>NC_090937.1:498816126-499122792 GCF_040938575.1 Ambystoma mexicanum
TTTACTTTACGCCACTTACCTTGTACTGCACGTCCCCCCTCCCCTTCCCCTTGAACTTTTCCCCCTCCCCCACCCCTGCACTTGCGCGATCTGAATGACACCTGGCCTAGTAGGATCATTGTCTGTCTCCCCTTGTTCCTCCCCTCCCTGCCTCGTCGCGCCTTGAAACACCTGTGTATAGGCGCGTTACAAATGCCATATCATATCATATCATATCATACATAAACTACACCATCCAATCTGTTGATCCATTTCATCCTTCTCATCCATTTAGTGTGTTGCATCTGTTCCATCCTTTTTATTTATTCGATCTGTTCCATGTGTTTTACTCACTTCATCACTTCCATCCGCTGCATCTGTTCTCTCCACCCCATCGGTTCCATCCACTCCTTCGGTTCCATCCACTCCATCTGTTCCATCTGTTCCATCCGTTCCATCCACTCCATCCATTCCATCCACTCCATCCGTCCCATCCACTACATCCGTTAAATCCACTCCATCCGTTCTACCCATTCCATCCACTCTATCGGTTCCATGCACTCCATCCGTTCCATGCACTCCATCTGTTCCATCCGCTCCATCTGTTCCATGTAGTCCATCCGTTCTGTCCACTCTATCCATTCCATGAACTCCATCCATTCCATGCACTCCATCCGTTCCATTCACTCCATCTGTTCCATGCACTCCATCTGTTCCATGCACTCCATCCGTTCCATCCGCTCCACCCGTTCCATGTAGTCCATCCGTTCTATCCGTTATGTCCACTCTATCCGTTTCATGCACTCCATCTGTTCCAAGCATTCCATCTATTCCAAACACTCCATCTATTCCATTCACTCCATCCGTTCCATGCACTCCATTCATTCCATGCACTCCATCCGTTCCATGCGCTCCATCCGTTCCATGTGCTCCATATGTTCCTTGCACTCCATCCATTCCATGCACTCCAAGCTTTCCATGCACTCAGTCCATTCCATCCTCTCCAACCATTGCATCCACTCAAACTGTTCCATCCACTCCATCCGTTCCATGCACTCCATCTGTTCCATTCACTCCATCAGTTCAATGCACTCCATCCATTCCATGCGCTCCATCCGTTCCATGCACTCCATCTGTTCCATGCACTCCATACATTGCATTCACTCCATCCATTCCATTCACTCCATCCGTTCCATTCGCTCCATTTGTTCCATGCGCTCAATCCCTTCCATGCACTCCATCCGTTCCATGCACTCCAAGCGTTCCATCCACTCCAACCATTCCATCCACTCAATCTGTTCCATCCACTCCATCTGTTCCATCCACTCCACCCGTTCCATGCACTCCATCTGTTGCATTCACTCCATCCGTTCAATGTACTCCATCCATTCCATGCGCTCCATCCGTTCCATGCACTCCATCTGTTCCATGCACTCCATCCATTGCATTCACTCCATCCGTTCCATTCACTCCATCCGTTCCATTTGCTTAATTTGTTCCATGCGCTCCATCTGTTCCATGCACTCCAAGCGTTCCATCCACTCCAAGTGTTCCATCCACTCCAACCGTGCCATCCACTCAATCCGTTCCATCCACTCCATCCAGTCCATCCACTCCATCCGGTCCACCCACTCCCTCCGTTCCCTCCACGCCATCTGTTCACTCCACTCCATCTGTTCTATACACTCCATCTGTTCCTTCCATTTGGTTTGTTCCAAACGGTCTATTCGTTCCATCAGGTCTATCAGTTCTATCACTCCATCTGTTCTATCCACTTCACCTGTTCCATCTATTCCATCTACTCCATCTCTTCTATCCACTCCAGTTTACTCTGTTAATTCCATCTGCTCTATCCGTTCTATCCATTCAACTTTTAATTCAACTCCATCAGTTCCATCTATTCCATCTGTTCCATCCACTCCTTCTGTTCCATTCACTCCTTCTGCTCCATCCACTCCGTCTGTTCTATACACTCCATCTGTTCATCCATTCCATCAGTTCCATCCACTTCATCAGTTCTATCCATTCTACCTGTCTCATCCACTCTACGTGTTCCATTCACTTCATCTATTCCATCTACTTCATCAGATCGGTCCACTCCAACTGTTGCCTCCACTCTGTTTGTTTCATCAACTCCATCTGTACTGTCTACTGTATCCGTTTCATCCACTGCATCCATTCAGTCCATTTGATCTGTTCCATTTTGTTAAAGCTACGTATTTTTCTATTCATTCAATCTGCTCGGTAGTCTCATCCATTCAATCCACTCATCCATTTTATCTGTTCGACTCCTACCATCTGTTCAGTCTGATTCCATCCATTCATTCGCTCTACCCACTCCGTCTGTTCCACCCATTCCATCCGTTCCACCCAATCTATCCCTTCCATCCATTCCACCCACTCCATCCGTTCTACCCACTCCATCCGTTCTACCCACTCTGTGTGTTTCATCTGTTCCACTCGCTCTGCTAGCCAGTATGTTTCCTCTGTCCCATCTGATTTGTCCGTTCCATTATGTCAACTCCATCTGTTCCATCTACTCCCTCCGCTCAATTCAGTCACCTTTTACATCCATGTCATTCCTTTGTCCACTTTATCTGTCCACTCCATCTTTTCCATGTGTTTGATCTACTTTTCTGTTTTGTTTACTTGGTCTGTACTTTATATATCATCCGTTCATTACATTTCATCTATTCAGGATACTTCTTTCAATCCCTTCTTTTTCCATTCTATCCAGTTCTTCTTCTGTTCTTTCCACTTCTCCCGTTCAACCACTTCTTCCGTTCCAACCACTTCTTCACGTTCCAACCACTTCTTCCGTTCTATTCACTTCTTCGGTTCCATCCATTTCATTCTGGATTAGTCCACTTGTACCGTTCCATCCACTTGTTCCGTACCATCCACTTGTTCCGTTCCATCCACTTGTTCCGTTCTATCCACTTGTTCCATTCCATCCACTTGTTCCTGTCCATCCGCTTCAACCGTTTCATGCGCTTCATCCGATCCATCCACTTCATCCGATCCATCCACTTCATCCGTTCCATCCACGTCATCCGTTCCATCCATGTCATCGGTTCCATCCACTTCATCCGTTCCATCTACTTCGTCTCTTCCATCCACTTTGTCCGTTCCATCCACTTCATCCATTTCATCTGTTCCATCCATTTTATTTGCTCCATCTACTTCATCCTTCCATCCACTTCATCCGTTCCATCGACTTCATCTGTTCCGTCAACTTCATCCGTTCCGTCCACTTTATCCCTTCCATCCGCTTCATCCTTCCATCCACTTCATCCATTACACCTACTAAATCCGATTTATCGGCTTCATCAGTTTCATCCGCTGCATCCATTTAATCCGTTTGATCCATTGCATTTGTTTCACCCACTGCATCTACGTCATTCCTTTCATCCACTTTGTTCCTTTCATCCACTTCATTCCTTCTATTCAGTTTATCCATTTTAATTTACATTAGCAGTTTTAGTTTTCCATTTTTCTCGATCGGGTCTTGATGCTGGATTGTTATTATTGGTACAGCAACTATGGACTACTGTTTATTGTTGCTGTTATACTGTTTGTTTTAAGAGTCGGTTTTTAGGGGAAGAGCCACGTTTTCAGTAATTTGCAGAAAGGCACAAGGTCTTCGGTGAGTCGGATGTGGGGTGGAAGTGAGTTCCACAGAGTGGGGGCTAGGACTGAGAATGATGATCCACCTAACTGATCTGCTGAAATGTGGCAACCTATTTTGTGCCTCAGTTGTCCATTTTGCTCCTCAAACATTCAAAGCAGTGGTACCTTTTATATGTGCGTAGGTTTCATCTCTCATCAACCGTTCCCATGTGTTAGGTGTTATACCAGCCTGCTTCAGAATACAGATGATTAAACTTACCGCCGAAAAATAATTTAGCAACAATCACTCCTTGTATTCAGATTGGGCCATGTACAACAATAATACAGTGGACATGCATTATTTCAGCACACAGACATGCGTGGTTGGTATGCGTGGTTGGTATGCGTGATTGGTGGTATTTTGGTGAGCAGAATTCCTTTATTTTATTTGTGGCCCCAATATCCACAACCCCTTATTTTTGTTTAGATTTTTCGTGTAATCACTAGAGAGACCTCAGGCTTGCATTTCAGGAACACCACATTTTCATTTTTAGTGTGCCACCGAAGGGCAATTTCTCTCTGTCTTATCTACGGCAGCGAGCTATCATGTGGTATTTTTCACTATCTTATACACGGTAGTGAACTATGTCCCGGGCCTCCCTTTCTGCCGACTCATAGACCTCCGGCAGACTACAACACACACAGTTAGCTATAATTGCTCATACTGAATTACATTATGCACACAGCTGTAGCCAAATCTTATGTTTAGCTACCTTAAAAATGACAATTGCACTGTCTAAACATCTCCCCACATCATCAGCACTGTATTGGTAAATATAATACACACCACCCGTCTGCTTTTAGATATTTTTGTGTATTATAAAAGTTGCATTTCAACACGATCTCACTCTTTACATAAATAAAACAAATAGCACAGTAACAGCATTATCTGTGATACACTGAAAAGAGTGTGGCGGAGACAAGAATTCAATTTGCAACATTAAACACGTGAGTAAATCACAGGAATCTCCTTTCTTACACTGACTGAATATTCTCGTACACACTCAGCCCCCACACCTCAGCGAGATAATTACCAGGCTTATTCAGCATGTAACTTCTTTGGCTGTTCGCCTTCTGGAGGGGTTCCCCAGCTGGACAAGCATCTGCTGTCACTCGAACTGGGACTTGTTCACTGGAAAAGCCAGTCTCTGCAACCAAGTTGAATCTGCTTTAGGAATCAGGCATCCCCAGCTGTCAACCCCGTCCTTCCTCGAGCTGTGTCAAGATGTCTCTGCCTTCCTTCCCCCAGATTCTGCAGCAAAGCACTAGTCACAGCCTTTAACATGATGCTTGATGTGACATGCTCCAATCAGAATCAATCATGTTCTATCCTCCTACTTTTAACAATGGTGCTTCTTGTACAGTTGAAACTGTAACAAGCTGATTTCCTGCTTATTCAAAGTCTTTGCTTCCTGCAGTTACTGTGGACAGAGCACAGAAAGGCAAAGAAAACAAAACTTGAATGTGTGTTTAAAACTGATTTTCAGAGTCTGCCTCTTTTTGCAGTGAAGACACATTTTTTTATTAATGAGTTATAATTATTAGTCTTGTTAGTGAGATTAGTTTGTTAATTACCAAATGTGTCTCTTGCAACATAGGCATTTCAGGTGAGAAATGGTGTGCATTTTGAAGGTACAGATGTGTGCTTTTAACTGTGAAAAATGTATTTGCATTTTATATGTAAAAATCGTTTTTGACTGAATAACCTGCCCTTACTTATATGTCCATGTTACACTGGCAACACATAGCTTGAAACAACTGCATCATAGCAATGCACCTAAACCCATGCAGTGGCGCCGCATAAAAATGCTCAATAACACATGTCTTGCTGTACCACATTATATCAATGCACCAAACCCATGCAGTGGCGCTGCACTTCAAAATAAAAAACATGCTATACATTGGTCCTGTGCAGTGGAGCTGTACTCTGGGCTCCCAAAACACGCTAAACACTCCTACATATACCCTCCTTTTTTTAATTTGGCTAATCCGAGACACAATTGGAAAAAATCCAACTTGTTCCTTTCCTTCTTTCAAAAATGTAACAATCCAATACAATTAACATCCTTGTCGTGAAGATGAAAATTGAAAGTCGCTGTTCAATCAATATAATATCAAAATTCAACTGAATTTATCAATTCTTATAAAATGTTCTACATTTGCCTTCCCAATGGAAGTGTCCAGTCCAGTATTTCAATTGTATACTTGAAGTCAATTGAAAATAATAAAATAAAACAACTAACTAAAACAAATAATTAACATAACAGATTTAAACAATTAATGAAAATAATAAATACGTGGAACTCCATATATCAGGACTCTTGTCTGCCTCTTTTGGTTCATTCGGGTACTCTTTCATCTTGGTACTCTTGGATCCTTCTCTATAGAAGTCATCTTTTCTTTGGCATTCCGGCTATTTTGTCTTCACCTTCACCCGGAGGCAGGCATCTTTTGGTCTTCATCCAGGGGACTCCATATTCCATCGTCTCCCGTGTCCTCCGGTATAAATAGTTAATGTTCTAAACCAAAATAGAAAAGAAACAGATTAAGTATATAGCACAATACTAACCACCCTTTTGCCAAAAATAAAAAAAAAAATTCTGAAATTAAACACAGGTTAAAAAGAAAATAACCATACATGAAACAACATTTTAAATTCAATGCATTTTCATTCTGCACACTGACCATGAGCTTCCATTATATATTTTTTTTACTTTTTATATTATTTATTTATTTACATATATTACAGTGTTTATGTGCCATTATAATAATCAATGTTTTAACTTCTCTGTCACTGCCTCCTGGCTGTACCCAATTATTTTATCTTTTTGTGTTCAAGGGACTTTCTGTTGTATTGTGTGCATGAGTGGGCAGTAGCCCCAGGGCTTTCTGTTTCTACATGCTCAAGCCGCCTGATCTCGTGTCTGGGATGGCATGGCTTGATCTGATTTACATGGACAAACTGCTCTATCGCTGTTTCACCTTCATTCTTCAAAATTGTATACACTACAGGAGAGATCTTATCTATAATTCGAAATGGCCCCTGCCAGGCAGCTAGAAATTTAGAATTTTTCTGTTTACTTTTTCCAAAATGAAACTTGTACAACTGATCCCCTACACTGTATTCTCTCACTGATGTTCTTTTATCATAGTATGTCTTAGCACTGTCAGCAGACCTTTCCAGATTTCTCTGCAAAAAAGGAAATGCATGTTGCAAATGCTTCCTCAGTTCATCAATGTACTCATGAACTGTGGATGCACTCACAAGTGTCTGCTCATGTGTTTTGTATAACAGGTGTTGTGGTAACACCATTTTCCTACCTGTCAAGACCTCATGGGGGCTAACACCTGTTGCTTTGGCAGGAGTTGATCTGTTTGCCATCAAAACCAATGGTAAATGTAAATTCGAAAATCATTGAGAGGGCCTATACAAAGCCTGCTCGTTGTTTACGCATTGGCAGACTCACTTTAAATAATGTTTTAAGAGGGGCTTCCTTTTCAAAAACCTTGCGCCAGCACTGGCTTGTTAGCCAACACTGTTCTCAATGCCAGGATTTATAAACTCACAGGTATAACAAGGAACAAGTAACTACAAATCTCAGAATGGAGAAAGCTGTTTAGAATTTTAAATTGTTTAAATTAGAATTCCTTAAATTCATAAAATAGAAACAATATCATCAAGTAAACAGTATGGAACAAATGAGATGCATAGATAATGATATCCTCTTAAAAACGATCCTATCTTAACACATTGATAATGACAATTCAAATAACTGCAGACCCCATTGTTTTCACCAATAATATTGAAATAATGTCAATAGTCAAGATCTACGCTCACATCTGAAAGACCTACGAAAATGTATAGTTACACAATAAACCAAGATAAAAAGAACATACACAAAGACAGGACAAGGAGAAAGGGAAAAGCGCCTAAAATTTCAAAAGTTCCTCAAGACTTCCCTTTTCACCTCCTGCTTCCCCCTCGCCATCCCTTGCTAAACACCACAGTCGCTGAGATTGGTGACCAGGGTCCTCATGTATCCTTCTGGGTCCTGCCCCCCCAATCGCCTCCAGCCTCGCCCCACTTCCAGCACTTGCCTTTGGGCGCGCACTGGCCAATGCTGTCTCACAGGCTTGCACTCTTTGTTGGCAGTTGACCACTCTCACCAAGGGATCTCTGCCAGGCAGTTAACTGCTTGCAACTTACCTCCTAGCACTTCCTCAGTGGAACACCTAGCACTTACCGCCTTCTCTCGTCATTTCTCACTCTCTGCACTTGCACGTTCTAAATGCTCACAAGGCCTAGTAGGTACACCTCTTTCTTTCTCTTCATTGTTAGTATATTTGCCTTTCGTTACCATGTTCCCTCCATGCTGTTCTGTGGGTGCTTTGAAACACAATTTACTTGATAAATAAACACATTGCATGTAAGTAATACATAAACCCATTACATGATGTTGTCCTTAATATTGTGCCGGCTTGCAGTCTTAGTGTAGCATTTGCTACAACAGCTTGTGTGAACCATGGTTTGGTACTTCCTGAAGGGCAATCTGTTACAGCTACATACATTCAGCTCTGCAAATGCCCAATAAGATTATAAGGATTTGCAGTAGAGCCCTAAAATTGTTTCATTACAGGTGTGAAATGTTCACACTTCCTCCAGGGACATCATGTAGGATTTGCCATGGTTCGCACCTGCGACCCCTGATACACATCTTGCTACCCCTGTGGTCTCCTTTGCAAAACAAAAAAAAAAATTGGTTATACTTTTTTTAAATGAAAGCTCCTGGGCTGTGGCCAGTGCCATGTGGCTCTTTGTTTCTGGATTGGCTGGATTTCTTGTTCAGGCCTCTTAAAAAAGAACAGGCGGTTTCACAAGTGTAAAGCTTTGAGCAGTGACCATAAATAAGAAAGAATAGGAATAACACATAATTTGTCTTTCTGGAATTCTATACAATAATTGCTAGAATCATTAAAGGTTTATTTCAGACACACTTCATGGGGTGAGTCACTGATTTAGTCTGTTCTTCAACATCGCAAATTCACAATGCAGACAAAAACTTCAAAAAGCATTTAGAGTAGAATAAGCGTCCATTTCGGACTATGTATTTTGATTTTCTCAAATTGCAGTTATAAGATGTTTGTTCTGCCGTTGTCTCTGTTACAAACATCACAAGCCATTCCATCTCGGTGTCCTCGATCACTTGACAACATCCTTATTCCTAAAAGCTTGTGTACAGTGTATAAATGTTTGACCATAGCACATAAAGTGGCCCTTGATTTAATTGTGCCATAATAAATCCTTTGTTGAAATGTATGTATCTTTCCTATCTCCATGGCATGCTGTTCAGGATGTTTGTTTGCATGTATGAGGTAACTACTGTCCAGAGTACGGGATGCTGTGTTAGGGTGCTGCTTTCCCTGCGCTACTCTAAATTCTTTAATACACAGTTATGAACCCTCACAATGGTATGTATTTTACCAACCCCTGAAGCCTGAAAAATAGATCCACGCAGGCTTGACATGCGGCCAACTTTGCATCAGACCTGCAGAGGAACTGGCCTGCTGTTAAATCTCAGTTACCAATTTAATGGTATCCACTACATAGTGTAATTTGCTTTCTGGCTTTGGGAACATTAAGACATGTAATTGTTCAGTTTACTATAGCTGGTAAGACAGCTATAGCCGGTAAGATGGCTCAGTGAGTTGAGCTCTTGCTGCTGCGATGGGCGTGTGATTTGCAGGTTGCAGTTTCGAATCCCAGCAAGGTCAACTCAGCCTTTCATCTTTCTATGGTTGATAAATGAGTACCAACACAGGTTGTGGGATATTGGGTACATTTGGTGTATATAAAGCGCTTAAGCATCAGTGCTATATAATAACACATCATTATCATTTGGCCTTGGACATCTGCTTGCATTCACAGTAATTTGGTAATATTGACCTGTACACAGTGATATTAATGATAAATATGGTGATCCATTCTTGTATGAAATGTATATCACATTACAGTGATATCGTAACCATATGTTTCATAGTGTACTTAGGAACAATGCTATGTGATGCCACTTCCTGTTTTATCAAGGGGTGAAAGGTTTTGTTCCATCGTTTCCCGTGATATCTCTTTATGTCAAATGACATCACTTCATAAGATGTCATCAGAGTTTAAGGGGCGTGTGATGTCACTCCCGCTACCCTTTGCATTTTGGTGAAATGATGTCCCAGACTACCTCCGTCTTTCAGCTCATACAACAATGAACCGGGCTACTTGTAGTCATTTATTTGCAACTGAGAAAATGCAAGTCCTGGTTTCAAAGTGATGCGAAATACCAAGCCAGTACTTGCTGAATATCTCGCACCTCACCTGGCAAATAAAAACTAGGACATATTTTGCAACTGGCAAAATAAATAGAGAATTTCTTTCAGCGCTATTTTGGAAGCTTGAAGTAGAAATTAACCCTTTGCTTCATGTTTCCAATAGACAGGATTGCACTAAACAGTTAATGGCAGTACATGGCATTTTGTGGAAGATTGGGTAGGTTATGTGGTATGCCGTAATTATAAATTGGGTGGATGCGTCAACTTAAGGATTGGAGAGGGGGGCAGGAAAGGCAATGATTTAGGCTTGCATCTCATGCACCAGCAGTTAAAAATGAATAGGCTACATAAGGCAACACTCAGGATAAACCTTCTACTTACCACAAACATGATTACATGTTCAAAGGGGAAACAGAAAATCCATGGGGTGGGTGGAGTGTTTTAGGGACTTATGCTGTACATGGGAGATTAAGAGTGACGGTGGAATGAGAGTCCATGCAGTTCATTCCTCGTTGCCCAGAGGACAGATGCACCCCGGATTTGCAGATTCATAGAACGAAGTCTTAATAAGTGCAGCCCTCTAGATGTAGCATCATGTGTGCATGCATGCCCTGCCTTCTTCCTCGCTCTGTATTTGCTCTGCATACACTGAGTGAAAGCACATGCGAGGATGGCTGGGCAAAGTTGCAACAGTGTTGCAGTTGTCTCACTGAGTAGCTTCTCTCGAGTTGTTGCACTTTGCGCTTTGTGCCGCTACCCGGCCAGCCCAGAGACGGGCATGTGCAAGCAGCCCGTGGGAAACTGTCTTTGCTTCCTAGACTAGTGTGCCCCTAGGTGATACTATTGGATAATATCCTGGAACTCAAAGCATCAAACTGGGAAGGATGGAAAGTTGCCTGAGTTGCCCCCCTCAGGTTTCTGACCTTTAATATAGAGGATGAACACAGTTATAAGCAGTGAGTGCTTAACTCACTGAGCTGAAAACAAAACTAGCTCACGCTATCAATGCACGTACCCAAGATGCCGACTTCAACTTCATCTTTAAAGAACATCAGTCCCTGCCCGAAAACCTCCCCAGGCAATTATGCTTTGAAATGAAAAGTGTGGTAAGAATCATCTTCGGAATTAACACTTGCAGGCACACCTCTGTCGCTTTGAATTACTACGTTGTCTTCCAAATCAAGCCACCCCAAATCATCCAACGTCACTCATGGAAGAAGAGCCCAGAATACATGTCTGGTGGCCGCATGCCTCATTTCCTAGTCCTAGGTGATGACTGAAGCCCATCAGCTGCTGAGACGCCAAACATACTTAGCTAAATCAGTGGGAACCGGAAGTGAAGTGACGTAGGACGCAACCAACGTCATTTGGTGCTCTACATCACACGGTAAATAAAAGAGGGCCATGCGACTCTGTGAGATACGATGATCTGCTGAATGTCTCTCTTATTCTGAGGCACCATCATTGCTGTGGTGGGCTCCACAACAACTGATGATGAGAAGTGTGGGTTCTACGTGATTTCGCCAACCTATTTTTGGCCGTGGTACTTTTCATCGCCAGATTTTACATCGCCAGAAACCCTGTTTTTTTTTTTTATTCTGGGGGGGGGGTTCCCCCACCCAGTTCCCCCCCCCTTAGTATTATAATAATACCCCAACCCCAACAAAACACCCCCCAAAATAAAAAATAAAAAACGGGGTTTCTGGCGATGTAAAATCCGGCGATGAAAAGTACCACGACCAAAAATAGGTGGGCGAAATGCGTGTATACCGATGGGTGTTGGGTCAGCCCCCCAAGCCATTCCGCCTGCTGCCGCAGACCATCTGTGAGATGTTCTGTGGTCTGAGGGACATGCCATGGGATTCCTGCAACATCCGACTCTGCGCCTCCCAATTGAGATCTGCTTTGCCGCACTGCAACAGGATGGCTGGTGCCAATGGCCTGAACGGGTGGTTTCGAATACTTGTTGACCACACGGATGCCCCTGTTGCCTTGGCTACTCGTCCCGCAACTCGAGTGAGTGCATTCTTTAAAACCAATTCCGGTTTATTTTAAGTATTATTTATTTTATTCAGTAGCGCTCTTTTGGAGTTATTCTTTCTCCGTCCACAGGAGGGGTATGGTTTTTTCTTAAACACGCTCCCCATATTGACTCAGCTTTTTCACTATTCAAGGGTGGTCCTTGCTATTTAGAACCCACTACCGCTTTTGGCTTATCTCGATCTGTCTGACTCTTCATCACGCCATTTTCTAGATCCCACCATGTAGGTGGATCTCACACAATACATCTCCTTTGTTATGTGTTTAGCTATTAGTATAGAGTGTTTCTCTTTGATCTGTTAGTTCACTCTTTTCACCATACTAGATCTCCAGTATTCTGCTCTTCACCATCTCGCTAGCATCCCGAGTTATGTACAGCTTGTCAGTCAGTCCTTGACTGTTATGGAAATAAAATAAAAGATTTTACTTTTTGTCTCCTTGAAATGTTGTCAACAGTTCAATTGGGCCCTTATGAAGAAGAGGTTACCCTCGAAACGCGTCGGCCACTCCACAATTGGACAGCATCACCTCTCCATCATTTATTGCTTCTTCGCAATTTGTTTTAATATGTTAAACGTCACGAATTACTTTGTACAACAGAATGTGCCTTTTGGCAAATTTTGTTTTCCTCTTTGCCAAATAAATTGTTATATGCTCAACTAACAAACTGCTGTTATATATCTATATCCATATATTTGAAGGCCCTATGTGGCATCAGTAAACAGTGTGCAGGGGACGGGAGGGCCCCACTTTTTGGGTCCTCTTCTATTTTCTCTTTTCTGAACGGGTGGTGTGTCCAACCTGATCCACAAAAACAGAGTGCGATAAGAATGATTTCCACTGGCAACATGCCAAGGACGATTCTGTTTTTTTTAGCTCCTTTGCTTCATGTTGGCAGCTCGCCACTGCAACTGTACATGGGTGAGATGAGTGTGACACTGGGGGACATGAAAGCACTGTCAACCCTGTGAAGGTGGGGCTGCCCTCCACCTCAGGCATCTCCTGCTCCCAGTCACTGGGCCTGATCAACTCACGCACATGTGTCCCCTAGTGAAAGGTGGTACCAGCATGCAGCCCTACAGAGGGTGCTCCAACGGCTGTGCCCCAAATTCATCTCTACGGTGGTCTGGTGGTTGCATTGTGAGGAGACCCTTGGCCCTGGACCACTTCATCCCTGCTAGAGGCGCTCCTGAGGGTTATCGCAAGGCTGTACTTTCCCTGTCTTCATCCATGCTGTCGTGCTGTGGCTGCTGTTCTACAATGGACAGGAAAGATCTGGACAACAAGGTGTCGTCGTCGACCAGGTTGTGACAAAGCAGTCGGCCAGACATCCCACATGGGGATGACATTGTGACATTGCAGGAATCCTGTCTCTGAATTTGATTTCACAGGTCCCCGAGCAACTCTGGGCCCTCGTTGGGACTTGTGGCTTTGACACGAGAAATGGGCAACAGGACCATCAAGGGCATGCTGTTATTTTACGCAAGGAGCAACATTTTCAAGATTATACAACCAAGGGACAATTCCAATGAGGTGGCAAAAGTAGCGCTGCAGGCCTACTTCTGTCCCCTAGTCAACAGAGACTATGAGGTTCTGTCTGTGGCAGGCTCACCAAGACTCATGTCATGGATGCCTTCTTTGACTGGCTATGTTCTGTAGGTTGCATGACAAGACGGGCGTATTCAGGGCACAGATCATCCAACATTGCACTTCATTGAGCCAGACGTTCTGCTGCAACAGATACTTAAACTTGGTCACACACAGGAGCTGGCAGCTTTGCGGGTGGTACATATGGACGAGGCATCAAAATCGGGGCGTACAGAAGCCACCCATGCTGTCACAGTGAAAGGCCAATTGAAACTGTGAGAATGGCACAACCAGAAGGCGAGGCAACCTGCACCAAGTTGTCCAAAGGGCAGCAGAATCCCTGTGATGCATGTGGGGGCTAGCTGCCACACGATCAATCATGTCCAGCTGCCTGTGGCATATGTGGAAAACCTAACCATTTCACCACGCTGTGCTGTGCTCTGTGGTCTATTGTACAAGCCAGTACCCACCGCTGATGCTGTCGCATCCACACCAGTGACGGGTACCAGCCCTGGACGATGACCAGGTGTTAGTGTTGTCAAGACTGGAAGGGGCGGGTGATATTGACGAGGCGTTCTTCATCTCGACCATTTGTCTGCTGACCCAGGGCAAGCGCAGGATGCCTCTGTGCTCTGTGTCCATCATGTCCACGGCCATGCCTGTCCTCATTGACACGGGAGCCTCAGTTATTGTCATGCCCTCCACCCAGTTCCACAGGCTGCACTCAGCACCCAAGTTGGTTCCGTAGGGGATACAAGTCTTCACATACTGTGGACCCTTGCCTCTATCGCTGGATGGTGCATTCTGTGCCAACGTAGTATATGATCAGGCATTGGTTGGCACAACATTCTATGTGACCTGAGTGGCCACGGATGTGCTCCTCAGCTGCTCAACAACGGAAGACCTTGGTCTGGTGCAATTCACATTTCAAGTCTACTAGATGGATATTGACAGTTTGCTGAACACATTTCATCACATCTTCGAAGGGGTGGGCTGCCTCAAGGATCAGGAAGTGCTCCTGCATATTAATAAGTCAGTGCAACCAGTGAACCTGCACCACCGCATGATTCCATTTCATTTGCATCAGAAGGTGGAGGCGGACAAGCTGGAGCAAGCAGACATCATAGAATGGGTAGATGGCCCCACACCATGGATGTCCCCATTGTGGTAGCAACCCAAGTGTCTTTAGGAGGTCTGGATCTGTGTGGACATGAGGATCCCCAACCATTGACAGGGAGTGGCATACCACTCACACGCTTGATGGCATTTTAGCAGATCTGAAGTGAGCCAAGGTATTCTCGATGATTGACCTCAAGGTGGGCTATTACCAAGTTCTCCTGCACGATCACAACATTCTCTTACCACGTCGACTTATTTTGCTACAAGAGACTCAGCTTCAAGGTGTCTTCAAATGAGTTGTTTCAGCACACAATCCGGGGTGTGCAGGTGGGCCTCCCAGGGGTTTTGAATGTAAGCAATGATGTTCTGATATTTTTGTCTTTGCACAAGGATCATATGTTGGACCGGCTGCAGTACTGGCAAGAATATCTCAACATGGGTTGACGCACAACCAGTGGAACTATCGGTTCCTGCATCCCCTTGAGTCACTGATGGCAAAGCATTCCTCACCTGATTCTTAGTTGTTGGACAGACAAGGTTATTCTTCGGGTGTTGGGGACGTTCCCTTCTTCCTGGGAGACCTTCTTTCCTTGAAGAGATATGGTCAGTCTCGGTATGAAGCCACTATGCGTGCTGTAGGGACAGCCAAAGCAAGAGGCCCCCACCCAAAATGACCAGGAGAAAGGAAAAAGCCAAGGCTCAAAAAGCCCTTCTGTCCTGGGTGAGTGCCACAGGAGTGTAGGTAGTTGGAGATCTAATGGAAGACACAATATACTCAAATCTAGAGGAAAGTTCACAAAGATCCGGTGCCTTGAAATGCTGAGTAGGCGAACACATATAACAGCTCGGCGGGTTGAGACCCCTTTAAAATGAAAGGTTGGTCTGTTCGTGTAGAGAACCCAGGTGTAGTCCAAGATAATAGCGTATTAGAACTTTGAGTCAGGATGGGCCGGAAAGAGAGGCTGATCCAAAGAGAGCAGACAATATAAGGAAGCAGGAGTTAGAGAGAAAACAGGCAGGAAATAGAGAGCCAAGGAGAGAGAGGCTAGAGAGGACAGCGAACCAAGAGAAGGAACAAATGCGGAGCAAGGCAAAGGCAGTGGACAAGAAGGAAAGAACTAGGAAAACGCAACCAGAAAAACATTGTCTTAACCCACAGGAAGCAAAGTAAGTGTTGCAATGCACGTGTGAATGCCGTGAACAGAATGTAAAAGATTTAGTGGTTGCCATGTTGAAAAAAGACTAGACCAGGAATGGCATTCCGAAAAGAGCGTAACGGAACGCTAATAACACCTCACAGACCATTGATTCCACAGCCTCCAGGAGGGGTGACCGATGACAGTATGCCCCCTCTTATATCTGGTGGTAACCAGTTTCCCATGGTGCAGTTGATGAAAATGTTGCAGCAAAGAAGGTGCCTTGATATGAGACACTGGTTCCCAGGAATGTTCAGATGACTGGTATCCCTTCCACTGTTCCAGGTATTAAAGGCTTCTTCTGCGGTACGAAGAGTCACAAATGCGAGACACCTCATACTCCTCGGGTTCCCTGATCAAGGCTAGAGGACTTCTCTTCTTTCTGTGCTTATACAGGTCAGAAATAAAAGGAGCCAGCAAAGAAGAATGAAAACTGTCTAAAGCCTGTGTAATAACTGAGGTAACTTCAGCCGAAATGCCACTTGGTTTATGTTAGAGAGAATCTCAAATGGGCCAAAGTATCTGGGAGAGAGTTTAGAGTGTTGAGTGCATCTGTGTAGGTATTTAGTAGAGAACCACCCTTTAGAACCTGCTTCCCAATTGGGGGTAGAGTTTCTATGGGCATCAGCTTGCTTCTTTTAGTCTCCTCACCTCTTCTTAAGATGTTCATAAGCATCCTTGTGTGCTTGAGTGATGTCTTGCAAGAGGCTGACGATAGATGGTATAACTGTTGCTGGGAGGACAGTGCTAGGAAGAGAAAGTGGATGGAGACCATAAGTGCAGTAGAAGGGACTCATGCCAATGGCTGTGTGTATGGAGATATTGTAGGCGAATTCCGCTGTCGGTAACAAGTCCACCAAGTTGTCTTATCGTGGGTTGATGAATCAGCGGAGGTACTGTTCCATCGTGTGGTTTGATCTTTCGGTCTGCCCATTGGTTTGAGGGTGGTATCCTAATGAAAGGGCCAGTTCGATGCCAAGTAGATTGCATAAACTCTTCCAAAAGACTGAAGTAAATTGGGTACCTCTATTGGACGTGACCGCCTCTGGAATACCATGTAAACGGAATATCTCCCAAAATAATAATGTTGCTGTTTCTGAAGTAGTTGGCACACCCAGAAGAGATATGAAGTGTGCCAACTTGCTGAACGTGTCCACTGTCACCATTATAGCACTACATTCTCGAGACAAAGGAAGATCCACAACAAAATCAGTGGAGATGTGACTCCAAAGTCTGGTAGGAGTTGGGCTCTGTTCCAGCAGACCGATCAGTCTACTGGTCTTGTATTTACATGGGGAACACATTGGACAAGACCAAACAAAGAATTCTACATCCTTGTATATGGTAGGTCACCAGAAATAACGACAAATTAGATCCAGAGTGGCTTCATATCCCTGGTTTCCCACTGTCCTGCGTTCATGGCACCATGACATCAGTATCCTTTGCAAAGCGTCTTTAGGAATTACTAGGCGGTCATTGTGGAACAGAATACCTTCCTTCTCATTAAAGCTGCTGTTAGACCAATCTGGATACAATTCGGCAGAAGCTTCCCTGATCTCTTGTAAAAAGGAAGATACGATATACAGGAACTTGTTCCAGAGAAAAAGGGGGTTTCTTAAATGAAGTAGCAGGAGGTTCTGTAATGAAACTGTGTGGTAACCCGTCAACTATAGAATTCTCTGAATCAGGAATGTGAGTGATCTTGAAATCGAACTGAGCAAATAAGTATGCCCATTTCACTTGTCTAGCATTAAAACAGTCCATCTGCTGTAAGACACATAGATTTTTAGGGTCAGTTCTTATGATAAATGGATATGTAGCCCCCTGTAACAAGGGTCGCCACTCAATACAAGCTTGATTCACAGCTATGAGTTCTTTTTCAATGACTGAACAATTCAGTTCTCTCGAGGTAAAGTTTTTAGAGACATATGCAATGGGATCTTGTTAGCCGTTGAATACCTGGTTCAACACTGCTCCCAAAGCCCCTGCGTAAGTGTCTGTTTCCACAATGAAGGGAAGTTTCTGATCTGGTTGTCTAAGGATGGAAGCGGAACAGAATTTGTTCTTGCAACAACCAAAAGCCTCACCTGCAGCCGGACCTCTCACAAACTGTGTCTTTCTTCAATAAGACAGTAGTGGGAAGAACCGTCATAAAAAAGTCTGTCATATATCTCTGATAAAAATTAGCCAGCCCTACAAAATGCTAGAAGTCCTTTATAGAGGAAAGTGTGGGCCATTGCAATACTGCAGTGACCTTTCGTTGATCCATAGCAATGCCCTCATCCGACAATAAGAATCTCAAATAGGGAACTGAGGACACCTTGAAGAGGCATTTTTCTGGCTTAACAAGCACCTGATTTCTCCTTAGTCTATCCAATACCTCTGAGAGGTGTCTTTGATGGAGTACCCCAGATCTAGAGAAGACCAAGATATCATGTAGGTAGATGATAACTGACCTAAACAACAGATCTGAAAAGAACCAATCCATAACCCGTTGAAAGATTGCGAGAGCATTGACCAGACCAAACAGCATTACTTGGTATTCGTAATGACCATATGGGGTCCTGAAGGCAGTCTTCCATTCATCCCCGGAACGGTTACGCAGGAGATGGTAAGCACCTCATAGGTCCAGTTTAGTAAAGATGACAGCACCTTGGACTGCCTCCACGATATCGCTTATGAGGCGCATGGAATATCTATGGTCACCTTGTTTAAGCCTCTATAATCAATACACAGCCTGAGTTCCTTTGATTCCTGCTATGGAATAAAGAGCAATAAGGCCCCTGCTGGAGACTTGGAGGTATGAATAAGTCAATTCTGTAAGCTCTCCTTCAGATACTCCTTCAAGGCCTTCTTTTCGGTAATCAATAAGGAGAACATGCGGCCAAAGGGCATCAGGGCCTCGGGTGCTAGTTCTATGGTGCTTTCTTCAGGATGGTGAGGTGGTAGTACCTTGGGTATCTTATCCAGAAAAACCTCTCTGAATTGTTGATAGGGTGTTGGCATCCAATTGACCTTGGCTATTGTTGACCTAGAGACTGCACAATCAGCCAAAGAAGAGTGATTGTCAGCAGACAAAAAACAGTAAGACAAAACTCTGAACAGAAGTGAAGCGTGTTCTCCATCCAATCCATCTGAGGGTTTTGCTTCCTCAACCAGGGAACACCCAGAATAACAGGGAAGTGTGCGGTCCTGATGAGATCGAATGAGAGAGACTCACTGTGGTCAAATACTGACAAACAAATGGGTACCGATGTATGGGTTATGGGTCCTGAACTAAGGGGTTTTCCATCCAACCTTTCAACAGCTTGGTTTTCAGTGCGCTCCGGTTGAGGTAGCCCCTCATTCTTTGTGCAGAGAATGTCCATAATATTGCCAGCTGCTCCACTATTATTCAAAGGTAGGTATGCTCTATTACTGCCTGTACATTTTGCCTTTCCATTTTATCAGGACACTGTATTCTGTTTTTTGCTGTTTTGATAAAGAAAGTGGAGTGCAATAATAATAAAAACTGAACCCCCAAAAAAAGTGGTTTCTCGTAAATAATATGGAGCACACTCATACAATACAATTTTTATTGTCTTGCCCACCCCACATGGGGTTTAGATTACATCACTAGGATGAATCATTGGTGAATCTGTATATACACCATCATTTTTCAATATAATCAACTACATACAGAAGTTATAGTATGTTGCAACTTTGCTAGGTGGCTACCCCTTCCTGTGACGCACCACTATCATTCAAAGCCAGGACTTCAATAGTCTTTCCGGTGACATGCAGGAGCAAAGAAACCACTAACAGGCGTGTATCAGGTTTAGTTGAGCAGGTGTAGGCAGTAATCACTGGACCTTTCTTACTTCTCCAGCCTGAGGTCCAATCTATAGCTGGGGTCTTTCATTTTCCGTCCTCCTCTGTGGGACTTTTGGACAGTCTTGGAGCAAATGACTCACAGAGCCACAATACATGCAGAGTCCAAGGTCTTGTCTTCATCTTCTTTCTGAAGTAGACAACAGACCCCTTTCAGGACCAATCTGCATGGGTTCTTCCTTGAGGACATCCCCTGAGACCTGGGGAGCAGAAACCAGATGGGAAACGATGTAGGGCTTGCCTTGTTTCTTTCACTCCACTCTTCTCTCTTGCAGCCGGCAATTGATTTGAAGAACCAAGTCAGTTCGCGTAGAAGGGCGGGTGGTGCATGCAAGTTCATCCTTCAGGTCCTCATGTAAGCCCCTTATGAATACAGTATACCAGGCTTCCTCAGGCCATCCGCCTTCAGCAGATGTCCATTTTAAGGCACTGATGTAAGTCATGAGGTCAGATGACCCCTGACGCATATCCAAAGGCGTCTCACCAGCAGTATAGGTCACCAGAGGTCTCTTGAACGTCTGTTTAAGAAGGGTTACAAAGGCTAGAAAGTTCTGCAATACAGGATTGGCTGATGTACCGATGGAGAGGCCCATGCCAGAGCATATTTGTCACCATGAAGTCCACTCGTGCCTGATCTGTAGCAGGTCGGAAGGTAAAGTGGACTATGTGTGCATCGATGAATTCTTTTATCCTTTTTGGAGAACCATCAAATTTGCCTGGGGCAAGTCCCATTTGACATTCTTTTCTTGCAGATACCAATTGCCTGAGAACGGCATTTTCGGCCTTCAATCCCTGCACCTCCAACGAAAGTCCTTGCACGGCTGCAAGAAGTTCCTGTACTTGTTCCACCAAGGTCATAGTGGCCGTCACTTGTTGGCGTCGCAAACTGTCAATGATGGCACAGTCTTCCTCACCTGATTCTTTGTCCCTGGAGAGACAGGTGATTCATCCGGTGGTGGGGACATTCCCTTCTTCCTGGAGGACCTTCTATCCTTGAAGAGATATGGTCAGTCTCTGGATGAAGCCACTATGCCTGCTGTAGTGACAGCCAAGGCACAAAGCCCCTGCCCTAAACGACCAGGTGAAGGGAAAAAGCTGAGGCTCAAAAAACCCTTCGGTCCTGAGCGAGTTCCACACTAGGGTAGGTAATGGAAGATCTGATGGAACACACAATGTACTCGAGTCCAGAGGAAAGTTCACAAGGATCCGGTGCCTTGGAATGCTGAGGTTGCGAACAGATATAACAAGCCTCTACAATGAAAGGTTGGTCCGTCCATGTAGAGGACCCAGATGTAGTCCAAGATAATAGCGTATTAGAACTTTGAGTCAGAATGGGCCGGCACTAGAGGCTGATCCATAGAGAGCAGACACTATAAGGAGGCAGGAGCTAGGGTGAAAACTTCCA
This sequence comes from Ambystoma mexicanum, assembly GCF_040938575.1. Taxonomy (NCBI): domain Eukaryota; kingdom Metazoa; phylum Chordata; class Amphibia; order Caudata; family Ambystomatidae; genus Ambystoma; species Ambystoma mexicanum. Next base: position 498,837,310 of record NC_090937.1, read on the forward strand.
GGAAATAGAGAGCCAAGGAGAGCGGGACTAGAAGAGAGGGCAGCGAGTGGGAATGAACGCTGGCAGGGAATGAACGCTGAGCAAGTGTCAGATACCTGATACTTTCTGGGAGGTGTGAGACTTTTGCCCCGGTAGTGTAGGTGAAGAATTCTTGCCCTCATAGTGTAGGCAAAGAATTCTCCCTACCAATGTAACTCTCTGTATGAGTTTGTACATGCCGAGAGATCTATTAGTTGAGAGATGGACACTGGATGCACCCCAGGGATCGCTGATTGGATGATGAGGAAGTCAGTGGCACCAAAACACTGTGTGAATACAAAAGAAGAACTATTTGCAACACAAGAGGGAAAAGGTCCAAGTAAACAGTCTTAATCCGTATGGGCTACCCTGTATAGGCAACACACTGAATCTTACAGATAGACTAATTCCCCTCCATATTCTGACAGAGTAAGAAGAAACAAGATATAACAGAGGTGGTCTTATCAGAGGACTGGGTTCTTGTAGAATAATCCAGAGAGTACACTTGGTATGCCTTGCCCACAATGACACTATTCCGACGGCAGGAGGACGCCTGGTTGCGGTTGTGGTCAGTAGTGTCTCGTCCTTCGGGACCACCTGTCACAACATCATGCGGATGCCCATTGATGTTCAAGCGGCAGGGTTGGAAGTCTGTGAGTTCCTGCGCTGGATTATGTAGGAAAGACACGTGAGTGTAGGTCTTAGGAATTCCAGATGTTGGGGAGGAGCAGCAGTATTCTGGGGAGTTGGTGAGCCTGGGTGCATGTAGAAATCCAGTTGACAGTCCGGAGCCGTTACCGTGCGTGAAGGTATGTAGACAAAATCAGCAGGCGTTCGGGAAGTCGAGTTATCAGTCCAGATCTGTTTGCCGTGCGTGGAAAGACATTGGCCAAATCAGCAGGAGTTCGGATTGTCGAGTTTAGCAGCCCGGGTCTGTTTACCATGCGTGGAGAAATCAAGGACAGAACAGGTATTGCAAGGCAGCGGTCTTCGGTCTGTGGTCGTAAATCGGAGGAATGCAGTCCGTAAGTACAAAGTGGGGAGGAGAGGAAACAAAAGGTAGAGCCAAGGGAAAAGGACAAGAGTACAAGAGACTTTGTAGGTTCTTTACAGAATTCAAAATCAGAAGCGCCATTTTCCAAAACCCGGAAGTTTAAGTAGTATTGCCATGGCGACCAGGGTTCCGCCTCTGAAATGTCGAACGCTGCGCTGTGCCTGCAACAGACACCACAGTTACCATGGTAACCTCTAGGCGTCTCGTCTATGGAACCCAGTACATGCAAGGACAGCCATCCTAGTTGTAGTTTGGCGTAATGAGGAAACAGTATCTGCCGAACTATGGGCAGGGGCGAGACGAGAGTTACTGAGTGTCATAACTGCCTTAGGGAGCCAGGGTTCAGAGGTGATGATGTGATGTGCATTGTCTTGCCTCCTCAGCCGGACTCCTGACAGTACCCACCCCTAAAGATCCCCTCAAACCCCTGGAAGACCAGAACTTAGCCAACAATGAAGGGGCATGCACATTCCTCACAGGTTCCCAGGTTCGGTCCTCTGGACCATAGCCCTTCCAGTCGACGAGGTACATCTGCACACCTCTGTGGACTCTGGTATCCAGAATGCAATTGACCTCGTACTTATCCATACCCTGAGGGACCAGTGGAGGGGAAGAAACCCCGATTTGAGTAGAAGGGTTGAAAGGCTTGAGAAGGGACACATGAAATACCAGATGAATTTTCCAGGATGGAGCCAGGGCCAAGCGTATGACCACCGGATTGATGACTTTAGTGACCGTATAAGGGCCAACAAACTGAGGAAGCAGGACACGATGGCCAGGAATCTGCAAGTTGCGTGTAGACAGCCAGACCTTAGAACCGGGAGTGTAAGACGGGGCAAGGTTCTGATGGCAGTCGGCAAGCACATTATCCCTATCCTTAGCCCTCTGTAGGTGGGAAGCTATGCTGTCCCGTATCTTGGATAGGGCCCGAACACAGGCATCAGCGGCTGGACTGGAAGGTGACGTAAGAGGATACAAAGGTACAGTACGTCGATGCTTGCCATACATAGCGAAAAATGGAGAAGAACCTGAAGCTGTATGGACCAAATTGTTGTATGCTAATTTGGCCATAGTCAGAAGCGAGAACCAGGTGTCTTCGTACTGCAAAACCAGACATCTCAGGAATTGTTCAAGAGTAGCATTCACACGCTCCGTTTGCCCATCTGTCTGAGGATGGTAAGCAGATGAGAACCGTTCTTCTATTCCAAGAGAAAGTGTGAGAGCCCTCCAGAAGCATGACATGAACAGAGACCCACGATCGGATATGATGACATCCAGAGGACCAAAGAAACGAAACACGTTTTGAAGAAAGTGATCACCCAGGACAGGAGTGCTGCGGAGCCCACTAGAGGGAACAAAAAGGGCCATCTTGGAAAAGGAGTCGATAACAACCCAAATTGAGTCGAAGCCTTTGATCTTTGGTAGATCCACTATGAAATTCATAGTCAACATGACCCAAGGTTGATCAGGAATGGGCAGGGGATGCAGGAGCCCTACTGGTTTGGCCAGAGAGTTTTTATATTGGGGCGCAAACGGAGCAGGATGCAATATAGTCCGCAACATCCTTGTCCATGGAAGGCCACCAACACCAGCGATGTAGCAGCTCCACTGTCTTTCAAAAACCAGGGTGAGCTGCGCACTTGGAATTGTGAACCCATTTGAAGTCTGGGAGACACAGAAGAACCCTCTGGCAGAAATATAGAATTCTGGTGATACGGGAGACCCATGTACACTTGGAGAGTAAGATCCTCAATCTCCTGTGGATGCTCATTGACCCAATCAGACAAGACACTATGCAAAGGTGTTTGCAGGGTACAAACACACATCACCTGTTGGGGTAACAAAACAGGACCACCAGACGGACAGGTGTGCCATGAAGCGGCGATAAAGCAGCTGCTTTTGAGTGTCTGGATCCAGGTCGTATGTGATCACGAAGTTGTACATAGAAAAAAATGTGTGCCACCGGGCATGGCGAGCTGTGGTACATTTCACTGATTGTAAAGCTAAGACATTTTGATGGTCTGTCTAGACCTGTTCAGGAGCGGCGGATCCCAGGAGATGATGTCTCCATATGAGAAACGCGCCCGAACCGCCAGGAGTTCCTTCTTGGTGATCGTATAGTTGGCCTCAAAGGCAGTGAGTTTCCATGAATTAAAAGCTTCTGGGTGTAAGATGTCAGTATCATGACAGTTCTGGGAAAGGATTGCCCCCACAGCAGTGTCAGATGTATCAGCTTCAACGACAAACGGTAACTCAGGATTCTGATGAAGGAGGACTGGGGCCGATGCCAAGGCAGATTTCAAGGTGTCAAAGTCGCATTGCGTTGCTTGACCCCAGACAAAAGGTGTTTTAGGACTGGTTAGAGAGGTCAATGGAGCAGAAATTCTAGAGAAGGCCTTAATGAAACACCAGTAATAGCTGGCAAAGACAAGAAATTATTGTAATGTTTTGATGATGTTTGGTGCCGGCCAATCCAAGATAACTTGCACTTTGGATATACTCATTTGCATGCCTCTATCAGTGATGTCATGACCCAAAAACTCGACCTTAGTGACATGAAACACACACTTCTCCAGTTTGGCATATAACTGATTATCCCTGAGACGCTGGAGGACTTGAGAAACATGCCGAACATGAGATTCGTAACTTGGAGAGTATATCAATATGTTGTTGAGGTACACAACAAGAAACCGGTCCAACATATCTCAGAACACGTCATTTATGAAATGTTGGAATGTGGCCGGGGCAATACAAAGGCCAAATGGCATAACACAATACTCATACAGACCATACTTGGTCTTGAAAGTGGCCTTCCATTCATCCCCTCTGACCATACGAACCAGATTGTAGGCTCCTCTTAAGTCCAGCTTTGTAAAAAGCCACGCAGAACCCAGTTGGTCCAATAGCACCAAAATGAGAGGAATCCGATATTGGTTCCTAATGGTTACTGAATTGAGGGCACAATAATCGATGCAGGGATGGAGGTCCCCCTCCTTCTTTGGGACAAAGAACATGGGAGAAGCCACTAGAGAATGTGAAGTTCGTATAAAGCTGTTAGCCATTGCTTTGTCTATATACTCCTTTAATATTGCATCTTCCTTCACTGTCAAGGAGTATGTACAGCCGGAAGGAACCTTAACCACGGGAATTAAGTCAATAGAGCAGTCATAGGATCTATGTGGGGGCAATATCTCGGCACCTTTGGCATTAAAGACATCCTGGAATGCGTGGTATTCCTTGGGCAAAACAACCGAAGTGAGGGCCCCTATGACTGAAGCCGTGTCCAACAAGGAATGACATGGGTTTTTAACCGGACCTGGTGTTTCAATACGGTGTTCCTCACGATGTGTTGAGGAAAAAGACACTTCTTCCGCCACCCAATCAATGACCGGGTTGTGTGTCTTCAACCAAGGGAGGCCCAAAATGACCTTGAATTGTGGGGCAGCCATCAAGTCAAAACTTATGGTTTCATTATGACCCATGCTAGTAGTCATGATCATAGAGACTGTATGTTCTTTAACCAGACTGGAGACCAAAGTGGAACCATCCACAGCATTCACTAGCTCGGGACGCTCCTTCATGAGTACAGGTATGCCTCTGTCTCCGGCATATCCCTGGTCAATGTAATTCCCCATAGCCCCAGAATCTATGACCACATCCTAGAGCCACGAGGAACCAGAAGGAAGACAGAAAGATATAGAAACCATGAGAGGAGCCCACAGTGAAGGAACTGAGTGATTGGGCTTCACTTTTCACTGAGCTTTCACGTTTCCCGATTTCTTGGGTTTCTTGGTGCAGGCTTTCAAATAGTGATCAGAGGAACCTCAGTAGAAACAAAGATTTCTAGTTCGCCTTCTTTCTTTATCTTTCAGCAGAGGTCAGGGGTCCGCAGATGGCACAGATCTGCATGGGTTCTGCATTCCCCTGGGTGCTCGGGGGCGGGGCCGTGTTAAGTGGAAATGGTGCTCTTTTTTCACCCTTTCTCTCGCCCCTTCTGGCATCGATCTGTAGAACCAGGTGGAGTAACTCATAAAAGGACGTCAGAACCACAGGTACCATAGCTAAGGTGTCCTTCAGTGTGTCTGCCAACCCCTTGTAAAACAGAGAGGACTTTTGGTCCTCTGGCCAACTGGTTTCTGCCACAAGTTGATTGAACCTAGAAACATATGCAAGAAGGGAGGAATCACCTTGCTGCAATCCAAGGAGTTCCAATTCCGTGGTTTGTATCTTATAGCATGTATCAAAAACACGACTCATAGCATCCAAGAGAGCATCACAGTCAAACAATAATGGGCTACCAGCCTCAAGTAAGGGATTAGCCCAGGCAGCAGCAGTGCCCCCCAAATGGGAAAGAACAAAAGCTGCCTTGGTAGTGGCATCAGGGAAGGCATTTGGGTGATACAAGAAATGTAATCTGCACTGGTTCAGGAAAGTGCGGTATACCTTAGGATCGCCGTTAAAGCATTCTGGAGGGGCCAGAGGGATTGCGAGGTCAGATACACTGGAGGAGTTGGCCATGAGGACTCCGAATAAGCAGAGTCAGATGCTGGCATTTGCAATCTGATGCCCCTGACTGAGCACCAGCTTGTAAGCCCTCAATCTGACCTTGCTTAGCGGCATGGGGCGTGCCCATTTCTGCACGGAGTACCCCCATCATTTGTGTGTGGGTCTAAGATGCTGCATGAGCAGCGACCATCTCTGTGCATCGTTCTGCCACCATATTCATTAAAGCAGCCAAGGTATCATTGGTGTCTATTCTCTTTGTTGTTATAGGCTTCTGATTCTGTCAGATACCTGATACTTTCAGGGAGGTGTGAGACTTTTGCCCCCGTAGAGTTGGCAAAGAATTCTTGCCCCCATAGTGTAGTCGAAGAATTCTCCCTACCAATGTAACTCTCTGTATGGGGTTCTACATGCAGAGAGATCTATTTGTTGAGAGATGGACACTGGATGCATGCACGGGATCGCTGATAGGATGATGACGAAGTCAGTGGCATCGAAATACTGTGTGAATACAAAAAAAAGAACTATTAGCAACACGAGAAGAAAAAGGTCTGAATAAACAGGCTTATTCTGTATGGGCTACCATGTATAAGCAACACGCTGAATCTTACAGATAGATTAATTTCCCCCCCCCCATATTCTGACAGAGTAAGAAGAAACAAGATATAACAGAGATGGTTTTACCAGAGGACTGGGTTCTTGTAGAATCATCCAGAGAGTACACTCCGTTTGCCTTGCCCACAATGGCACTATCCCAACGGCACGAGGACTCCTGGTTGTGGTTGTGGTCAGTAGTCTCTAGTCCTTCGGGACCACATGTCACGATGGCACGCGGACGCCTAAAGATGTTCGAGTACCAGGGCTGGAAGTATGTGAGTCTCTGCGCTGGATTATGTAGGCAAGACACGTGAGTGTAGGTCTTAGGAATTCCAGATGTTGGGGAGGAGCAGCAGTATTCCGCGGAGTTGGTGAGCTTGGGTGCATGAAGAAATCCAGTTGACGGTCCAGGTCCGTTAGCAAGTGTGAAGGTACGTAGACAAAATCAGCAGGTGTTCGGGAAGTCGAGTTAGCAGTCTAGATCTGTTTGCCGTGCTTGGAGAAATCAAGGACAGAACAGGTATTACAATGCAGCGGACTTCATTCCAGGGTCGTAAATGGGAGGAAAGCAGTCCGTAAGCACAAAGAGGGGAGGACAGGAACCAAAAGGTAGAGCCAAGGGAAAAGGACAAGAGTACAAAAGACTTCGTAGGTTCTTTACAGAATTCAAAATCAGAAGCGCCATTTTCCAAAACCCCGAAGTTTAGGTAGTATTGCCATGGCAACCAGTGGTTCCGCCTCCGAAATGTTGAACGTTGCGCTGTGCCCGCAACGGATGCCACAGTTGCCATGGTAACCTCCATGCGTCTCGTCTACGGGACCTAGTACGTGCAAGGACGGCAGTCCTAGTTGTAGCTTGGCGTAATGAGGAAACAGCATCTGCCAAACTATTAGCAGGGGTGAGACAAGAGTTACTGATTGTCTTAACTGTCTTACGGACCCAGGGTGCAGAGGTGATGATGTGATGAGCATTGCCTTGCCTCCTCAGAGATCTCCAGACAGCCGGAATCCTGACAGCAAGAAAATGGCAGTAGACGAGAAGGAAAGAACAAAGAAAACAGGACCAGAAAAACAGCGTTTTACCTCACAGGAGGCAAAGCAAGGGTTGCAATGCGTGGTGCAAATGGCGCAAACAGAATGTAAAGGACACAGCAGTCATCATGGTGGAAAAAGACTAGACCGGGAATGATGTTCCGAAAAGAGCATAACGGAACGGTAATGGCACCTGAAGCACCATTGATTCCACAGCTTCAGGAGGGGTGACTGATGTCACCTTGTGGATTTCTTCGGGTTCCTGTTTCATGAAACGGGGCTGGGCCCTGATGCCAGGAAGGCATGTGACATCACCCTGCTCTTCCGAGGTGAGGAGTTTTTTGGGGGATGTTGAACATTTGTGGCTAGTTCATCCCTAGCTTGGCCACACTGATGGAACCCCCCCAGATCCTCATTAAAAAGATCAGGACTGGTGGTGGCATCAAAGGGCGCAGGATGCATTTATCTCCATCAAGATGGCACTAGGCGCCGAAATATCAATGCACTATTTTAATCGGACTAATGCCACAAAGCTCATGTTCGATGCCAGTCAGTTCGGACTGGGGACAGTTCTCCTTCAGGTGGATCCTTATGGAGGCCCGCACCCCATAGCGAATGCCTGCAAGGCCTTGATGAGCACTGAGTACATATACTCTCAGATAGGGAGGGAGGCACTTGTGGTCCTGTGGAGATGCAGGCACTTCCATGTATACATATACGGACACCCAATGACCATTTTCATAGACCACAAGCCGCTGGTCCCCATCATGATGGGGTCCACGCCTTGGTCTATTATCAGGCTTGATCGTTGGCTGCTAAAACTTCAGGAATTCAGTGTCACACTGCTCTATCAGGCCAGAGCTGATAACCCGGTTCACTACCTCTTGCAGCATCCTGTGCTGCAGGATGGTGAGGGGATGGAGGCAGATGGGGATACAGAGGGGTTCATTGCCATGATCACCAGAGCTGCCGTTCTGAAGTCCATGTCCCTGACAGACATTGTTGAGGCCATTAGGAGGGACGCCTGCCTCCAAATCTTTGTGGCCCAACTGCAGTCAGGACAGTGGAAGACATTCCTGTTCACCATGCACCACCGGATACCGGTGGCTCAGTCATTTCTACAGAGCCTTTGTAAGGTCATGGGTGAGCTTTCAGTTGGTCACGAAGGTGCACGCAGCTGGTCATTCCCTCAAGCTGCAGGATCATGTCCTGAAACTGGCCACCAGGGAGCCAGCAAGATGAAGGCATACCTTCACGAGTAAGTATGGTTCCCAGATCTTGAAGCAAAGGTGTATGAGGCCTTCAGTCGGTGCGTGTGGTGCCAAGCAGCCAGGCCCCTGGCTAAAGAACCCATTATTTCTCTGATAAGGGTGATGGTGCTGTGGCCTGCCCTCAGTCTGGACTTTGGTGTGGTGCATCAGTCGACACACTTTCTGATTGTCCTTGGTGAATTTTCCCGTTACATAGTGTTGCATTTCGTCAAATCCACAGCAACAGGAGTCATCATTCCCATTCTCAAGGACCTGTTCACAGCACATGGAATCCAGGAGTCGAACAGGTCTGAGAATGGGCCACCGTTCCAGGGTGAAGAGTTTGCATGGTTTTTGCAGTTCAATGGCGTGGATCATGGATGTGTCACACCCTGCTGTCCAAAAGCCAGTGGAGATGTGGAGTGTTTCATGTGGACGCCCAACAAGGATCCATCGCTGTGAACAAGGAGCAGAAGTGGGAACGGGCCCTCATGTCAATTTTGATGGTCAACTGGAGGACTATGCACGCCACGATGGGCGTAGCTCCCGCAGACGACTTGCTGGGGCAGAAAGTGAGGTCCCTCATCCCAGAGTATGAGTGCAGGAAGCTAAGCGTGACTGGCCCCATTAGGATAAGAGAAAAGCAGGAGAGGGATAATACCAAAGGAACGAATGGGCAACAAATGGAAGAAAACTCTGTGGAAGTGGGAGACATGATGTCGTCCTGCATGGGCAATCCCAGGCACAAGTCCTGTTTACGACATGATACAAGCCACTGGACAGTGACCATCAAGAAAAGGGTCCATGGTGATGGTGGTGAGAGGTCGGGAGTCCTTCACACGGAAATGCAGCTGGTTCAGACGATTTCAGGGTGGACTCCAAGACGATCAGCCAGGGCCCGAATCCCAGGACACACTGGAGCCCAAGGGTACCACAACTAGAGGATGAACAAGAGCCGAGTGGAGGAGCAGACCACGCGGCAGAGAGTTGGAACTGCGAAAGGTACAATTGTCTAGATACCCTTGATGGCCAGGGAGGTAGCCCCCAGGGCGGTTTCAGGACTATGTGCTCGAGTGATAAAGGAAAAGGCAAAACCGGAAGGCCTGTGGACAGTTGTGTTTGCTCTACTGTTGAGGTTCAATTGTTTGTTTTCTGAAGCTTGGATGGGATGTTGTGATGTAGGATGCCAACTGTGTCAGGTTGTGGCCTATGCCACGGAGTAAATAAAAGAGGGCCACATCCGACAGGGGGCGAATCCGTGAGGGACTATTATCTGGTGTGTGTCTCTCTTATTCTGGGGTGCCAGCACTGCCATGGTGAACCCCACAACAAGGAACTGCTTTGTATCCAAGCAGACGCACTTTGGAGGACACTTCCATTTGATATACGACAAGAACAAGGCTATTGAAGATTCAAGAAGGCATTGAAAGCAGAACTTTTGAAACAAGTGTGCACTTAAAGCGATTCCCCTCTTTCCTCCTACCGAACGCTATTAGTGAAAAGCAACATGAACCATTATTTCTGGAATATGTGTTTCTCTCATAGTAGCTGGCAAGTGCCTCCCTACCACTAGAAATTGCCACTGTGTACCTACTGTTCCAGGACGCCTGCACCTTTTCTTTCTCCTTTGCTGCCTGGTGCCTTGAAGCGACTTGCTATGCATTTGGTGCATCACAAATTAAAAGAAGAACCATAAAATAAAATAAAAGCCAAGGCAGAATTACCTACTCAAATGGGGCACTCTGAGATATTTGTAAGCAAAGATTGCAAGTCGTGTTTATTGTATGCTAGGTTCTGTTGAATGATGCCGTGCAGCGGGTACTAATCATGTTATATATCAAGCAGTGATAACATCGATTCAGCTTAAAATGTAGGAAATGTAGAATTCCAACCGGGCCAGTGCGGCTTCAGATGCTAAGATGAGTACCTCATTTCATGGTTTTATATTCAGAAATGAGTGTCATTTCTTTCAAAGGCCTCTCTGTGATGAAGAGTAAATACACATACACTGCGCATGAAAGGGAAACATTTCTATTGAGAGGAGAAAACCATCTTTCCTTGACCTACTTGTCCTTACCATCGAATGGTTTCCATCTGAATAACTTGCTGCTCTGCTGATGGAGTCGAGAGCACTTCACGTGTAGTCCGCGAACAAGGAAAGCTGTGCATAAGATTGTACACGAAGCCACGAGTGCATCTCTCTTGCTTCACAGAAAACATCCAAGGTTTCTAGTGAAAAAAGATAGGAGAGGATTGCTCTTTTGATGGCCACATTTATCTCACTTTCCGCGCAGTATGCTGGGTACTTTGCTGGCTCAACAGGTACTTTGCTGGCTAACCCTTGGGTTGTAACGGGTTGAGTAGCAATCGACTAGGTTAAAGGAATGGTTCGGTCTTAATTTTTTATTGCCCCTACGGGTCGGCCATGTGTTTTTAAACCTAAATTGCTCGATTTTAGAAAAATGTCCTATGGAATTTCCCGAGTTTTCGTCCATTAAAAGCACGCGAAAACAGGCAGTAGGGCGCCGCCATTTTGTGATAATCCTATCACTTGCCGCATCGCCCTGGCTGACCTGCTTTTGCAGCACTAAATCATATCCCCCGCCCCTGAGCCTGACATTATCAAAACATTCATATTCCCCGCCTCTCTCCGTGACGTTTCTGTGCTGTGTAGGCAAATGCGCCCAGTCGTCTTCTACTCGACTTCACACAGCGCCCGGAAACCAACACAGATCAACTCACAACACAGCGCACCACAATTCGGAATATGAAACTGTACTTTAAAATCAAACAGCAACACGGTAAATTTAGTAAAGTACATTTATTTGACATTAAATGTTTATAGAATATTCAGCAATTGCCATATGAACTCCGAAAGTCATTTATTTTCTTTTATCTCTATCCGCAAATCCGTAAAAGTTAATCGTGAGTCACGCGCTGTTCCTTTATGGTACACAGGGTGTTGGTTTTCATTCAAAGAAGCACTTTTGTCGCACGTTGCACTGCAAGGCTGTTCCATCAAGTAGGCACTAGGCCAGCGTAAAGGTTGATATGTTGCTTCTAGCTGCTAGTATCGCGTAAAGGCATATGGGCCCTTGGCGATCGTCCCATAAGATCATCAAGATTGTGCAGTTGTTTACATTAAGCTGGCGGTTAAAAAACCATCTGCCGGTGTCTGAAACTGGTGGCAGTGGTAAAAGGGAAGGATATACCTGTTTTGAAAACATAAAATTTATAATTAGTCTCGCCAGCCGATCTTTATTAATATTATTCATTTTATTTATTACGGCCGAGCTGAAACTATTTGCTTTCAAAGATAGTGCAATGGAGTATGTTTGGCTCTAAAATCAATGCGAAAACTAACAAAATAAATCGAGGTTAGTACACAATGAGAAACGACTTTTTGTCTACATGCGTGTGGACGATCCCACAAACCTTTTCAAAGCTCTTCATTCATTCATTTATTCATGCATCCATTCATTAATTCTTCATTCCGGTATAAAAGCGTCTAAAGAGTTACTTACATTATATTTGCATTTTCCATTGTGTCTCTGCGTAATGCAGTCCGTAAATCCCACTGTGCTCTTGACAACGATTTTTCGTATACTGAACTAACATGAAACTCGGTCTAGTTTCAGAATTTTCTGCCTTATCGTCTCTTATGTTATTGCACCCCCACCCCCATCAAATGAAGTTCTTTCGGCATGGTCCCTGTCTCTCAAGGTCAAAAAACAATAGAACCTTATACTGCCAGTGCGAGTTGTGGTCCTCTTCAGGGCGCGAGCTGAAAATTAAAGCCGCTGACCTTCACTAGAAATGAGCATACATTCTTTCTTTGCAACATCGCGTAGTAAAGCCATCCGTGAGAACTTGAAGTTTCGAATCCACTTATGTACTGCGCCTTAATGTGTAAATGCGAACTGGCTTGTCTCCCATCTGCAACGGCTCACTTGGCGCGTTCTAAGGCCCCCAATTTTGTCCTCGTTGTCTGCGAGCTTTGAAGCCCCAAAGAACCATAACTATTGAGACTTTTAATTTTTTGGGGAAGGTCAGGGAAAGTATAAAGTAGCCAAGGAGTTGAGTTGAAAGTGAGATTTATTGTTTGTTTGTTTTATTATTTGCAATACGCAAGCCTCCCCTCGGTTAACAGTGCCCAGCATTTAGAAGAGATTGCGAAAATTAGTTACATCAACAAAAATATATACATACACATATAGAGAAGGTCAGCAATATGAGGTGAATAGAGAGAGAATTCAAAGATGACACCCAGGTTGTTCGGCACCCAGGATGGTGAAGGTAGGGGTTAGGGTTAGCGTACTTTGTATGCACACTGTACAATAACATTTATTTACAAAATGCCCACATTTCAGCATACTTATAATATCCATCAAACAACTGTCAAATACTATGTATTTGCCCTCTTTCATTAGACTGTCATCCTGCGTCAAAGTTGTTTCGGCCTGTGACGTTGAGGCCATTTCACCACATTTGAAAGAAATATTGCTGCTATCAAGTTCTGATGCGTCGATGAATGCTTCTGCTGGTTCATTCTCTGTCATTTCACCATCTGCTAATTCACCATTGATGGGAGAACACAACAATGTCGACAGCTTTTTTGGTGGCAATTTTTTGGCGGGTGTAGATTGTGTGAATTGATCTGCGACTACTTCAGAGCTATCTTCAATAGATCCAGTATCATGTTGTTGCGGTGGTGCGGTCGCACTGTAGCAATGGTCCAATACAACTTTACTGGATTCTCCGGACACATTCATTTCATTTTTTGTACATTTGACATGAGCATCCCGAGTCTCAACACGCCACATCTGAATTAATAGTTCCTCCATAGCCTCCATAGTGTAAATGGTCTGGCAAGCAACATCTCTCATTCGCTTCACTGTCTGTGTATGTATAGTTCGTAGACCCACGGGTAACTAGAGGACAGATTGGAAAAGGGATGTTCAGTTTAAACACAAGATAAAGTATAGTACAATTGACTTGAAAAAAACATAAAATAGTCCCCAGCACAAAATAATTTCTAAAGTTATGAACTGTTTGTAACTAACCTTATTTTTGTTTCTTTTCTTTGCAACTTTTTTGACTCGACCTTCAACATCTGCACGCTGTTGCTCCGATACGTATCCGCATGTCTCCCCTTCCTCTTGCGCTGCAACAACTATATTTTCTGTATCCGCATAGACAGCACGGAATGAGGCTCCATCGACTCCCTGAAACATAGTATTTTCATTACTGTGTATCAAAATATTGTTAGCATAAAACACACGTGAGGACGAACACACATGTACATCTCAATAGCCAAACACGATTTAAACATTGTGTGGAACAATCAAACGACAAGTATTCGAGCTCTGATGACCTAGTTCGATGGAGCTGTCAGTATCCATACCACTGGCTCTGCATGGACTGCCACAAATGATTGTATTGAAGAGGAGGCATCAGCAACTCCCTGAAACACAGTACTTGCATTAGTATGGTTTCAATATTGTAAACATAACACACACTTGGGGTCAACGGCACAGGTACATATAAAGAGATAACCACAAATGTTGCATTGTCTAAAAGAATCAAGGAATATTTAAATATGATCAGATTTAATCAATTTATTTCTCGATTTCTTTACATCTGCATCATCTAAATGGGATCTTGTGATTGTAGTGGAAGCTCCATCGTCTCCCTGAAACACAGTACTTGCGTTAATAGGGAAGAAAGTATAGCAAATGGAATCACGTTATATGATCACGCTCGATGGAGCTGTCAGTATCCATACCTTGTGCTGCTCAAGAATATCTAGGGCTGTTGTAAATGTGGTGCACACTTCCGAAAGCTGTTGCGCCGATTCGTATCCGCATGGTCCCGCTTCCACCGAAATTACTTGAATGTCAGGCTCCGCATCAAGTGCGTGGGTTGACAATTCTACAACTGCCTGAAACATAGTATTTGCATTAGTAAGGATTACAATACTGAAAACAAAACACACGCTTGCGGTCGACCACACAGGTACATATCAACGGCTAACCACGAATGAAACATGGTGTAGAACAATCAAACGAAAAGTGTTCCAGTCCTGATGATCACGGTCGATTGAGCTGTCAGTATCCATACCTCGTGCTGCTGAAGAACATCTAGGGTTGTTGTCAATGTGATGGATGCTTCAGCATCTCCCTAAAAGACAGTACTTGCATTAGTATGGATAACACTAATGATAACTGAAAACAAACACCAGGGGACGACAACTAAGGTGTATATCAATTGGAAAGCACTAAGCAAACAATTGGTAAAATAATCACATGATACATACAAACTCTTACTTGGCATGCATAAAACAAGTCTGTAGCAGAATAGCCAAGTATGATTACCTGATACGCGCTAGAAGTGCTTGATAACTGCGAGCATGTGTCAGAAGTAGAATGTTCTTGCTTCAGATTCAAGGGATAGTCAAGAAGTTGTAAAGGTAAATTGTTTGATAATGAAAAGCCAACTTTTAAAATTGCCATGTAAGGAGACAGAATACTTGACTAAAGCTCAATATAGCACAGTTCCCTGTGCCCATATATAGATTTCTGTTTGTGGGTTATGAAATCTAAAAATAATATATTGATAAATGTCATTATTCAAAAAGCTATACACTCATATCAATGTCGAAAGTATTACAAATTGGAAACAACACCTAAAATATCAATGAATCCATTCGGCTACCTACACACTTCCGCAAGGCCTAAAGCTAAAAACGGACACTTGACTCACCAGTGGCGGATTGTGGACGAATAGAGTGGGAATAGCGTTTGCGAGCAATTTTCGTGTCAATCGCCGTTTATTCTTCTTTGTTACCCAAGATGTGGTGTACATGTTCGAGGGAAAGTGCCGGCTGCAGATGCGGTATCGATCACCCCTCTTGTCCTCAAAGACTTGTTGGACTCTACTTTCCAGCTCATCCAGTGGATATCCGCAATGTCTGACCCATTCTCTTATTCGATCAACAGTTTTCGGGAATACATGCATTGTAGTGCCTTCATATTTAGCATGGGTCTTCGAAGGGCAACCGCTAATCGAACAGGCAGGCATTGTTGAAAATTCTGAAAAGTAAATATCAAGATTATTATAAAACCTTGATGAATAAAAATGTCATAAAAAAGTAAATGAAACATACCATGCTCAATGCAAGGTTTGTTTTGGTCGCCGGAACTATACCAGTTCATCATGTGCGGCTTAGTATTTGCATCGTCCCTTGGATGTTCTTTCTTGCACAAAAAGGAACCATGCTTACATTATAGACTGGACCCCCGAAGGATGCACTTCGATGACAATTGACACAGATGAAAATAAATAGATCTATTGATAGCATAACAATTGAAACTCAAGTCAATAGCAATGAGACCAATGACCATAGCTCTATTGGGTACTGTAATCGCAAATCGATAGAAATGTAAAAATGACCGAAATATGACTAGGATACATGGCCTTACCTTGATCAACAAACAGTTGGATTCAGCAGGCCGATCAGTATGTTGCAGGAGAACAGGTAGATGGCCACACGTAGCACACTGACGAGTTTGCTCGAAGCGGTCACAGATAGCACGACGACGAGCAGATTAGCATAGATCTCAGTGGTTCTCAGGTAGAAGGTTCAGGAGTTGACTTGCAAAGCACAAAGATGTCCTCATGAGACATATCAAGTGGTTTATAAAGTATTAGAAACAGGGGTGTGTTTGTGAATGAATAACGTGAGTATGTCGTGGTATTATGTGGTTTGCAGGGGGGTGGCCTGCCTCAGGGGAGGCCTGCTTGGAGACACAGGGTCTGAGGAGGCCATGTGAGCGATGGCCCGTGGGCGTGGGATACCTTTTGAAGTGTACATGCTGTTTGGCACCTTGGCCGTTTGCGCCCGTGACAGCCCCCCATGCTAGCGCAAATCCCCGGGTGCGAACCGCCTTTGATAGAGGGGGTGGGATGGATGGGCCTGGGGCGTGCAGATAAGGCACAGGAAGACTGCTGAATGGAGACACACTTATGTGGTTTTCAGGGGGGCGGCCTGCCTCAGGGGAGGCCTGCCTGGAGACACGGGTCTGAGGAGGCCATGTGAGCGATGGCCCCTGGGCGTGGGATACCTTTTGAAGTGTACATGCTGTTTGGCACCTTGGCCATTTGCGCCCGTGACAGCACCCCATGCCAGCGCTCATCCCCGGGTGCGAACCGCCTTTGATAGAGGGGGTGGGATGGATGGGCCTGGGGCGTGCAGATAAGGCACAGGAAGACTGCTGAATGGAGACACACTTATGTGGATTGCAGGGGGGCGGCCTGCCTCAGGGGAGGCCTGCCTGGAGACACGGGGTCTGAGGAGGCCATGTGAGCGATGGCACCTGGGCGTGGGATACCTTTTGAAGTGTACATGCTGTTTGGCACCTTGGCCGTTTGTGCCCGTGACAGCCCCCCATGCCAGCGCTCATCCCCGGGTGCGAACCGCCTTTGATAGAGGGGGTGGGATGGATGGGCCTGGGGCGTGCAGATAAGGCACAGGAAGACTGCTGAATGGAGACACACTTATGTGGTTTTCAGGGGGGCGGCCTGCCTCAGGGGAGGCCTGCCTGGAGACACGGGTCTGAGGAGGCCATGTGAGCGATGGCCCCTGGGCGTGGGATACCTTTTGAAGTGTACATGCTGTTTGGCACCTTGGCCATTTGCGCCCGTGACAGCACCCCATGCCAGCGCTCATCCCCGGGTGTGAACCGCCTTTGATAGAGGGGGTGGGATGGATGGGCCTGGGGCGTGCAGATAAGGCACAGGAAGACTGCTGAATGGAGACGCACTTATGTGGATTGCAGGGGGGCGGCCTGCCTCAGGGGAGGCCTGCCTGGAGACACGGGGTCTGAGGAGGCCATGGGAAGCAATGGTCCCTGGCCGTGGGATACCTTTCGAAGTGTACATGCTGTTTGGCACCTTGGCCGTTTGCGCCTGTGACACCCCCCATGCCAGCGCTCATCCCCGGGTGCGAACCGCCTCTGATAGAGGGGGTGGGATGGATGGGCCTGGGGCGTGCAGATAAGGCACAGGAAGACTGCTGAATGGAGACGCACTTATGTGGATTGCAGGGGGGCGGCCTGCCTCAGGGGAGGCCTGCCTGGAGACACGGGGTCTGAGGAGGCCATGTGAGCGATGGCGCCTGGGCGTGGGATACCTTTTGAAGTGTACATGCTGTTTGGCACCTTGGCCGTTTGCTCCCGTGACAGCCCCCCATGCCAGCGCTCATCCCCGGGTGCGAACCGCCTTTGATAGAGGGGGTGGGATGGATGGGCCTGGGGCGTGCAGATAAGGCACAGGAAGACTGCTGAATGGAGACACACTTATGTGGATTGCAGGGGGGCGGCCTGCCTCAGGGGAGGCCTGCCTGGAGACACGGGGTCTGAGGAGGCCATGTGAGCGATGGCCCCTGGGCGTGGGATACCTTTTGAAGTGTGCATGCTGTTTGGCACCTTGGCCGTTTGCGCCCGTGACAGGCCCCCATGCCAGCACTCATCCCCGGGTGCGAACCGCTTTTGATAGAGGGGGTGGGATGGATGGGCTTGGGGCATACAGGCAAGTGTGTGGGAGCGAGGGGCCATCAGGCCCCTCTCATCCTTTACTTCTCAGTAGAAACTCGTACCAAGTGCCTCCAGTAGTGGGTTCGCCCCTTGCCCTTATGTGATGTTAACTTTGGATGACATTCGCGTAGATGGGAACACTTAGCAGGACACGGGGCATCCATTTTTGTACCCCCTTTCCATTCCATCTTGGTGACCAGGCCTCACTGCGATAGTACAGCGCGCAGAGCAAATGGCCCACACCCTCGTTCCCACTCTGACTGGAAAACTCCAGAGGTATTTGCAACAGCTAATAAATGTAACACATTACTCTTCCTCTGAGATCAAGGTCCTGCATGTGAACCAGCCTGAACCAAGCACATAGCTCGTTCATCTCCACAAACGTGTCCTTGCCCACGCACCCTCGCCAGTGGAAACTTACTGCCATTCTGACCCTGTGTCCCTGCAAGGTATTCTCTTCATGTGCCAGACCACTGACCACGCCATGATGCCCACCTAGCAGATCCCCAACTAACATTAGACCCCTACTGCAGTATATCGTTGCCTATCAATAACAAATGCCACATACCGGAGATTCTTCTGAACACACCCACACTTCAAACAGTGTATTATAGTGGTCAAGACCCTTGACCTAAGGCCTGTATAATCCAATGTTAATTGATAGTATTGATATATGTGTGACATTTATAGAGACATAACCGACTGAAAGTCTTTGAACAAATGTTATTTAGTGCATGCATTATTGATAATATATTATGTTAGCTTAGATAGTGACCACCCCGCTTCACAGCGACCTGAACTTCACCCATTCTAAGCAAAGATGTCTGACGTCCATCCTTGAATGGAGACACACTTCAATCATTTAAAAAATTGAAACAACCGTTGTTAAGCCTCCCGTAAAGCCACCATGTAAAGGAACGATAGGCCACCAGCCTGTACCACCTGTGAAAAGGAATGAAACAAACTGTTTTTAAATGACCAAGATAAGTTTAATAAACGTTTGTTGTCAATGGCAATTCTTGTAACTAATGGCATTCTGCTCGGACAAATGCTATCTAGACAGTGCACACTATTGAACGACTTTCGTGCGTTACAATGATATGTATATGCAATTTTGGATATAGTAGAAGACCATGAAATAAGAGTGGCATGACAAGCAGAGTATACTTACTCGTTACTCGGATTACGAGGACGAACAGTTGGGCGAAGTTCGGGCATAAGCACCATCATTATCCTCAACACGGACCGTGTGAGGCAGGCTGCCCTGAAGTCTGGCAGCTCGGTGAGTGGCTCGCCTTCCGAAATGTAGGCCACGCATCCCGAGTTTTCACAGCAGCAGCAGTTCTCCTCCTTGGTTGGCATTAGCTCGCACCGATTGCATGTGCACCAGGTGGAAACACCGTCCATGCGACTAGGTCCAGGCTCTTCAGCTGTTGAATCGTCCTCCCAACTGCCGTCCGAAGACCCATCGTTTTCGCGTTTTTTCTTTTGCAGTAGTTCCTCCTTGGTATACTCGGGCTCGTACATGTAGGGCATTATTGTAGCCATTGTGTGTTCAGAGCACAGAAATGAGTCACAGAATACTCAAAGTAACACAGAGAGAGGAATGGAATCGAAAATCTGCGGCTGTGTGTTGTGAAACGGTCTGTTTATACTTATTGAGGAAAGAGGCGTCCTGCCATTTCCATGGCGACACGTCATTAGCTGAAGCGCAGCGAATGTTGACACGAGACGTGCTTTGGCGTTGTGAAATGGGCGGTACGCGTCTGCTGATGACAGGCTCAGGGGCGGGGGATATGATTTAGTGCCGCAAAATCAGGTCAGCCAGGGCGATGCGGCAAGTGATAGGATTATCACAAAATGGCAGCGCCCTACTGCCTTTTCACGTGTGTTTAATGGACGAAAACTCGGGTAAGGTCCATAGGAAATCTTTCTAAAATCGAGCGATTTAGGCGTAAAAACACATGGCCGACCCGTAGGGTCAATAAAAATTTTTGACCGAACCATTCCTTTAAAAAGGTTGTCAGTGCTTGATTACTCCCAGGGCTAATGATGTGTCAGGGCCTTCGTGGGTTTAAGAATTGAGGGGGCATTTCAACATGATGTTTGGGGCCTGCATGCCCAAAGCTGTAAATAAATTCTGAGGCACAGGTGCAGCCCGTAAATTATAATGGATACATAAAGGAATGGAACAAGGGGGTTAATAGCTGCAGATTATCATGGGCCAGGGTGCCAGCAGGGATCTGAAACACTAGGGCCTCTTTCCGAGTTTGGCAGAGCAGTAAAAAACGTGGTGGTAATATTGTTGCTGCCATTTTTTTGTATGGTAAATGCATTACTGCTGTTTTTACTGCTCCGGCAAATCCCAAGTGTGTCTTTCAAGTGGAGGATTTACCTCCAGCCTTCTTTAAAGCCAAAAATCATCAGAATTACGTAGGCAGAATTACTGCAAGTGGAAGTTCCTTCACAAAAACCCCTTGTAGTCTCATGGACTCGAAAAACAGGGACTATCACCACCCTACCACCAATTGTAATCCCATGGTAAATCCATAGTTCCAAGTGGTGGGAACGGCACCTGTTTATGGCGGTAATTAAGCAGAATTGCCACCAAATTAGCACCAAATGAGGCTCTTATATCCACAAAGCTATTAATCACTTTTTGTTAAAAGGGTTCTAATGTGAGTAGAAACTGGGGTAAAAAGGCAATGAACTGATAAAAACTCTGCTGGATACTGCAATAGGCCCAAGTGAGGTAATTGTCTAAGGGTGCAAACAAAGGCAACCTGTAACATGTACCCCGTGTATATATTGGGCCTCATTATGACCCTGGCGGTAAGGCAATAACGGTGGCGGTAGTGCTACCGGCGCCGTTGTTGCCTAACTGCCTCATTACGAGTTCGGCTCGCGGGCCGCCCTGTACGCCTGGTCAGATCAGACGTGCAGAGCGGCACCCGCTAGCAGACAGGATGCTAACAACGGCCCCGTCATTAACAGGACCATTGTTAGCATCTTCCCCCTTCCCATTGACCCCTATGGGGGCTCAAATGGGAATGGGACGTACCGGGTCTCGCGAATGGGAATTACCAGGCCCACAAAGGTCAGAATGGCTTGGTAATTACCATTTTTCGGGACCCGGACCCGAGTTTGGGGGTAGCCATGCTGCTAAAAACGGCATGTCTATCTCCAAACTTGTAATGAAGTCCAATGTCCTAAAATAAAGAAGTATTTATTTTTGCCACAAGACTCTAAACATGGAGCAGCTGCTCCCTCATGACTCTTGTGGCTCAGTGGCTCATTTCAACAGAAGAGTTTTAGAGGCCCCAAAGCTGTTCCTTATTACTCCCAATGTTTTTTTTTTATTTGGAAATATAATTTTAATAGATTTTTTTTCCAGTGATTTCTAGCAAGAGTGATGGATGTTTAGGGCTCAAATAGTTTCCTTTTAGGTATATTTCTTACATTTTTAAAAATGTATCCGAAATACTGGAATGATTACGAAAGGTAGAATATTTTAACTGAATTCCAGAATTTTACCCACAATTATGGCATACCATTGAGACAAAAAAAACATCTTTGGTGGGGCATTACAACAAACCAGCAGAGCTGATTGCAGATTTGTGAGACATCTTGAATCTTCCACATTGGCCTTAAAACGCTCAGCAATTCAGAAAACGCGACGGAAGTGAAACACGAATGAAAGGACAAACAGTTACTGAACTACAAAACATCAATCGACCCTGATCGGAAAATGTGCTTCATTACGGGTTTGGCGGTAGCTGTTCCCTTATTAAGGGCATGGATACCGCCAAACTCCCTACCGGCCCCGGGACCCGCGAATGGGCCATTACCAGTCCATTACGAGATGAATGGGCTGGTAATTGCCCATTCGTGGGTGCCAGTATGGTCGGCCTCCCGATCCCCATTCTGCCCAACAGGGCAGAATGGGGGTCGGGAGCATGGTTGCACAGGCACCGTTCATAACGGTGCCGGTGCAATCACAAGTTCTGCTCTCGGGCGCTGGTCTGCACGCCTGGTCAGACCACGTGTGCAGTCCGGCACCGGCAAGCAGAACTCGTAATGTGGGGGAGAGGGAACAACAGCAGCGGTAGTACTACCGCCGCCGTTGTTGCCTTTCCGCCACATTCGTAATGAGGCCCAATGGATGTCAATAAGGGCCCTACTCTACTCTTGGAATGCCGCCTGTGACAAAATGTACATACTGGCAGTAAACTGAGTCAAAGAGCCCAGAACATGAAGAAGAGTCACAATAAGCCCCATCCGCCATACCTACATGCAGGAATGGATCAGGACAAAGTTTTCTCTGCTGAGTCCTTGGGACTCATCAAAGGTTTCTCAGTAACATGCCATTAATTCAGGTGGGTTACTCGCAAACCCACCTTACCATTACCGGTGCCCGATATCCCGGTATTACCAGACTATTACGGGTCCTGACAACGGCGGTAACTCCCCATTCTATGGAGTCCAACAGGACTCCATGGACCGGATTTGCCACAATCACTGGCACTGGTAGTACCAGTTATTGCAACAATTATTTGCCGGTAGGGTGTCGGGGAGAAATTCTGCCGGGGTCGGCCGGGCTGTCCGCAGACCTCCGGGCAGGGAGGCCCCAACTCCTCCCGTATATCCCAAAAGAGATAGAGTATGAGACACACGCAAGAAGCAAAGTGACTCTGCTGTTTATTAGACAAAACGGCAGTGATGAGTCAAGGAGCGTACGCGTCCGTCCTGACACACACACAATCGAGGGGCTCGCAGGCCCTTTTTACCTTAGTATGACGCGCTACTTGCGTCACCTTCAAAGTTTAGCGAAAAACCTATTTCCACTCTGGATTGGTTACTCGAGTGGTAGGGTTAGTATAGCATACATATAGAGAACGATGTTAGTGGTTGAGGGTTAGTCAGGTGATATACTTGGGCTGTCCCTTCAATTTGATACATGAAAATTGTTACATGAAGACCTCTGAGGATTGGTCAATGTTAATGGCGTCAGTGATAAGAGCCCCATGTTCTGATTGGTCCGCTCGCGAGCCTCCCAGTCTGGGACTATCGCTGTTCCCAGCTCGCGGTGCACCTGTAATTTGCAACAATGTTTTACTATGGGTAGGTGTAAACAATGTGAGGATTTATTCATATGTTGGGAGGTCGACTACTCCCACTGCTGCAGATGTCCAATGAGTCTTTTAATTGTATCTGCCTGTGTCTTGAAACGTGGGATTCAGGCGTCTCCTTCCTCCTGGGCTTGGCATCTTGTCAGGTTTGGCTTTGTCATGTGAGGTGGGACCGTGTTTGAGGCAGAATTCAGCACAATTAATATTGTTTTTTCCCACTGTGCCTGGTTTATCTTGCAGGTGCGACCTTGGCGTTGGCTTGCAGTGTGCGAGATTGCAACATCGTGCCCTTGGCGGTGTGCTTTCGCCGGGCTCATTCTGCAGGGTCAGCAACCGAGCTCTTGCTCATTCAATGTTCATGGAAGCTTTTGCTAGCGGCCTACTTGGGCCTGGTGCATAGGTGGAACCGTTTGATGCAGAGCGCTTTAGGTTACGGTATCATATTGCCCTATCCTCAGTATCGTGTCTCCGTTATATTCTTCATTATGGTACATGGTTCTTAGAAGAAGCGTGAGCAAGCCTTTTTAGATAAGTTCATTATGCGTCTTGCGTTTCTGCATTTTGAGAGCCTATGTGGAAAATAATAAAGATGCACGTCCGTGGGTATGTCTGTCGCCTACGTCATAGCACTGAGTATGTTCTTCGTGTGGATTGGTGTGGGAGTGTCCGGTGTGCATGTTTGCACAGGTGTGCTGACCGTTGGCTAGGTCGTCATGGCATCTCTAACGACGTGTAGGTTTAGTCGAGTTGATCCGTGCCGCAGGTGTCGGCATGGACAGGGCGGGCTGCTGGGCAGGTAGATGGGCACATCCGTATGTTCCTGTACCAGGGTATTTGGTCGTCTGGTAGATAGGCAAACTCCTCTCGTGGCGGGTGTTTAGGCCGTGATCCTCTAGGCCAAGCGCGAGAGGGGAAGGGCGGGAGCCTGTTCTTCCATTCTCCCACTTCAAGGGGCCTGAACTACCGGCAGGTCAGGTCTGATGGTGGATCAGAACCCCTACCAGCAAACTCGGAGTGTGCAAAAAATGTCAAAGCCGGTATTACCGCCATTTATTCTGGAATTTTTGCCAGACCAGCACACTCGCAATAAGCCCCTTTATCTCTGGGGTGCAGCTTTGGATGATGGCCCCCATGCTATGTGAAATATTGACCCCCGCAGGACCCAGCATGGAGGGCAGAAGGGGCTTTTTGACAGGATTAATGGGCCAACACCCATGCTTGATCGATGGTGCCCTGAAACACCACCAGGTAGAAGGCTACTCCCACTAACGGAAGCTGCTAGCTGCCATTTTATAGTCAGCCTACTTGCCTAGAAACAAAGGAAAGAAAATTAAAGAATTGCATGATTATCATATTGAGTCCACCATGCCAACCAACTAACGGAGTAAAAAAAAAGACACCAAACATATGGCCAAGACTTAGTATTATTGGGAAGTAAAACAGAGGATGGAGCTAAAAACAAATGAGTGGTACAACTATTTTAGGAACTAGTGAATTTCGGTGGGACATCTGGCAATGAGTGAGTTAGTGAGTGGGTATACATAGGTATGCCAAACCAAACTATTTTGGCTCCAGGTGCTGGGTATCTCCGCTGCAGCCACACTCAGGGTTGGAAACAGCCAGAGAGGAGAAAAAAGGGGAGCAGGAAAGTGCAAACTCCTAAAATGACAAAAACAAATCAGATCTGGAGTAACCCACTTAATCAAGTGGGCATTTTAGATTTTGGGGGAAACTTTTAAGTGAAGAGGCTTCTCATATTTTGAAATGAAGGTGCCCTCAATCCCTAAAGGGAAAATCATCTACTTCCTTTCGCAACCCTGCTTTAAGTTGGATGTACACAAGTCCCTTTTTTGCTGATTTAAATGGTCTGCATGGGATATATGTACAGTGCATATCAGTTTGACAAAACGGATGCCATTTGTATGGCATTTAAATAACAGATGAAGGGCAAATAATATCATTTTATGCACTGGTAGCCAGTGAGGTTTTCTTTTGTCTTCAGTGGTGCAGTACTTGTCAACAACATTTGTAACATAGGCCGACGTGTGATGCACCCTTTGCCCTGATACGAGACCATTTGTCTCAGGCGAGTACATTTGTGTTTATTTTTTCCATCGCAAAAAAGGCTAAAACAGAAACTAATAGCACCTCTCCACCGTCTTCATGAAGTGGCACTAGATGGAAACTGTGCTGTCCATGCACACGGTTTTGGCTGATTCAAGTGCATATTGGTGTGTGATAATGGACCCAGCTATGTTGAACCATATGTACATGTTTTTATGGGCTTTAAAGTTATAGCATTGGTTGTGAAGTAGTTTAGATGCTTGCTTTCGGAAAAAGGAGCAGCACTGAGAGCACACACCTCTACGGTAATTCAGACTTGGGGCGCTGTTATGCTGGAAATGCATTGGAGGGACAGGGCCTACATGTCCTTGTCCTGTACTCCCTTATCATGTGTGTTCTGTGTTTTCTGTGTTTTCTGTGTCCAGTTGGGACTCCTGTCAGTGCAGCTCTTCCTCATTTTGGTTGTGGTGAACAGAGACCCTTGGGATACCCTTATGGCACCCATAGGTGGGGGTACAACCCTATACCCCTAGTGTATGTTTTTGGGCACATTTGTGTGTGGTCCACCGAGCAGGGTATGGGCTGGTGGCAGCTCCATGCTAAATTTGGCAGGTGCTCTGATTATCCTCCATTTTGGGATACCCAGGCCCTGCCATAGGAATCAGTGGATTCCTGATAGGAGACAACTGTAGCATTTGGTTTCTATTACCTGTTACCTTGTTTTCCCAAAGTCCTGGTGAGCCCTGATTCTGTCCCTTCCCCTGACTGGCTGTTGGGTGGAAGAACCATAATGGTATTGTGGGGAAGTCCAGGCCAGACTGGCTGGAGCCTTCCCAGTGACTGTATGTTGTGGGTACACCCTTGGGGTGGGACCTAGGTGAATAGAGTGTGTGACCAATATGCATTCTGTAATAATAATAATAATAATAATAATAATAATAGTAATAATAATAATAATAATAATAATAATAATAATAATAATAATAATAATAAATGGGTGTCTGGCTTCTGTGTGTGTGATACCTTGAATGAGACAGCCCTGCCTGAAACTGACATGAATGCAGTGTGGTGTTGAGTGCTTGCCCCAATGCACATTCCTTGTTATGGGTGCCTGGGTGGAAGTGAATATCCTGAATGCCTGTGAGCCTGATTGGTTGCCTGCCTGCATGAATGCCCTTCTTTGTGATTGACTGACTGAGCCTATCTGGGGACATCTCACTTCCCAATGTGTTCAGAAGGGTGTGCAGTCATAATGTCGAAAAAAAAGTCGAATGACAAAAATGTCGAAAAAAAAGTAGAAAAAAAAGTCGAATATATTATTTTTTTATTTATATGTATTTTTTGGGTTTGGTAAGTATAAAAAATGGGTAAAATATATAAAAAAAGGGGTTTCGATTTTTTTTTTCGACCAAATGACTATAAACCGTTCAGAAGCTGAAGTTGAAACTTGAAGTTGCTTATCCTTGAAGCCCAGCTGGAAGAAGAAGAATTGCTGCTGCTTTCCTTCGATGAAATCTGAAAGCTGTCGAGTATGTCGAGGACTGATCTGAGAGAGGATTTGGCTAGGAGACCTCTTCCTGAGCTAGGAGGGAACATCTTGCAAAAGCTGATCTTCACCGAGGTACACTTGAAGCCAGTCCCGAAAGGCTGTCGACCGGAGAAGGGGCTCATCAAGAATCTTGAAGTAAAGCACCAGGCCAACAAGGTCATCTAAATCCATTGCTGTTGACCGGGGTTCAGAGGATTTCAATAACCACTGCAAGCCAGTCAAGTCGTGTTGCTCAGAAGCAGAGACAGCTTGACGCCGTGCTGCTCGACGACCGGAGCTGCAACGCTCCACCTTGTCTAAGAACACTGAACAAAGGGCTTCCTTGTCATCACTGTCAACCGCTTTGTCCCGCCGGGGAAAGTCTAGGTCTTCGGAGGCCGAGGAACGTCCGCCGGTGGGATTCCCGCCACCAGAAGCCCACAAAGACGTCCTGAGGACACTGACAAAGTGAAGAGCCAAAGTCCAGCCCGTGGTCGAGTCTCAATTGCTGAAGCTATCCCAAGGTACATGCTGCGACTGCTGCACCAACAGGCCAGAGGACTGCCGAAACATCTCCCGACACTTGATACCCGCTGCTGGGCCTTCATCCATCAGTGAGTCATCTTTGCAGCACCAAACTCCTTGCATTGAGGTGCACCACATGCCTCATCTTCACCGGACTTCCATGATCAATCGTCGAAGAGCACCGCGAAGGTCGAAGCTGCAGTCTTGATGCAGGTGTTCATCTTTCTTCAAGGAATCTTGATTCCCTGTGGCTTCTGCTTAAGAGGGAGTCCACTCTCAAGGGATCCGTCGACAAACCATTGAAGAAACTCATTTATCTCAGGTACTTTGGGGTGGTTGGACATTTTAACCAGGAAACAAGACTATTCAAACATTAATGGACTGAGCTTGTTAATAAATGTTATTACAGGTTGCGCAGGTGGGGGGGGATCTTCACTCGGAATTGCACCTGCCATTGTTTAACCTATCTTGCCTTCCTTCCTATGAAATATGCTGCTACACATTGCTGTATGATTTGTGTGCCATTATAACTGTCATCAGTTGCTGCATTTTGAAGGTGTCAATAGCTAAGAGCGGTACCACATAGACATTGTATATATTTGCCATAGTAGAATTGCCAGAGTACAAAGTGTGTTTTTAATTGATGTATGTATCTTGAACCTTATTTATATATAAAGAACTTTATATATAAAGACCAGTGTTCGCACATAACATAGGGCCTCATTCCGACCCGGGCGCAAAGGGATACCGGGCACCGGTAAGGACAGTGATGCCGGTAATCCCTTTGTGCCCTGTTCTGAGGTCCCCCAACGGGACCCGTAAGGAACGTTTGGTTGGACCAAATGTTCCTTACGGACGGTTCCCGTTAGGGGACCAGGGCGCAAATAACGGCCTTGCCATGTGCCGGGCCGTTATTTGCGCCCTCCCCATTCCCATTGAGCCCTATGGGGGCTCAAATGGGAATGGGTAATGGTTTGGTAAATGGGGACTTACCGGTCCATCCAAGGCCGGAATGGACCGGTAAGTCCCCATCTCACCAAACCGGAGTCGGACCCGGTTTTGGAGGCAACCATGGCGCAAATAGCGCCATGGCTACCTCCAAACTCGGAATGAGGCCCATAGTGTGTGAGCATTCCTTTGTGGGGGCTTGAGGACTACACTGTACATAAGAACCAGCTGCATCACCTCCTGAGAGCTTAAGCCTTGGTTGCTCATCCATTGCTACCATATAGAGAACCTTGTCTGGGGTGATTTGTGCTTTTACTCTGCCATAAATAAGGCAGGAGTACAGATACCTCCCTCCAGTCTTTACATGTGCTTAACCTTAACTGATCCTGATCAAGTGTAAAACTATTGGAAAGCACCCAGTACTTTTTTAATTATAAATGAATCATAGTTCATTTTTTGTAACACGCAGACCCGGATTCGAACTTACGTTGCTCTGCGATTTCTGGTTTCAAAGACACTCCAGATCCTAAGGTATGGTGCTGTCTGTGCTTTTTTTTATTGCAAAGTAGGGGATTCAATGGGCCCTTTCTGTGTACCCACTGTGCAAGGGAAGTGTGGACCTAATTCTGACTGAGGGTTGCCTAGTTAATGGCTGATTATGCATACATGCTTGTGCAGACACACATCCATTGTGTGAGGCAGATCCCCTATGCAGCAGTATGAGAACTGTGTTCCCCTAGTGATGTAGTTTTTCTTGCTATCGCTGAATGGGTATTGATATTATGTTGGTCCTCCAGGACATGTAGAATACCTTGCAACACTAAAACACCTGCTGCTCTTGGTCGTCATGATGAGAGTCGGGCACCCAATTATGTTAGAACTGTAAGAATAAAATAAAATAGGATATGATTTGATTTGGCATTTATAATGCGCCTATACACAAGTGTTTCAAGGCGCGACGAGGCAAGGGAGTGGGAAGTGGGAAAGTGCGGGGGAAGGGGAGGAACAGTGCAGTACATAATAGAATAAATAACAGTAAGTGAAAGTACGGCCAAGCAGGTGGCAAGTGCAGGGGTAAGTGCAGATAAAAGGTGTCAGGTGCTGGTGGTGGTACTGTAGGGGATACATAAACAGTTCCCAAGTGCAGGGGTTGCCGGGAAGGCAGTGCAGGTGTGCGACTGGTGGGGGAGGGACCTGGGCCAGAGATCAGAAGGTGGCCAGGTAACTAGCGCAGTTTCAGTTTCGGTCAGAAAGTCAGCAGGGGAGAGGAGGAGAAAAAGCAGAAGCAAGGAGAAAGGTTTTGAGGTGCTTCCGGTACCTGAGATGATACTCCTCAAGTTTCAGGGAGGCCGGGAGGCTGTTCCAGAGGGAGGCCCCAGCCAAAGGAAGAGATCTAACGCCAACTTGTTGTTTGGAGAAGCGACTGACCCTGAGGGAGTTGGAGGCGGATGAGCAAAGACCTCGAGAAGGAAGATATTTAGGCATAGAGAGTTGGAGGTATTGAGGACAATGTAGAGGGTTTTGAACTTAATCCTTCCAGCTCCTGGGAGCCAGTGGAGAGATTTCATATCTGGAGAGATACTATCCCTGGGCTTGAGGCCAAGGACAAGTCTCGCAGTCCTGTTCTGGATGAGTTGCAGAGGGCAGAGGGCAGAGGGTAGAAGCAGGCAGATTTTGAAAGAGGCTGTTGCAGTAGTCCAGCCTGGAGAGAACCAGAGTTCTGGAGACAGTGAGCTTCTGTGGGAAGGAGAGGAAAGGAAGAATACCTCAGAGGAGGTTCAGCTCGTATTGTAACCTCTTAGATACATCAGAGATGTGAGGAGAGAAGGAGAGTGTGGAGTCGAAGATGACCCTGAGGTTCTTAGCCTCGCAGGTGGGAGCAGGAAGAGGGCCAAGAGAGGCCCACCAGAGATTTTACTGAGCGCCTAATTCCGACGAGCAAAACTAGTTTTAAAGCGCTACCTGAATACAAATACAATCATGTACATTAGGATTAAAACATAATCACCATAGAATGACATTGAAACATATAAAACAGTTCAGAATTTCGCATGATCCAGCAGTGTTCCATCAGTCTTAAAACTCCA
The DNA here is from genome assembly GCF_040938575.1 of Ambystoma mexicanum. Lineage (NCBI taxonomy): Eukaryota > Metazoa > Chordata > Amphibia > Caudata > Ambystomatidae > Ambystoma > Ambystoma mexicanum. The sequence goes on from NC_090937.1 coordinate 498,867,638, forward strand.
AGAAATATAAGGTGCTGACCAATTTACCCTTGGAGCCTGTTTTCATGTATTATTCCTCATGCAACAGATGTTAGTTGGACCCCGATGTTTCATACAGACCCCCCGCCTCTTTTGTAGCGACAGGTAAATTCATCGGGAGGTTTGCCTAGGCTCTCAGGATTGCCGGTTCGATTTCGACTTTGACTTTGCCCAATATCTAGATTCTGGGACGCCCTCATGCTCTTCTCTGTTCACTTCCCAGTGTCTCCCGCCTTCCTCTCTCTTTTCCTCTTTGTTAGCTTCTCTCTAATCTGTTAACATTTCTCTTTCCCTTCCACTACCCCATCACCCTGCAAACCCCATCCTTCTCTCCCCCTCGCCCCTCACCCCTCTTTATGTTCCCATTTCCCCCAAATTACTGCTGCCTCTGATATTCTCACTTCCCTTCTTGTCTCTTCCTCTCATTACACAACTTTGCCTTTTCCAGACTCTTTTTTCTCATGTCTTCCCCACTGCTCCTTTCTCTCTCCGTCCCACCTCCCTCAACCCCTCTCTATCTCTCCTCTCTTCCCCGCTACGTTTTCTCCCTTTTTCACTTTCTCTGTTTCTTTCTCACTTCTCTCCGCCTCCTCCACTCGTGCCTCCCTCTCCCCACCGTCTCTGCTCCTCTCTCATTGCGTCCCAATTTCTCTGCTATTTTCTAAAACCTATCAACACACCTCCAGTTTCCTCTGTCTACTCACCACATTCTTGCTTCCTCTCTTGCTTCTGTCCATCCCCTCCATTCCTTACTTGCTCCTCTCCACCTCCTTGCCACACTTTCATACCTACTCCTATCTCTCACACCACTGGAGCCTTTATACTCCAGCTTTGTAGGTGCTTGGGATCCTGACTTCGGGACTAGTTTCATCTGTGTTTTGTTTTTGCTTGGTAGTTGGTGATTTGCTGCTTGGTGTGATAGTGCATGGTTTCTGTGTGTGACATTGTGCATCAAGAATTCAAATATGTGTTCCACCATTTTGGAATTACTTTGTGTCTGGAGGGCAACACTCGAAACCTCAATGTGTCACTGCTTCTATTGATCTGTGTGAGTCACTATTCTTGGTCTCCCGCTGAGACCACAGGCATCCAGCATGTAGCAGTCTATTTTTTTTTATTTATTTAGGCTTTTATATAGCGCACTATACCCGTAGGCATTAAGGCGCTATACTAGCCACAGACTTGAAGAGTTCTACCCATATGACTTCCTTGACTTTGCAGTATGACTCAGAAACAATGTTGAGGGATGGGCTGCGGGCAACCTGGCTTCTTCTCCAACTCTGGGAGCTTCTTGCTGTCAATGTATGTTTAGCAGGTGACAAAAGAGTTTTCTCATTGGCAGGATTGGTGCTGCATACGAGGCAGGGAATGGAGTTAGGAACCCTCCATAGGCCACCTCCATGGACCGCATGGTGGAGCAGGTGGTGTTACTCAGCCCCCAGGTTTCCTACTTTCTGAATATACTTCTGATTGAATCAGTAGTATTCTTTTTTCCCCAACTGCCTCCATATTATTGTACCCTATCACTGTATCTTGTTGTTGTACAGTGCTGCATTCGTTCTCAGCTAGGTTCGAGCACATACACATATGTTCATACACAGTCTGGGAGGCCTATGTAGTGGATGTTGCCGTAATCCAATCTTGACGATAAGAGAGCTATGACCGCAAGTGTTCCATAAGGGAACATACAGATGTTTGGTGGAACAATCTTTTCCTGACCAGTTCTTTGACTTGTGGTTCCAGGTTAAGGAGTTTGTGCATGCAGATCATGTTAATTTTACCTGCCTTGTTGGGCTAAAGGCAGACTCTCACCTCGTCTGGCAAAGGGACTGGGCTGGGGTGCAATGTATTTTTTGGGCAGAGCATAATTGCCATTTTATCTGGGTTGGGGTGTAATCTGCTCTTGGTCATCTAGGAGTCAATCCAAGATCAGTTGCTATCAGTGTCCGGTTGTCGATTTGCAAAGTCTGAGTTTAGTTTGTAGACAATTTCATTTCACATACACAGGTGTAACAGGTAATTCATTAATTTCTGATGATGATGATGGTGGGTTGAGTTGGGAGGGGTCATGTGAGCAATTTTCAACCTGTTTGAGAGAAAACTAGTCATCCACCATAAAGCAGACTGCTCCACTCCTGTTTGTGCTCGTCTCTTGATCAGGATTTTCATAGGTAATTGTAACAACAGTGGCTGTGATGTTCAGAAGGATGAGTAAGGGTGCCTAGAATTAGATTCCAGCTGTTTGGTAAATCTGGTGAAATAACGGAAAGGCCCTGGTACCACTTGCATTCTTAGGTGTACCCTTTGGGGAGGCACAGGTGAACATTGTTGGTTCTTCATACCCTCCAACTTCTCAGGCAACCAGTCAACACTGGTAAATGTGGACCATGATCCTAGGAACCCTAAAGTAGCACCCGTGAGCATCTGTGTTCCCGAAATGGGCCCATGTAAGTGATTGGGTTCTGGATACTGCACTAGGTGTCTGAGATACTCCTATGATAGTGTCTACCTGGATGACTTGCAGTGAGCCCACAAGCTTGTGAAAACGTGTGGTTGATCTTAACCCTAAACGTGAGTTGCTCTAGTATGCCTTAATCAAGCCACGAACTATCTTTCCCTGTACATATGCATTTTAAGTGCATTTGACATAAGTAAACTAGTTAAAACCTACGTTTGTATGGCCTCCAACCTTTATCTATTGTGAGAACTCATTACCATGTATCTTGTGCCGCCTCACTCCTTTCTTGAGAGTGCTATGCCTGACATTTCCATCACTGATACCAATAGGCTAGGAATGGCAGCCAAGGATGCCACAATTGACCAGATTGGGAGCGGGTCACAGCATCTGAGCAAGTGCATCAGAAAAGTCATTACAACAGAGATGTGGTCATTGTATTCAGGTTAGCAGACTGCCACTATAGTCTGAATAGTGACCTCCAGAAATTGTAGTGCCAGTAATGGCACCAAAAGAAAAATCATCCTGGGAAATGTGTTTCTGGAAGACGCACACCTTCACTGGTATCCTCCCCAATGGTTCTGAAGGCTGTAGTTTCCACCTGAGCTTGACCCAGCAATAGCAGACACACAGGAGAGCATGCTGTGAGAAATTTTGCGACTTCATCACTGCTTCTCTGAGGAAACTATCTCCCCATATGGTATGGGAAAGGCAACCACTACCTGATCCTGACCCTGGGGCTAACTGTCTGAGGGAGGGTCATATGGGGGGAGACAACCCTCATGGGAGGGAGGTGCATTCGCTAGTTGGAACATGGTATCACCCTTTCCACTCAGGGTACGACACAACCCTTAATTTCCCAATCCCTTAGGGCATACTGTAATATAAAAAAAGGAACATCCAGTCTGGACTGACAACAAAGCTCTTTCATACCCTTGTAGTAGAATGACTAAGAGGAAGAAGAGCACTAGAGCAATGCAGAGCGCTAAAGCCGTGAAGCCAGAGATACACTCTATATGTTGGAAGGATCTGATAGGTGCTGGGACGTTTAAAAACATCAAGCATCAAGAAACATGGAGAACCACTATTCCCCACACGGGTCGTGAAACCGAGAAGAAGCAAGTTGCAGCAGGGAGCAAGGAAGCTCCTGGAGGCACCGTCACAAGAGTCTCAAAAGCCAGAGGTTTGCCACAAGCAGTGGAAGCTGTGGAATGAAGGCAGAGGCATTGCGGGTACTGGAAAGCTGACGAGACAACTGCAAGTAGTTGAATAGAGCCGCGGAGAGAACTGCAGACCGTGGAGAACGACGAAGCAGCCAGTTGAGACCAGTGAGCCCAGAGAGGGGAGTTGGGATACCAGGGAGCTTCGTGGTGTACACTGCACACCATTGACGGAAAATTACATGAATTGGATGAACCCGAGCAGGGACGCCAAGGCAATTGTTGAATATACCATTGAAGGAAAATCACATAAACTGTGTGACCCCAAGCAGGGGAGCTGGGATGCCAAGTCAATTGTTGAATGAAACAAGTGAAAGCGGGTCCGGGGCCCAATGGTTGAGTGAAGAAAATATAAAAACGTGGAACTGCTATAGAATAAGAAAGCCTGGGCAAGAAAGTACATCAGGCAAACTGATTGTGAGTCTGGGTCCCACACCCAATTGTGTTGTGCCTCCCTTCCCCTAGTCACAATGTTCAAGTTCTAACTCCAGGAGGAATGACTACATTCCCCTTTATTTCACACCCTCAAGAGGATAATTCCCCCCTCTTGATCTCCTCAGTCTATATGTAGATTCTAGGCAAGCATGAGAGTGAGTCCCAGACCCTCCTCTGTCAGTCTGGTACACTCCCCTAGTAATTGTAAATTGTGTACTGTGAACATTGCAAAGCGGGGAAGGGAGTCATTCCCTCTGATATTGTTGGAAAACTCTGAGGAGCCAAGAGAAGCAAAATAACTTCTTGGCATTGTGAACTGTGAAAGTGAGAAAGAAGAAGAACCATACCCATTGAAACCGTGAACTGTAAAAAGCCTGAGAAACTCAGGGGAAGGGAATCATCTCCTGAGAGCTATGAAACTTTGGTTGTTTATTTCTATTTGCACCGTTTGGAACTATATGTTGGAACTTTGCAAAAGAGCTGCAGACAACCAGTTGAAAAACTATTTCCCTTTTCGCTTTATCTTGAGTTTAGCATGTAATGGTCAGGTTAGGATTTGGACACAGGACAGAGAACCCTACTTTGGACATTGTGACACAGACATCCTTTAGTTTCACTGAGGCAGGAAAACCCCTCTTAGAGTCAGGGAAAGATAGGACTTTAATCCTCTTTGTACTTTATTAAAGGTCTTTGCCAACCACCACAATGCCCTTGTGTACATGTCTTCCTCTTGGTTCCTTACAATGCTGTGAAGGCAAAGAGAAATACAGTTAGAGGAAACATTGTAGATAAAGCTGTCTTGAATCCAGGTATCAAAAATCCTCTCTGGACTAAAATCCAACTCTGGCTCAACATATCAAACAAATTGAATGTTGTTGCTGCTACCATAGTGTGAGTAAATTGGAAACAATGTTGAGATTGGTGCTAGGTCAAAACAATTGTAGCATTCATAATTTGTCTTACAACAACCATTCAGCTCCTGCTAAAATTTGCATTTGTATAAGCTGTTATAGGATATAGCAGAAGGTGTTTTGACAAAAAATACTGTGTGTATGTAGGCCAAAGCATGATGGTGAAAATCTAATTTCTAGTGAATTACATTTTAGAGAAGGCGCTAGGAGTAAGAGTTACATGACCCATTAAACCTTAGATTCAACGCAAATACCATTGGGATATTAAAGGTGTTGAAAGACCAAGTAGAGAGAGGTGGAATTTCCGGCATAAGAGTGTTCCAAACAAGCCCAGTTGTGGGAGGGTGGATGGGAGCTGAGGGAACCAAGAAAAAGCTAGAGGTTGAGGGAGGATTGGGAGGAGAAGGGCACCCAGAATCTGCTCTGCAATGGGATTGGAGGGGAATTGGAGTCAGAGGGTGCCCTGAACCATCTCTTATCTGATCTTATCTTATCTTATGACGGCATCTTGGCGCTAGAGCAACGAGGTAAGATCAGACCAAAGCATCGGAACTAAAAGAGAAAGGTGTTCAGTGCCCAGTTGAAGGGCAGATGAGCCTCGATGTTACGCAGGGCGAATGGAAGTGGGTTCCAGTCCTTCGCAACCACCACTGAGATGGTGCAGCCGCCAACGCGGTGAAACCTAGCCCTTGGGAGCTGAATGGTCTTCAAAGCTTGTGAGAGCTGCGACCCAGCAGGTTTGTAAATACAAAACTCTGCCTGGAGAAACTCAGCTCCTGGTTTATGGAGGGCCTTATGCACCAAACACAAGGGGCCTCATTACGAGTTTGGAGGCAGCCATGGAGCACTTAGCTCCATGGCTGCCTCCAAACTGGGCTCCTTTACCGGGTTCCTGCAATGAGGAATAACCGGGTCATTCTGACATAGGAGGACCCGGTAATTCCTCCTTGCAGGAACCATCCCCATTCTCATTTGAGCCCCCACAGGGGTCAATGGGAATGGGGAGGGAGGTAATAACAGGCAGATTACATCTGGCCCGTTATTACCTCCCTCTTCCCCTCGCGGGACCTGGAAAAGACATCTGGTTTTACCAGACGTCTGATCCGGGCCCGCGACAGGAACCTTGTAATACGCGCTTCTGGAATGAAAGGGGCTGGTCCCGTACTGGCCCCCTTCATTCTGGGAGCGCAAGGGTCATAATTAGGCCCAAGGACTTAAACCAAATACGTTGCTCAACTGTTAGCCAATGAAGTTGGCATAGAAGCGGGGTCATACAGGCACCAAAAGGAGTGTGCAGAACAGCCCAGGCAGCTGAACTTTGCAATAGCTGGAGACGCTGAAGCAGATGTCTCGGGAGGGCAAGGTATAAAGCATTACAATAATTGATATTGCTTATAACCAGGGAAGAGACCGCTGTTGCATGGAACTTCTGTGGATTGGAAGGAAGAACTTTCTGCAGATTCCAAAGTTTAAAGTGTGCTTTTTGAGGGAGACTTGATCGGCCATGGATAGGCTGGGATTTTGACACCGAGGCTGGGGGTGGGGGGGGGGGTTAATGGGGAGCAGGATAGACTCCAGAACCAGACTGTGTCAGAGGGGAATAGGAGGAGGAGCCTTGTACGGATGCATTGGTGAGAGGAAGAGGGAACGATGGGACACAATAGGGAGCCTATAACTAGCCCACGGGTGATAAGGGGCAATGGTGACAGTTGAGGGTAGCAGCAAATAGAAGTTACATAGCCCTACTGCAGTCCTAGTCGGGGCCACAGCTAAACTTCATTGCAATGGAGATACTCTGATGAGGGGTAAGGAGGAAAAATAAGTTGATTAGTCCAGCAGGTTATGCAATATACAAACTACGCAGATGACACTCATGTTGTTATTCAGCTTAGTGGCCAATACAAGAATGACGCAGCTACCCTTAACAACATCTATAGTGTCATTCAGAAATGGATGGCCTGTAATTCTTTGGCTCTTAAAAACAAAAAAACTGAGCTCATGATTGTCTCCACAAAGAATACTCAGAGCAAGTTAACACCACACTACTTCAACTTCTTGATTGCAGATCATGCCATAACCGTTTCAACAAAAGTGAAAACACTAGGTGTTATTCTTGGTGACAAACTTTCAATGAAGTCTCATATTTCCAATATCCGGTCGAGCTGTGGACTCATTAATAAACTTATACAATACATCTGACCTTTCATAACAAATGACAACTGCGCTCTGCTGTCCACAGCACTGATACATTCCAGGCTGGACTATTGTAATAGCCTCTTGATCGGCACTACTGCTGCCAACAACCGAGCACTCCAAGTCACACAAAACAACGCTGTGCGCACCATTTTCAAACTTTCGCGGCACACGCACATTTTTACATTCAGAAAAACTCTACATTGGCTTCCTGTAAGGCATAGAATATCACACAAAGCGCTCAATCTGGCTCATAAATGTGTGGCTCTCACAAGCCCTGTGTATCTATCAGAGCGTATTAAGATCAAGCCTAACAATAGGAATCTTCGTTCTACCACGGCCACAGTACTTGTTCAGCTGAGATTCAAACTGACCCGGTTCGGTGGCACCCAAGCTCCTACTGTCTGGAATGCGCTCCCAGCGGTTATACGCCAAATACTGAACTACCCTCTCTTCAAAAAGGCCCTAAAGACCTACCTCTTTAACCTCAGTCCAGAATAACTTTCCTAAGTCCGGCTCATCCACTCTCCCGCCTGCTCTACGTTTGTGCGTCCTGTCGCTGTTTTATGTGCGCCCTGAGGCCTGCGGGCATGCAGCGTGTTACAAAAATTTAAATAAATAAATAAATGATAGAGTAGATGTCAGAAGCTGATACCACATTATTGGTGACTGGGAAGAGATCATGGGAGGGTGGCCAGTGAACTGCTAAAGAACCGTGCCATTTGTTTTTATCCCTCACATGATGCCCGGGAGAGACCATACAACCTTGTTCAGCCATAAGTGAAAGTCTATGAGACATGCCCACAAACAGCCAATCAGGTGGCTAGGAGAGGCGTTTCAAGGTATTGTTGGCATGTGGAGAAAGTGGTTCTTCCAGGAGCCATCAAATGGAGATGTCAGCCCGAGCTCTATCTTCAAGCTGAAGGAAGGTGCCAAAAGAAAATATGTTGTTGTTCCAGACTTTGGTCAGGCTACGGCAGAAGTTTGGTCACCTGTCCACAAACCCATTCGGTTTGAGGAGGGTTGTTTCAGTGTCTCTGAGCACCGGGAGTGAGCAGCTCTTCTGGATCCCATAGGTGAAGATTCTTGCCAGGTTTGCAGTGCCAAGGCAACCCTAACAAGGTTGTGACTTTGTGCTTACTACCCATCTAGATCCGGAGACTCTAGCCATTGCACCCTATCTCATGAAAAGCTGCATTAGTGATATAGGACGATTCTAGTACTCAGCAACCTATGTTTACCACTTATGAGTTGTCGCAAATTCTGCATGGTTGATGTTGCTCTGTCCATGCCTGGTATGCCAGGCAGGGTTCTTCTCAGCTACTTTATTCAACTGTATGTTTTAGAGATAGGGTTAAGAGTGTTTTCTTTGGCAGGAAAATAATAGGCGAACTGTTTCTTCAGGACATCAACTCGCCCAGCAAGAGGCTGCTGAGGATCTCTGATGGCTGTATTACTTATAATAACTTGCTGGAGACCTTAGCAACATAGTAATACGTCCTCAGCCATGGGAAAAGGAGCAGCCAGTATGTCAAGTGGGCTAATTCACATGGGAATTTACAGAAGAGGAAGCTTTAGGGAATTAGTTCACTAATTTACCTGCAGTGTTAGCAATTGTATAGCATTGTGTTGCTATGCAAAATATTCCTTCTGTAAACAAGAGAATTAAGTGATAATAGTTCAGCACACATTTGCACATTAAGTGTTCCCAAGGGGAGATTCATTGTTAAGTTAGTCAGACACATTATTTCAAAACCAAACCTCAATTCGTCACATGAAACCTTCTGTATATAATAACTGTGACAAATTCCTTGGCGTCGTCACTTCTCCATGGCGCCAGTGAGATGAGTTCGCTACCCGATACTCCCCCTCTGGGTGGTGCTCAGTGGCAGGATCCCATGAGTTGGGGCCCCTTTGCAGGAGGAGGGAAGACTATGAAGGGAAAGTGCTGTATTTCAACCACTGTGCCGCCATGCATTGCTCACCCAACAATATGTATAGGGCCCAAGCACCACCACCTTCTATGTCTGCTCTTTCTTTTGTTAGTTACTTAATGCATAGTAACGCTGTCTATCAGATAGATAATACTGTGACAAGGAAGAGTGAGGAAAGAGTGAGAGTAAATGGCTCCAAAAGTACTGATATGAAGAAGAGCAGGGCAATGAAGAGCCCTACGCAAAACCAAGACAAACATACTAGCTATACAAGATTCGAAAGATGGCTTATCATAAAAAGTGATGATGGACTTTCCTCAGAGTCAGTCCTGCCCCAGAGGAGCATTGAGCTGGAGAAAAAAGCTGTGCAGGGAGGACGCTCTTCAGACCCAAACACCGGGAAAAGGAAGTCAGAGTCCGAGAAGGCTGAATGGAGTGAGGGCTCACATGAAGGCTGGGAAACCCGACATCCGGGGGCAGGAAGAAAGCCATCTGAGTGGTCCAGGCCAGACCCGACGTATACCGAGAAACCAGCGCAGCAGAGCCGCCAGAAGCCAAGAGCAGTCCGCGAGAGCCCAGCCGGAGCCAAAGAAGGTTGCCGGTGTTGCCAACCAAGTTAACCGAGTTACACGATGTTTTAACTTGGTCCTCATGGACCAAGTTAAAAGGTATGCGGAAGGGTACTGGGAAGACACTGGGAAACCCGAGGGCTGCGGATGGGAGCAAGTGCAGAAGCATCTTCCTCGTCCCAGTGGGACCAAACAGAGAAACAAAACATACTGGTGAGAGAGAGAGAACCCCAAAGAAAACAGAAGAGAGATAAGGGTCTGAACCCGAATGTTGAGAGATTTGGAGAGTTAAGTTACATTACGTTCAGCTTTATTTTGGCCAAAACAGGCCATAAAAGCAATACAAATCGATCAAAAAAATTACACACGATACATACAGTCGAGGAAACAGAGTTAAAATGCATAAACATACAGTCGAGGAAACAGAGTTAAAATGCATAAACTTAAAATTCCAGAGTGGACCCTTCAAATATAAAACCAAAACAATAAAATAAAAATGTCATACTAATTACCATACGCCACCTTCTACCCCAATAAATGACCAGGCAGTGTCCAAAATATGCAATAGTTTGTGTGCAAGGATAACGGACTTACCACCCCTGGGGTGAATTGTATAAGATACGAATGCATACAGAGCTCAACAACACAATTTCAAATAACTTTGCTCAACAGTTACAATTAGGGATACAATATAAAATGCCATTCCATACATGACTCATGAATATACACATATGTTCTTATTAGAACATGCCCCAGGTGTTCTCTGCCAATGAAGGATTGCCAACACTACTAGATAGTGGCTTTAAGTCTTCTCCATGCGTAGATCAAATGATTCCCCAGACAATGGGCCTCATTACAACTATTCTGGTCCAGAATCAACGGTACCGGTAAGCTTACCGCCACTGTTGTTTCTAGACCAGCATATTACAAATCTGCGGGCGGGTGCCGTCCCGCCCGGCAGGTCAGACCTCAGAGTTTTCACAGAAGCACCAGCACCGTTATTGACGTTGCCGGTGGTTCCATGGTCCCCATTCCCATAGAGTCCTAATGGGGACTTGAAATTTGCCGGCGCCTGACTTCCCGGACTGCCAGCGTTGTAATTCCCCAGTGTTACCAGGAAGTCAGGCGCCGGTAAATCATTACGGGTCCAGTGGCAACCTGCCGGTAGCACCGGCACGGTTCCCGCAGACCCGTAATGAGGCTCAATGTGTTTCTAGAGGGTCTTTAGCAGTACTAACTAACAGTGCTTTGCTCGTAGTTCAGTTTGAACAAAGGTCTCAAGTACTTCCTTCTCATGTCCAAATACTTTGGACAAATAAAGCCAAATTGCGCTATGCATTCAATTACCTCTAAACGAAATGGGCAATTGGGCGAGACATCTTCATTCCACTTGTACCGCACACTTGCCAGTGCTAACATTCCCATATGCAACTTCGTAAATAAAACTTGTTTGTTTGGGGTACATACAAACCAAGTACTGTTCATACCCATAATGCTCTTTAATGCTCTTTAATGAGACAATGGGCTTCATCACGAGTTGGGCGGTAACGCTGGTGCTGTTAGCGCCGGCGGTAATAGCCCTACCGCCAACCCCCCCGGCGCTATTATAGCACTGGATCACAGGTTTGGCGGAACGGGTATTGCCCATTCCCCACTGAGCCCATTCAGGAATTCCCCATTCCCCAGTGGATTTCCCACCGGCGGCAATAGCGCGAAATTTCAGTGGAATTCCCCCCCGCTCAGAGCTGGGGGGAAATCCGCCAAACCCGTGATTTGGTGGACCCTTAAATGCAGCGGTAATAGCGCTACCGCCGCATTTAAGGGTTACCACCAAATTCGTGATGAGGCCCAATACCTTGAAGAGTTAGTGTATTGTACATGTGCTTCTCATTTGACGGTGTAAGCAGCTTTAATGTTAATTTTTATGCAGCCGGGACTACTTAGTTGATTTAGCCAATGATCGTTCACACCCCATAGCAGAACGTTCTTTTTTGACCCACTTTATCCAGGGTAACTTTGTGCCTCCCTCTTGGCCCATAAGATCCCTGATGGTTTCCCTGTATTTCCCCAAACCAGGGATGGTCCATACACGCACCCAATAATGCCCAGGTTTAGCTTCACAAATTAACCCTATGCTCTGGTTGCGCATTTCAAGGGTAGTAAGCAGATTTGGGGTACTCTTTGGCACACAAACATGCACTTAAAAAATGTCCGCTCCGCTGCTTGTAGTTTCCCTGTATTGTTCATGCCCAGGCGCTCAGCACCATATAGTGCCGCTTGCCTGGCTTGGCACATATAATAGGTTTTGAGAGAAACGTCCACTGCACCACTCCCATGCTCTATAGCCAATCTAGTTATTGAACCACTATATTTAACCAATGTCAGTGCAGCACACTCTGGGGGTAATTCATAGAAATTCGCACAAAAGTGGCGCACGCGGCTGGCGCACAGTGTTCCTGTGCGAATGTCTGCGCCAGCCGCGTGCACTAAAATCGATTTCTGCGCACAGCGTATTTATGGATTTTAGCCTCCAAAAGCAGCCGTGCCGCAGAGTGGCGCAGAAACCCTGCAGCAGTGCCAGTTACGCCCCCAAGAACGCCCTCGCGCAAGGAAAAGCCATCAAAATCCCCAATCCAGCGCAAAGGGCTGCCCCAACCCTGGACCAGTTTATTGGACTGCCAAACAGCAAACGCCAAGCGGGAACGTGTATTACGGGTTTCGCTGTAACTTCCACACGCGAAAGGGCCTGTGCGAGTGGAGCACGTGTATAACTGTTGTTTGCGTGAATTTATACACGCGATTGGCCTGGGTACGTATATTCCAGGGGTGCGCGGGAAGTTTCACACGTGAAAGGGCCCTGTGCGAGTGGGGCACTGTTTTCCTGGGGTGCGCGGGAAGTCTCACACGCGATTGGCCTGGGTACGTGTATATCAAGGGTGCGCGGGAAGTTTAACACGCGAATGGCCTGGGTACGTGTATTCCAGGGGTATGCGTGAAGTTTCACACGCGATTGGCCTGGGTACGTGTATTTAAGGGGTGCGCGGGAAGTTATACACGTGAATGGCCTGGGTACGTGTATTTCCGGGGTGCGCGGGAATTATTACACGCGATAGGCCTGGGTACATGTATTTCAGGGGTGCGCGGGAAGTTTTACACGCGAATGGCTTGGGTATGTGTATTTCAGGGGTGCGCGGGAAGTTATACACGTGAATGGCCAGGGTACGTGTATTTCAGGGGTGCGCGGGAAGTTTCACATGCGATTGGCCTGGGTACGTGTATTTCCGGGGTGCGCAGGAAGTTTTACACACGAATGGCCTGGGTACGTGTATTCCAGGGGTGCGCGGGAAGTTTCACGCGTGATTGGTCTGAGTACGTGTATTTCAGGGGTGCGGAGGAAGTTATACACGCGAATGGCCTGGGCACGTGTATTCCAGGGGTGCGCGGGAAGTTTCACATGCGATTGGCCTGGGTACATGTATTTCAGGGGTGCGCGGGAAGATTTACACGTGAAATGGCAGTGTGGGTCCTCCCAGGTGTTCCCTCTACCCCCTCCACGGCCCCTGCAGGAAGCCCACACCACAGGGGACTACCCTGCACCCCTGTTCATGTCCCGCAGGCAGCCCATCCACCATGGGCATGCCCCCCAACCAAGCCACATGTCACGTTGCAACATGATCACCAACACATCTCTCCCAGCACCCCCACCCCCCAGCAGTCAGGGGCACCTGCAGCAGGCCCCCACACATGTCTCCCAGCACCCCCACCCCCCAGCAGTCAGGGGCACCTGCTTGCAGGCCCCCACTCATGTCCCGCTGCCCCCAGCTCATGACGATCCCAATCATGGCCCTTATGGCCAGCCTACCCAGCACAAAGACCCAAAGTATTGCATCCACCCACATAGAAAAGGCAATTACATGATACAACCCCAATGGCAAGTATGTAAATGAACACATGTCTGTCACACACACAATGGTTGCAAGTGAATGTGAAAACCCAAATCTTGACCTGCATGAAACCAATGAGATAATACCACACATCGAAGTATGAAGAAAAAAATGTATTAAACACAACATGAATGTAATTAAAATCAAACAAACAACAATGGGAATAAAAAAACAATAGCTGGATGTCCGTGAAAGAATGAAAAACAAGAAATAATACTCCAAAGAAATCCAAAAGAAATGGTGTCCAAAGTCACAGTCCAACAAAGCAAATCCAAGGGAAAAAACAAAGTGAAAACCATTGCTCCATGGTGAAATTTAAAAAAAAGAAAGAGGAATCCAATGGTGAACTATATACAACAATCCAGGGTCCATGAGCCCAACTGAAGAAATGAAACCTATCAAAAATACTACCTATTAAAAAAAATATACAGAAACGTGGTGCATTGTCCAAGCGCAACCAAAATAAAGAAAAAACGAAAGGAAACTTAACACTAAAGTACTATTTACAAGGGCAGCGGGCTAGTCCGACGGCTCACTTCTGGATGTTCCAGGCCAGGGCATCATCGAACTCCTGCTCAATGTCCTGGAGGCGGTCCTCTTCCATGGCCCCGAGGGTTCGCAGGGATGATGACATGTTCTCCTCCAACTCCCTGCGAATCGCCTCAAGGCACTCGGCCCGCCTCAGGGCCCTCCGCATGGAGTTCTCCGCCCTGATCATTGTGAGCCGTGCATCTTCCGCCCGCTGCCGGTCCGCATCTATGGTGTGGCCCAACCGCTGCCACACGGAAGACACTTCCTGTCCTGGGTCCTCCTGCCCTCCGGCCGATGCCTGCCCCTCCGATGTCGAAGGCCCCGAGCCATCATGGCTCCCACCTTGTTGCCGCTGCTGCTGTGCCTGTGCCCTTGCGCCTGCTGCCTGCACATCCTCCTCTGGCTGGGGTGCAGTTGTTGAGGTGGCCACCCCTGCTGGACGTCCGACTCCCGACTGTGGCAGGGATCTTTCTTCCACCAGCCTGGCCGAACGGTCAGAGGCAGCTCCACAGGGCACCGAGGTGATACATGGGTGGGAAGATGGCACGGAGGACGACTGGCGCAAAGGGGGTTCAGGTGAGGAGGGGGTCGAAACAAGTCCTAGTAAACAGAGGAATCCGGCCTAGCTGACCTGTCCCAGTAGGCTGACGTGGTCAACGAGCCATTCGAGATGACGTGCAGTCTCCTCATGAAAAGACTGCAGGTCACCTCGCATGGCCCGTTGACGCAACGCCACACCACCCAGGACAGGCTCAACCCGGTCCCGGAAAGCCACATCCGCAGGCAGAGGAAGGATAGTTGTCGTAAGCTAATCCCCTGCCTGAAAACGGGTCTGGACGTAGGCATCCCTGCTGGTGCAGCATGATGCAGTGTCAGGATCAGGGACAGGATTACACACAGACACCTCCGCGGCGGCCTGTGCTGCCTCCTGTCCCTGCCCCTGCACTGCACCACTAGCACCAGTGGAATCCCCACCTCCAGACCCCGTCTCTGTCCCTTGCACGGCCTCCTCCTCCACCAAACCCCCACCAACCTGGATGACTCTGTGCCATCTTCCTCCGTCGGGCCCTGTGGGGTCTCAGCTGCCCCTTCTGCTGCCGAGGAGTCCAACTCTGACCTCTGCCTCTTGGACCTCCCCTCGGCACCTGCGACCTGGGACGCGGCACCGGACTCCTCACTCCCCGACGAGATGACAACCTGGGAGGGGAGCCGGGCCTTGCGTCTCCGGCTGGCGGTGTGATCCCCGCCACTGTGCTCCACAGCACCCTCTCCGCCCTCTTCATCAGTTGACGCTGCAGACAGGGAGACATAGGAGACAGGCATCAGGGCACTGTACAATGGACTCATACACACATGACAGATGCACACGAGTGTCATTGTCAAACTTCAGACATGGCATCACAATCCCCAACACACATGTCATTTCAACTCACACACATGCGCTATTCAACAGCCGTATTGCAACAGCCAGCACCATCCATACACATACAACAGCATGAGAAGGCAAAGGTGAGCCAGACATCACATGAGACACAGGGAGTGCACTAGACATGCACACACGCCACCACACTTACATGCATGTGTACACCTCCACCAAGTGTCGCAGTGATGAGATCGGCATCCATGTCACATCTGGCAATCAGTCTTCTACATATCAGTGTCCCAAGCATCCATGTTGCATCACTGTTGCACCCTTGTCAAATACACACACATGCACATGTACACGGTGCAGATACATGCAGCTGGAACCGACATCCATGTGTGACACCACGACCATGCCTACTTACATACACAGTCATTCAAACATGTGTGCTCACACATCTGCATTTGGCATGCAAGCTTACACACACATGCACCATCCATGTGTCACACATGAGAGGCCTCGCATGTGTTAGCCTCACGGCCCTGTACACACACATCCATACATGGCCCTACAAAACCACATGTGCAACCTGCACACTACTGGCACACCACCACACGCACAGCTTACAATCAGTATGCATGTACACTTACCGCTCGACTCCAGACGGGTCTGCCTCTCAAGGACCTGGACGTGGAGCGCTGGGGATATGCGTTCCAGGACCCTCATTTGATCTTCCGACAGGTGGCCCCGGCGCCCCTTAGCATCCGCTGCCTTCAAGAGGCGCTGGGCCTTCTTGAGGGTCCTCGACCTGAAGTCCTCCCAGCATTTCTTGACATGATGGAATTGGCGGACTGCCACCCCCTCCGCGTTGATGGCAGTCACAATGTCCGTCCAGATCCTGGTCTGTCCTTCCTTGTCGGCGCAAACCTCCGAAGAGGGCATCATACTTCACCAGGACTTGCTCCACCAGGACACCAACTTCGGTGGCAGTGAAGCTGGTGGCCCTCTGCCTCTCTGGCTGGGGGTTGCCAGTGGTGCCATATGGTGTTGTGCCCGACATGGCAACCGCAGAGGCAGGAGTGGGTGGGCAACTGGGTCCTGGGGCTGGGCTGTGGAGCGATGGAATCCCAGTCGGGAGTCTTCAGTTCCAGCAGGGGTGGTCACAGATACTGCACCCCTGGCTGATGTGCAGGCAGCAAATAGCAGGGCACGTGGGCAGCAGGCAGGCAGGCAGCAGTAGATGGCAGGTGGGAGCGTGCTCGGGGCTCTGGGGGCAGTAATTCAGCCTTCTGGGCAGGAGCGTGGTCTTCCTTGTGCTTACGTGTGGCCAGCTTGATACGGAGTGATTTGGCATGTGAAAATCCAGCACGTCTGCGTGTAATTCGAGGAAAGGCCCTTAGCGCGTAAGCGTGTCAGCACACGTACACGATTTCATTGGATCAAAGGCCCTTAGCGCGTAAGCGCATCTGTGACGTGCACGCGGGCGTTTCCCTGAACACGGGGGGTGCATGTTACACATCCAAAAACTGCACGTCCGAGTGTCAGCTCATGTAATTGGAGGATAGGCCCTTAGCGCGTACACGTGGAAGTGACGTTGGACGTGTGGGCTGGTTTAAAAGGTACGTGTATGATGCCATTTCCTTGTACGTGCTTTTCGTGGAGAGCAAGTGGGTGAATTCTGTACTTCTTGTCGGTTCACGCGCGATTTACTTGACAGCGTTTCTAGTTCGTACTCCCTGTTACCTCTGACAGCTTTTTTCTGATTTTCTGTTGGGCTTGTTTCCTCAAACAGCGTTCACTTCTTCTTTTGTCCTGTCTCCTCAGACAGCGTACAATTCTTCTTTTGGCGGGGGTGTTGCCAACGCGCACATGCGCGCATTTTTCACGCTCTTTTTCCAGGCAGACGGTGAGTCGCGCACGTATTTACCAACTGTGCTTGCCCCGTGTGTCGCGTACCCCTTCAGAGGTCATTGTAGGCTGCCTGTCACACGCGTGCGTTAATTTTTGTGATTCTGGGTGCCACAGCGTAGTGCGGGTTCATTTTTCCACGCACGTGGTCTACGAGGGGTTGCGTGCACGTTATTTTCTGTTTTTGGGGTGCCTGTGCGTTGTGTGACCCGTCATCTTTCCCCAGGGGGTCACATACAGCCTTGCTAGAGCACTAGGGTACGAATTCTATCTAGTACCTACCCCTTTGACCCCCAATTGCCCAGGACAATAGTTTACTGCAACTCCAATAAGCACAACAACACCAGTGCCATGGTTGGGAGGCAACCAAGAGGTAAGAGTGGCAAAGGAGGCCGAGCCTCATGAGGTGGTCGTGGTGGGCGTGGTAGGGGACGTGGCTGGGATTTGCAGGGTACCCCTAGCCCCCCATGTGTGGAGGACCAGTCAGGGACACCCATGCCCCCCCATGGTTGAGGGAAACGTGGCTGACACCATCCCTGCTCAGCCCTTGTTGGACCGGCCAATTGTGGCACCTGACCTGGCACAGGGTGACTCCCAGGCTGACTTCCAGGTCAGCAAGTCTAGGCCACGTGTGGCAGTGCAAGTTGGTGTCACCAGGCCACGTGGATCAGGGGCAGCTATGTCATCTGCTGCCCCGAGTAGGCAGGGTGGGGAGGCTGCAGGGGCAGCTGCAGCTCCATCCACCCCAGCTCTGACTCTCCCAGCCAGGACAGTGTTGGTCCCAGTCCATCTTGCTAACGTTCCCCCTTACTACATCACACTCAGCCAATGCCTGCACCAAGTCCCATGGTCAGTGTGCATTCCCACACTTCAACTAGTGGCCAGAGCGGCGTAGGCCACTCAGGATCCCCACCACCTTCAAAAAGAAAGAGGAAGAGTGCACGTCCAGTACAGGCTGATGACCCAGACACAGCTACACAGTCCGGCACGCCAAGGAAGCCTAGCTGCACTGATGCTGAACGTGATGCACTTGTGCAGTATGTGTCCGCACATGACTGTGAAATGTTGATAACTGCAGGGTGCAAGACCACACCTGCTCAACGTCAGGCACACTGGCAGACCGTCGCGGACATCATAAGTGCCCTTGGAATATTGAGGCGCACAGCTAATGATTGCTACAAGCGCTGCAATGACCTTAAACACAGGGCAAAGAAAAAGCTGGCCTCAAGTCATGCCGCTACTCTGGTGACTGGAGGTGGGTCTCCAGCAGAGGACTTTGAACTCACTCTACATGAGTATTTTGCTGGGACCTACGTCACAGAGGAACAGATCCAAGGTGTGGGAGAACTGCCAGAGTATGAGGCATTGTCCGGTGAGTGCACATGCATGTGTGTGTGATCCATGTGTATGTTGTGTGTGTGAGGGTTTCTGATTGAGTGCCAGGTGAGGGTGTGTGTGCCTGAGTGGTTTGGGTCACCCATGTGCTTCATCCAAAACATTCTGCGCCCCTGGATTTGGGTATTACAGTAGACATTTTGTGCTACATCACGCCAGTTGCCCTTGAAGTGGCATCTTGCAACAACATTGTTCCGTATTTTTAAGTGTTCTTTCAGGCTGATTTTTTCAATTCCCCCACTTTTACTACACATTTCTCAGCCCTATTGTCACATATGTGACATGCCTATGGTACATGCCATCTGTGTGATGGCATGTGTCATGTATGTGGATTGGACATGCCAATCACAGGCCAATGTGTGATGGCACTGCTAGCCAGCATGCAGCTCATGTGTTGCTCTTCCATCTTGGTGTCATCAGTGTCTGCCATTTGCCTCCCCTTCAAACTCAGTGACAGTGCATGCATGGGAGGGTTATAGTCATGTGGGACATGTGTCAATCAAGCACTGGTTCTGTAGCTTGTCAGGCCTAATTGTGTGCCATGGTGCTAATGCCTGTTTCCATTTTTTGTCTTTCATGTTTTTGCAGGGGATGACGCACTTGATGCTGTTGAGGCTGAGGAGATGGTGCAGACCCAGGAGGGATCTCAGGCACGACCGGGCACCAGTGGGGGACGTTGTGTGGTGGTAGGGGAGAACCCTCTCTTGCTGCAGACCATTCTCTCCAGGGGTGTCTCTTGGTGCACCTCCCCAGACCTCTATTCAGGTGTTGATTCGGATGATGAGACCTATGTGCCGTCGCAGGTAAGTGTTTCTGGAAGGGATTCTGTTCTGTCCTACCCACCTGCACCAGGGGTAGAGCCAACTATGGGGATGTCAGTGTTGGTAGGTCCGCCTTTGGTGGTTACGGATGCAGGGCCACACTCCGCAACATCTGATCCTGTTCCTGGGCCAGCAGATCAGAGGGGAAATGCAGTCCTGCAGCCTCAGGCAGTGGCGTCACAGCAAGGCACAGTTAGCCTTGCCCCAGACAGGTGTGGTGCCCGCCAACGCCGTGGTCGTACGCCACCAGGCAATACCGCATGGGAGCAATCCATATACGGTATGGCAAACCAACAGGCTGCATCATCTGAGATGATGGCTCAAGCAATGGAGAGGGTGGCCACTTCCATTGTCCCCCCAGAAAGGCAGATGGAGCAACTACAGCAGGCAACAGACTCCATTTGCCAATCACTCAGGGAGGACATGTTGGCGTCCAATAGGTACAGACAGGCGGCCCTGGACACTCTGCGGGAAGCCATTTCTATGGAGTCCCGGGGCCACAGGGAAGCCCTGAGGGTAGAAGTCCATCACCTCAGGCAGACTCTTGTTGACCTTGAGGCTTCCACTCACACGAGGACAGAACAGCAGCTGGAGCGGCTCACACATACGCTCTCAGCTGAGATGCAGGCAACTTGGGAGGAGGTCCGGGCATCACGTCAGGTGGTGCATGGGGATCTCCGCACTATAATCCTCCAGAACGAGACCTTCCACACCTGCATGCTTGCTGCCATGCAGGACCAGACTAGGGCTTTGCGTGGGCTGCCTCCCATAGCACCACCACCTCCTGTGTCGGCAGCAGCACAGGGTGAGGAGAGCGACCACAGCGAATCTGAATCTCCCACGATAGCGTAGCCGTGCAGGCCATGAGCCCATGGAGGTGTTTTTTTTCCCAACATCCACACAGGTGGCTGTTGGTGTGCACCCTGTCCTCAGACCTCCTGGATGGCCTCCCCCATCCCCTCCTACCCCCACATGGCCATTTTTGATTTTTGATTTTTGATTTTGTGTTACGGTGTGTTGCCTTGTGTGGCTCCCGTGGGCATCCACTGTATTCCGGCTGGGCACATGCAGGCTTGTCCTGAGTTTGGGTTAGATGCTTGGGTTCGTGAGACACACACCCCTCCTGCTTCCCGTTTCCATGGGCTTGCAAAGGGTGTGCCCAAGTGACAGTGACTTACACAGTGACGTTGGACTCCCATGACATGTGTGGGCAGTCTGTAGTCAATACTGTGTGTACATTCCTAGTGCATATTGTTGTTGTATTGTACACTGCATGTTGTATTGATGTGTGCTGTGCATCCATGTCTCCCTCCTAATTTGCAGGTTCATTTCTCATGTCTTCACAAGGCCGTCTACTTCGGAGATGGAGTTCATGTTGTAAGCAGTGCACTTACAGATTTGCGTGGCACCAACACTGTGCAGTTGGAAGTGGTCGATGTGCTGGCATAATCAGGTTGTAAGACTACGTATCCTTTAACTTGGTACTGTCATGTTTATGCTATGTTTGGGGTTGGGTAGCTGCATTGTATTGTGGTAAGTATTTGGTCATGTGTGTTGTTAGTTCTACATTGATGGGAGCATATTGTATGTGGCCAGTTTCCATTAGGGACAATGTACTTTGTGACACTTGTGTCATGTTTTGGGGATTACTTTGTTTGCTCTCACATAGCATGACATGCCATGGTGTGTTAGGTGGCGGTTCTGGGGAGGGGTTGGGTGACATGGCACTGTTGTCATGTTGTATCTTGCAAGGGGGTAATGATTTTAGCAGCATAGAAGTGTGTCTTTTGATGACACAGCATTGGTGGTGTTTGTGTAGGTAGGGATGCACACATTGGAACACTTCCAAGTGAACAATCTCAGGATGGTATGGTTGTGACAGTTGACTGTCACTTGACTCATCCTCATTGATTGTCAGCTGGTATGTGCCAGGGCTGTGTGCACTCCACAGGGGTGTGATTTTAGGTGAAGTAATTAGCCACCAGCTGTGTACGGGCTGCCTCACCCCGTGTCCTTTCCCCTCCCATGCGCAGCGGGCGTGCATGTGGTTGGGGATGTGGGGGCACCACCATGTCCACGGCCAGGCTCCGGCGTGTTGCAACGTTGTGCAGGACACATGCTGCCACTATGATCCTGCACACTACTGGGGAGCGTATAACAGCTGCCAGCCAGAACGGTCAAGGGAGCGAAAGCGTGACTTGAGCACTCCGAATGTGCGCTCCACTATGCCCTGGGTTGCAATGTGGGCTGTGTTGTATCTTACCTGGGGTGGCGTGGTGGGGTTCCAAATTGGCGTCATCATGTGGGTGCTCAGAGGGTAGGCACTCTCCCCTGGTGAGGTGGTGATGGGTATCATTAGTGGGGTTGTAACATTACTCAGTATCTGACATGCATGCATGTGCAGTGGCATTTATACTCACCAAGCAGCCATGTATTGCCATGCCACCCAGCTTCTAGGTCCCGGTTTAGGGTTGACATTCTGTAAATGAAACTGTTGTGGGTGGAGCCTGGATAGTTGGCATATACTGAGTTGATGATTCCCTTGCCATCACATACTACCTGGACGTTGATGGAATGCCAGTGCTTGCGGTTTCTATAGATGTGCTCAGATGCCCTGGGGGGACGCATAGCCACATGGGTGCTATCAATGGCACCTAGCACTTTGTGCCACCCCATAGAAATCCTGGGCGGCAGCCTGACTTTCTGCAGGTGTTCTGGGCAGGTATATGTGCCTGCGGACTGATGGGCGTGCAGTGATGATGGCCAAGACCTGATGTAGGCAGCTTGACTGCGTGGCCTGTGACACCCCCCCCCCACTATGGCACTTGTCACTGAAATGATACAGTGGCCAAGAAGTGCAGTACATTAAGGACCTTCTCCAGGGGGCTGAGTGCTTAGGAGCAGAGGTGCTTAGGAGCAGAGGGTGGGTGATGTGAGGTCATCCTCCCACTCACTGACCAGGTCGAGTATTATGTGAGGTGGAAATCTGTACCTCCCATACACCTGGTCATCAGGCATCCCAAAAAGGCTGGTTCTGGGTGTAAATATTCTGGCCCGGACTATCCTCCTCCTCCTCATGCGGTATCCCACGGCCACTGCTGCTAGGAACGGTATATTCATCCTGGCGTCTGAGCTTGTTTGTTGTTTGTGTGCACTTTTATGCTGCGCGGGTCGACGTACGTCTGCTTCCTGCTGGCGTACGTGTTTCCGGATTGGCGCGTCTTTTTTGGCACATGCCTTAGGGCCGTTCGATTCCATGAATATGTGTTGTAGGCGAGCGTGTAAGACTTCCTGCGCACCCCAGTAATACACATACCCCGGTCACCCAGGCCCACTCGCGTGTGAAACTTCACGCGCACCCCAGTAATACATGTACCCAGCTCGCCCAGGGCCAATCGTGTGTTAAACTTCCCGCACACCCCTTGAATACACGTACCCAGGCCAATCGCATGTAGAACTTCCCGCGCACCCCTGAAATACAAATACCCCGCTCGCCCAGGGCCAATCGCGTGTGAAACTTCCCGCACACCCCTTGAATACACGTACCCAGGCCAATCGCATGTAGAACTTCCCGCACACCCCTGAAATGCACGTACCCAGGTCAATCGCGTGTGAATCTTCCCGCGCACCAATGAAATGCATGTACCCAGGCCAATCGCGAGTTAGACTTCCTGCGCACCCCTTGAATACACGTACCCAGGCCAATCGCGTGTATAACTTCCCACGCACCCCTGAAATACACGTACCCCGCTCGCCCAAAGCCAATCGCGTGTGAAACTTCCCGCGCACCCCTTGAATACATGTACCCAGGTCAATCGCGTGTAGAACTTCCCGCGCACCCCTGAAATACACGTACCCCGCTCGCCCAGGTTCAATCGCGTGTGAAACTTCCCGCGTACCCCTGAAATGCACGCACCCAGGCCAATCGTGTGTTAGACTTCCCGCGCACCCCTTGAATACACGTACCCAGGCCAATCGCGTGTAGAACGTCATGCGCACCCCTGAAATACACGTACCCCGCTCGCCCAGGGTCAATCGCGTGTGAAACTTCCTGCGCACCCCTGAAATACACGTACCCAGGCCAATCGCGTGTTAAACTTCCTGCGCACCCCTTGAATACACGTACCCAGGCCAATCGCATGTAGAACTTCCCGCACAGCCCTGAAATGCACGTACCCAGGCCAATCGCGTGTTAGACTTCCCGCGCCCCCTTGAATACACGTACCCAGGCCAATCGCGTGTAGAATTTCCCGCGCAGCCCTGAAATACACATACCCCGCTCGCCCAGGGCCAATCACGTGTGACACTTCCCGCGCACCCCTGAAATACACGTACCCAGGCCAATCACGTGTTAAACTTCCCGCGCACCCCTTGAATACATGTACCCCGCTCGCCTAGGGCCAATCGCGTGTGAAACTTCCTGCGCACCCCTGAAATGCACGTACCCAGGCCAATCGCATGTGAAACTTCCCGCGCACCCCTGAAATGCACGTACCAAGGCCAATCGCGTGTTAGACTTCCCGTGCACCCCTTGAATACACGTACCCAGGCCAATTGCGTGTAGAACTTCCCGCGCACCCCTGAAATACATGTACCCCGCTCGCCCAGGGCCAATCGCGTGTGAAACTTCCCACGCACCCCTGAAATACACATACCCAGGCCAATCGCGTGTTAAACTTCCCGCGCACCCCTTGAATACACATACCCAGGCCATTCGCATGTAGAACTTCCCGCGCACCCCTGAAATACATGTACCCCACTCGCCCAGGGCCAATCGCGGTTGGAAATACCCGCGCACCCCTTAAATGCACGTACCCAGGCCAATCGCGTGTTAGACTTCCCGCGCACCCCTTGAATACACGTACCCAGGCCAATCGCATGTAGAACTTCCCGCGTACCCCTGAAATACACATACCCCGCTCGCCCAGGGCCAATCGCATGTGAAACTTCCAGCGCACCCCTGAAATACACGTACCCTGGCCTATCACCTGTTAAACTTCCCGCGCACCCCTTGAATACACGTACCCAGGCAAATCGCGTGTAGAACTTCCCGCGCACCCCTGAAATACACGTACCCCGCTCGCCAAGGGCCACTCGCATGTGAAACTTCCCGCGCACCCCTGAAATACACGTACCCAGGCCAATCGCATGTTAAACTTCCCGCGCACCCCTTGAATACACGTACCCAGGCCAATCGCGTGTAGACCTTCCCGTGCACCCCTGAAATACACGTACCCCGCTCACCTAGGCCCAATCGCGTGTGATACTTCCCGTGAACCACAGATTTACACGTACCCCACTCGCCCAAGGCCTATCACGTGTGATACTTCCCGCGCACCTCTGAAATACATGTACCCCGCTCGCCCAAGCACTATCGCGTGTGAAACTTCACACAAACCCCTGAAATACACCTACCCCGCTCCCCCAGGGCTAATCGCGTGTCGTACTTCCCGCACACCCCCGAAATACACGCATGCGCTATTTTTCACACAGCGGGTGTCCGTGTTTGTTGCGTACCCCTTTGCACGTCCTAGGGAGCCACAGTATGGGACATTCATCAGAGCTGTATATACATGCTTTTGTTAGCGCACATTTTGGCGCACATTTTTTTCCTGCGCAGGGATGGTACTGCCTGCCTTTGTGTGGCGGACGGGTTTGGGTCTGGGCGTGTCTTTGCCCGTGCGCTGGTTTGCCCTATTCGATTCCATGAATACGTGTTGTAGGCGAACATGTGGGCGTTCCGCGCACTTGCCTCCTGTTCTTCCCCCGTGACGCCCACATTTTCACGCGTTGTTCCCCATTCCGAGTGTTACGCCCCGTATTCCGCCTACTTTTGTTATGTGCGCCGCGCTATGTGTGCTTTCGCTGTGGCTTTAGCGCATGTCGTTAGATGACCTGTGCGCCAGCGTGTGCCGTACACTTTTTCAGCGCACATCCCAGATTTTACTTGCGCACGGACTTCCATGAATCAATGTGCGCTGGTTTCCCTGCGATATTCGCACATGCACTGCGATTTCGGACATTCACTGCGAATCGCACGTTTTCGGAGGCTTGCGCCAGAATTTTCAGCGAACATTCATTCCATGATGTTGCCCCCAAGTACAGACCTCATTCACCCTCAAGCATAGGTAGTCATAACTCTTGACATTTTCTATGGGTCCTTCCCTATGCCATAACGTTAGTTTAAGATGTTTCTTGGTCCTGCCTCTCCTATAGATTTGTGATTTTGTTTTCCGGCATTGATGGCTAGCCCGTTAGCATCACAAAAGGCTTAAACAATCTTGAGCTGATTCTTAAGGCCCTGGGAGTAGGGAATGCAGAACGGCATCACCTGCAAAAAGAAGAATTGGTATCTTATCCGATTCTAGAGTAGGGGCGTCCGTCTGGGTGCTCAGCAGTTTTCAAATGACCCCATTGATAAATAAACAAAACAATTTTGGGGCCAGAACCACAACCCTGGCATACCAGACCCCTCTACCACCATTCTGGCAATTGCTAGGATCATTGTGGTAGCCTAGGGGTTCTTGAACTCATCACAAAGGAGAAGGCAGCGTGGGAAGAAGGTCCGTCTCCTCTGAGTGAGTGAGCACCCGAACACATATATTATCCACAGGCTCACAGAGGAAATACGATCACTGTGCAAATACTGTCTGCGATCCCTTGCTGCGACTGAAGTCATATTGTGGACAGTGAATGGAAATTAGATATGGTGCATACAAATAAGTCGTAAGTAATACTTGTTTGAAAGCACCTAGATCTCACAATGCAATAAGAAAACAAACACACTTTAGTACACAAAGAAGGACCTTATCCAACTAATCACTACTTGGGTGAAATTTTGGTTGAGCACCCAATTGCCTTTATTCTTGAAATAATTCGGGCAAATAGCGTTTAGTGCAGCCTTCCCTATGTCACTTTCTATGATGTGGCACCAGTAACACGTCCTCATCCTCAGGACGTCGGCTTTGGCCATGTACTAGGCTTCCCTGACATATTAATAAAGAATAGTTCCCAGTGGGGTGCTCTTGAAATAGGTCAATCATGGGACAGTTCATATTTGTCCTGCACCAATATGTTACTTATATCATTGAGTTAAATGTTACCCTTTTCATTCAGTATAAGAGGGGAGAAACGGAGAAACAATATATAATTTGAATACATGGTGGATTAGCTTAACAATTTCACAGTTTGTGATTCATATATTCATCATAAAAATTGTAAATAAGGAGAACTCTATAAAATACTTACTGTAAGTCTCAATCTTGTTAGTTTTCTTCATTGATGTTGCATTCCGAGTTATCTTATTCTAAGCGGTCTGGCACCCTCATGACCTATGACCAAATCAGAACTTTGTGACTGCTGAGCATGGTATGCTCAAACTAGGAAACAATATTAAAATAAGGTTGTGCAAACACTCACCAGTCCACGGGTTGTGTGATCAGATATTTGTGTTTTGTAGAGACACAGAGTTAGAGGTGTTCCTCATTAAACTCCATCGTGGTCTAAAGGAGAAGATTTAAATATATGAATATAGTCGATTCTGAACCTAATTTTAGTGTTAATGTAGCTTAAAATAGGACATGTCATCAAGTTAGATCCCAAATAGAACTTACAGATTGTCTACATGGTTTCCTTCCTTCCTGTTAGGCCATTGTCCTCCATTAGCGGTGGTAGTGCGTGCTGCATGTGTAATGGTGTCTGCTATTAATGGCAATGTCATATACCGAGTGATCATCACATATGACATCAAAATAACTGTGATAAAGCAGATTAAATATGTATAAATGAATACAACAGGTTACCGATTGAAATGAAGTGGTGTAACAAGGAATCAAAGAATTGCGAGACAATAAAGGCAATATTTCCTGACGTCTGTTATTAATAGTTACATCATGAGATGTATGACATCCTGAAGTATCAGGTCCTAATTGACGTATTAGTACGTAAATGAACACTGAGAAAGAAAAGTTCATATATTTGTAGATATTTAGAGAAGGTAACCAAATATATGTAAAGTATATGATAGAAAATTAAAGAGGTTGGAAAGATGGTGGCAATCTCCTCAATGTCTCATAATTATCCACATGTTAACGTGAACACTCTATGCAAAAAGCCCTGAAAATGATGTTGTGATAGGTATAGCTATGGATAAATACATTCTATTTTTGGGGGTGATCCACATGGCCTAATTATTCTGCAAGGCCAGCCTAATTAGAAATATTGAGTGTTATAACTATGGCTGTAGACCTTCTCATTGAGTGTGCGTATAACTCATGTATGGTAATATTTGTTTATTTAAATGATCCAATAAACCTTGTTGCGTGGTCCACTGACATATACAAGATATCAAAGCGTTTCAAGCTTTATTGTTAGGCGAATTCGCCACATATTCTAATGTTCTATTTTTTTCTCCATTTTTTTCCTGTCAAACTCCCTTCCTTCTCATTCTTTTCTTTTCAAAAACATTTTTATGTCTTTTTATTTTTAATCTTGTAGTATGTCATTAATCAAAAACTGCGTTGTATGATATTACAAAGTCGGAGATGTTATGATTTTTTAGGATCACGATAGCCTTGAAAAAGTCTAGTAGGGCGAAACAAGTGAAGGTTTAACTAGTGATTTGAAGTATTATATTTTCACAAGACATAAACGCACAATCTAATTGGTGATTTGAAGATTTTCCACTTCATCTGAATCATTGCAACAGACCATAAAAACAATATCTGTAGAACAGGAGTATTTATTTGGGTATTGTTGTTTAAATACTATGTGTCAAGCGTTTTTGATATCACTAGCATACATACATTTGAGAGATTAGCCACATAAATTGTACATCAAAACATAGGAGTTGAGCGCATGAATCTTGGAGCAATTTCTATCGCGTGCACATTCTCGGGATCACCAGCTTTTGTTGTTGGATTCATCTGCTCTGTTCTCTTCTGAGATGGTCTTCTGCAAAGCACCCAGCCTACTCCCCTCTGGCATATTATCTCTTTGTCTCTTCAAAGGTGTGAATTTGAACCTGATGAATGAGTGAAGTCGACACAAACCAAGGGGCAATAGAATCCACTAGACTCCTCACATTTTGGAAGAGGTAGATAACTGGTTCAGCTTGAATTGTGAGGACCTGAGGCAGAAGAGCGGATTATTGGCTAATGCCAAAGATTCTGGTGCCCCTCTAGAGGGGAGCGGCATAATAGAACTTGTGTAGGAGGCAGGATGCTACATCGTAGAATTGAAATGCAAACTCGAAGACTGCAGAGGACACATTTGAAAATAGTCAAGTACTGCCGAAAAAAAAAGAACATACACAGGCACCAATTTTGTGTAGCCATCAGATATAAGAAGAGAGAATTGAGAAAACAACTGCGGGAAAACATTGGGAAATGTGAGAATCCTGTATGCTGTACGGAATCGCCAGATTAAAAAGAAATATCAAAATTGACTGAGAACGTTCAAGTGGGAGAAAAACAAGAAGAAACACAAGAACATTGGGATGTGTTAATGAAAACTATGACAGAAAATGTCTCCCAAGCTTTCTTGAACACCGTTAATTGCCAACAAGCTGGAAAAATGGATTTGATAGGAGCCTGCGTGAAAGTATGGAGTGCACATATTACACGTACAATAGAGATCGTAAGAGAGAACTCTTTGAAGCATGCAGGGCCTCCTCTAGATGGATGTATAAAGGTAATGGGCCTCATTATAAGCATGGCAGTCTGGGAACTACTGTATCGGTGAGCATGCCGGTACCGTAGTTCCCGGACTGCCATACTACGAGCCGTGCTCGCGGGTGCCTGTCAGCCTGCCAGCTCTGACCTGGCGGGCAGAGCGGCACCTGCGAGCACAGCATGTCGGATGAACCGGCACCATTCTGAATGGTGCCGGTGCATCTGATGTCCCCATTCCCATTGAGCCCTATTGGGCACAATGGGAATGCGGACTGACAGGTACTGACACCCGGCAATGCAGGAATTACTGGGTCAATGTCGAAAATACCCAGTAATTCCTCATTGCCGGGTGCTGGAAAAAATGCAACTCTGGCAGCATTGTCGCTGGGGTTTCCCTTATGGCTAATTTAATGAGATCTACTAAGGACTCGCAAGCACCGGGGTCTGATGGCATGTGTCTGGCACTTTTGAAACTGCACCCTGAGAAATCAGCAGAAGTGTTACATCCCCTATTTGATGCCATAAGGATCACAGGGAGAATCCCCTGAACTTGGAAACAAATCATGATAGTCCCTATAAACAAGGGAGGGGCATATAGTTATCCAACTAACTATCACACCCTAGTGATGCTAGCTGTGCCTGCAAAAATCTGGGTGCCGCTTTAGGAATTAGAGGAAGATGCAGAAGCTAGACAGATCCTGTCATTTAACCAACTTGGCTTCAGAAAGGGTTGCTCAACGGCTGACAATTTGTTGATTTTTAATACCTTAATTGAATCAGCATGGGCAATTAGGAGACTGATGGTCTACACGGCATTCACAGACTTCAGTGTCGCTTTCGACACTGCGTCCAGATCAACCTTATGGGGAAAGTTGGCAACATGGGGGTTGCCGGAAGGGCTCCTTTACATTATTAGTTGCCTATAAAGAGATACAGCAGTGAAAGTATGCGTTAATACTAATGGGACTCTAACTCACACTATCAAAACTTTGACTGGACGAAAACAAGTGTGTACGCTTTCACCCTTGTTATTTAATTTATATATGGTCGACCTCACCCTGACATTAACTCGACCTCTTACCTATCTTACGTATCCACCCAAGCTTGCCGATATTCCCATATATTGGATTGGATACACTGATGACTTGGTGCTTTTAAATATGACCCCCTCAGGACTACAGATACTCATGATACATGATCTGGGGATAAATCAGACCAAAACCAAAGCCTTGGTTTTGTGAGACACTACTTTTTAACCAAGGAGAGGAGCACAAATGATTATAGATGGTCGCTAAGGGGTCACTGTTGGAAGAGGTAAATGAATATAGATATTTAGGGGTTACTTGTGACAGGAGGCTGAACTGGGGTACACATGTGAAGCACGTGGAGACTGAAATTCGACAACAATTGGGAGCTTTTGGCAGGCTTGCCCGAACACATGTAGGTCACACCTTAATAGCATTAAAGACTATATATGGCATGAAATTGCTCCCAAAAGTGGCATATGGGTCTGTCGCTTGGGGTTGGAAACAAGACAAAGGCCTCAAAAAGATGGAAGGGTTGTGTCTACGAACACTATTTGGACTCCCGCGAACACTCCTATACAATTCCTTATGTGTATTCATGGAACCATGCAAAGTGTATTTTTGCAGTGCAAAGTCTGGGCAAAGTCAGCGCATAGTTATTTTTGCCCGGACTTTGCAGGAAAAAAATACACTTTCCATGAATCAGGGTTTGTGTCGGCAGTGCTAAGTCACTTTGGGCAAATATTCCATGAATCGTGCCCTAAGAGTATTAATGTTGTTTATATAAATTCACAAGATACAGCTCCTCCCATTGGACGATGTATTTTAATTCCCGAATCCTAACCTGCGAGAAGAATATATTTAGCTTAAATTTAACAGTGAATACTCTGGATAAGAAGCGTGCAAGAGCAAGAAATACTCATGGTTTCCACTTGTGTAGATTGTGTAACTTTTTTTTTCGTTTTTGAAACCTCAGCCTGATAAGACCCAATGTGGACACTGGGACCTCAAGCTTTTGTTACGAGCTACAGATCTGTAATTCCTTAATCACTAGAGTTCTGTGTACATCTAAATGGAAGCTGACAATTCGCACGGACACACATGCCTTTAGGCATTCAACACTTTTTCATCAAGCTTTAGTGAGTCCATGAAGTCTACTTCTGCGCAACTCAGTTTGATGCAGTGACCAGCACTAGCATAGGACCACCAATCTCGATTAGTTGCTGCGGCAGGAATAAATTTGCCTAGATGCTGCATCCGTTTTGATATAATCTGCTTGCACTTGGTAAGGAGATGTTCAGTTGTTTCGATTTTGCTTTTACAGAAGCGACACATATTATCATTTCCTTCGCTAATGTGTTGACGCCACAGCATCTCTTTTGTTTTTAAGGCGTTTAGCGGAAATCTCAGGAATTGATCAAGATGATGTCGAGAAGGGCAGTTTATTCGGTACAAACTAGGCACATTTATCTTGTGAGCTGCAATTCCTGAGTCAAGAGTGGTCGACATTCGTTGGTGATGATCAATGTTCTGAATCCAGCACCAGAGTTCGAACTTCTTTTTTGCGACTTGTGGGCGCATAATCAGGTCGTTCAAATTTAGTTCAGTGGTGGCGAGAGTTGAGATCATCTTCTGCTGCCACTCTTCTAAGAGCTTCGATGTTCTCAGTCCTGAGCTCGGACAAAAAATTTGGAATGCTGGAGGCACGGGGGTCAAACTCATCTTGCGTAATGCCATTAACGATTTCCACAATACACAAGTATAAAGAGAGTTCAATGAAAATTCGTATCTTATGTGGATCATCGATATATATGAGGGTAGCTTCAAGACTCCCCGCCAAAAAATCCCTTCCAGCTTCTGCCAAAATAAGATGTCGATATTTCACCCAGATTCTGACCCAAAGGTAATTGCTGGCACGACCTTAGAGCATAAAAGGTTAGAACAGGTGCAAGAGTGAGTTTGCCGTAGTTTTTATTCAACAGTTGAGCTTGAATGGCAAATTGAATCATTCGATTTTCCATTTCTAGTTTCCAGTGGTGTTCGTGTAGAGATTTGTTAAACGTAATCCCCAAATATGTGATTGAATTGACAACTCCAAGGTGTTTCCCATCAATTCTCCACGTAAAGGCTTTCTGTTTTTTAGATTCTCGTTGACCAATAATGACAATCTTTGTCTTTTCGATGTTGCAGGCCAAGTCATTGATATTCAGATACTCTTGCAGGTTCGCTAACTGCCGTTGGAGACCTATTTGGGTACAATCCAGAAGAACCACATCGTCTGCCTAGACAATGCATCCGATTTCGTTGTGATTTAATTTTGGAGGAAAACATCGAACGTTTCTTCGAAACTCTGGTAGATCGGAAATGAACAATTTAAAAAGTTCAGCTGCCAACGGACACCCCTGTTTCACACCTTTGCTCGTAGGTATTTGCCTTATAAATTGCTACCAGACGACGAGCTATCTACATGGGGCCACCAGTGGAGTCTTGTCCTTGGAAATCGCAACTGTACGATGGTAAACAGAAAAGTACCAGGAGATCAACCACCTCAACTAACCTGGTCAAACCATAAAGCACATTCAATAATTGACTACTTTTGGGCCTCTCACAACTTATTCGAAGACGAGATGACCTTGGCAATAACTGATATGCCTTCCAGCGATCATAACCTTCTTTGTTTAACTTGTACAGTGGAATGGCCCACTGAATGCAAACAATACAAAATTCCAATCTCTGTCAACGCGGGAGGAAATCGTCTCCAGATTGACGGACCCAAGATCGAGAAAATAAGCAAAAAATTCCTTCACGACACAGCCTTGTTGGTGAACTATGCTCCCTTACTTTATGACTTTGTCACAGTAAAAGCTATGGCCTGCAAATCGAATACAAAGCACAAACACCTATTATCTACAACACTGTTACAAGCAAAACAGGCCATGAGATGCGACATTCGTGCCTTGAAAAAATCAAGACACGTAGCCAGCAACAACTTGACTAATCAAAACAAAATCCGCTTGCGCCATCAAGTATATCGAAACTGGCTAAAATCCCAAAAATTGATAATTGAGCAAGACAAAGCCAAGCTCTTAATGAAGGAATTGTTAACAAAGAACTCCCGCAAAATCTGGGCAATTCTCAATACAGGAAATGTCTGCCACTCTTCCATGCTGTCAAACGTAATCGATGCTGGACAATGGGAAGAACACTTCACAAACATTTTTAGTGATCCACCTTCGGAAACATTGACAGCCTCGAAAACTGAACTGACTTCATGGGACCTGCATGTTAACAAAGAAGACATAGAGGCAGCAATCCGGGCTCTAAAAAGATTGCATGCCGCAGGCCCAGATCTAATAACAAATATGATGCTAAAGGAACATGAGGCGCAATGGGCAACCTTTAGCACTTTTGATGGCTGGATTTAATAAGGATACGTGGCTGTCTCTGATTGGTGGATTGCTTAACCATGTCTCCTGGAGACAGATGATAAATACTTTTTCCAATTGGAGGGCGCAGTTATTGAATAGATGAGTGAATCCCTTGGTATTCCAAGATAAGAATTCACGTTTGCATTCATAAACAGTAGTTTATGGCTAACGCCGGTTCACTGCATCTTGGCGGTTAGCACTTTTTTGCGCCTGAGAAAATTTTGTCTTGTGTTATTTGGGATTGATATTCCTTTACGTAGATCTGCACATCTTTGTTCATGACTTCCTTGAAAACTGCTCTTTGGACTTGATGTAGGAGTGTTGGACCCAGAGCATAGTGGTTCGACAGATATATCAAACCCGAAGACTAACAAGTCTTCTACAGCATTCAGGATGCTGAGGTTATATGTGATAAGACTTGGTCACAGCATTTCTCTGTGGCATACTCCACAATGCGAATGTCTTCAGACCTGATAGTACGAAGCGAAGGAATGCAAGTGAAGAGTTTCATCACGTTATAGCAATTCAGGTTTAAGTCGCAGTCTTTGTGATGCAAATTTTGTAGTCTCAATTTACAGTGCAAATTTCCTGAACTGGAATTTGAAGAAAGTTGAGCTTGTGAAGTGAAACAAGAAAGAGTGTAGCTGAAGTCTTATGTGCTTTGGGTTCAGTGGAGCAGGCATTCTTGATCTTTGTTCAGACTTCGTCCTGCAGTCTAATTTGTTGTCCCACCATACTTCTGGTTTGGAATTTGACAGAACGCCAGCTCCAGGAGCTTTAGGGATCACATGAGACTGACCATATGGTTTATCGACAGGAGAGTCATCCGGGTATGTTGAAAGATCACGAAGATCAATCTCGGCCCCTGACAACTTGCTCGCGATACTTTCCTGATCTGATTCAAGACGTTGTCTTTTTTTGCAGGGACCACAATATTTGGATGCTTCAGTGCCAAGTTTTCTTCAGAGAGAGCACTATTTTGGTCGCGAGAATTTGGCAATTCCAGTCGGGAGATTAAGCCTGGTTTTATCGATGGCATGACATTTCTGATGTATTTTCTTTGTTTTGTTTTCTGTTGACGATTTTTGGGATCTTTCGTTCTTACTGAAGGTACATCATGGGATGCCTTTTTAGGTGGAGTTTTTTGTGCCGGCTTAAAGGCGACCACTATTGATTTTGCTGAACCATCAAAAATGTCAAAGGAAACTGCTGGTTTCGGAGAAGTGGTACATGAGGATTGACATTTTGTTTGTTGCTTCAAGGTAAGATTAGAGGTGACATCCTGAAGATCCACATCTAGATTTATTGTTCCAACTTGGTCAACTAGACCAGGGGTATTTTTATCTGGAACCTTGAACAAAGGGGAAATTGAGGTTGGTTGTGATTTTTTTGTTCGATCGTTTGGTATCTTAGAGTCTGTCGCAGAATTTGTTGATTTAGTGGAAGGCATTTTATTGGTGTTCACTGCCGCCATTGGTAAGGCCTTCGCTGGCTCCAGGTTCGAACCCATCATTAATATTGAATGCCACATCCACTTTACGGCTTCTAGCAGTCCGTCTGATAAAGTGTCGTTTTGGCAGTGATGACGTGCAGCGAGGTCACTCAACCGATCTTGCCATCGCATAGTCCATTCAGCCTCATGAGATAACTGAGTTTGAAGGAAATTAGTCATTCAAATGTGTCCATCTTTCTTTTAAAGTGACTATTATGGAGGTCTGATCTTTGAAGGCTTCGTGCAGAGATTCGTACATCTTTATGAATGGTAGCAATGCTGTTGAGGAAGCAGCCAAAACATTGTTATAGATTTGCATCGCTGCAGCAGACGAAAGACTGGGTTTTGATTTGGAACCAGATTTTTCAGCCATACTTGACTCTGAGTTATTTACAGACTCAGACTGGAAGTCACTGAGTGCTGAGGTGTTCACGCCTAACAGAGCTGAAGTATCTCTCGATATCTGTGCAGCTTTAGTACGTGAGTACGTGAGCTCACAGTCCTCGGCGTGCTAGAAATGTCCTTGTGATTTAATTGGACACGTTGGTTCATGTGAATTACATTCATACTCGGGGCTAGTTGGCCTTGAGAGTTTTCTCCATCAAATAAAACTGCACCAGTTCTAAAGCGGTCTGATTTTGGTTTACGTGAGATGTTGCTTACTCGAAAAGACGAGTTTTCCAAGCCAACATCATGGTGGCAATTTTCCCGATGGTCGAAATTAGTTGAAAGGTTAGAGAGAGTACATTGCTGAAAAGATTTTGGAGTGCACGGCGGCTGGTGAGCCTCTATGGAAGTCGAATGTGTTGGTTTTGTGGCACTTATCAAATTCTTAAGTGGCCTTTCCCTTACGCAGCCTTCCGGACTTATAGAATTAGTTTTTTTGTTCTAGCCGAATCGCTGTGTAATGTGATTCGTTGTGTCAATAACTGGAGCACCGGCGATGACAACTTCATTGTTTATACAATTAACAGCAGATGTTTTTTTGCTGGAATATTCACGCTCTCATTTTCATCGTCTCCTTGAGAGGCTTCCATTAACTCTGCGTCCGTACACTCAAATGGAGAAAAAAATGTGTCTGCCGTTTCAGAGATAATCAAGTTAGGCTCTGTTTGTCGGAGGTTGTTTGACAAATGCGATCCTGGCGGATTTGAGGTTAGACAAGGTAAATCAGTTAACGTTAGTAAACGTTGTGATGGTAGATTTTCAAAGTTTGCTGAGGCATCCTCCCGCAGGATAGTCACTTCAAGCTCTTCGAGCTCCTCTGATACGATAGCAATCTCAGTTTGAGCGGGTTGACCGATATCTCCACTTCCTGCTAGTTGAACCTCTGGGTAAATCGACGCCAGAGCAAGCAAGGCATCGCCACAACTAGACAGGGGAGCTCTGTTTCCCTCTCCCCCTCTCCACCCTCTCCCCCTTATCTGCTGGCCTGCACGATGCAGACGTGGATGTAAACAAGGGCGAATCCACAGGACTCGTTCCCACCAATGGGGCGGGCAACGATTCGAGCAATGATTTGGGCAAGGGTTCAGGAGAGTTCATTGGTTCGGTTAACAGGTGAGCATGTTTTGCAATGCTTACCTTCAGAACTTCAGGGACTGAGTCGGCCTTTAGAGGAGTCCACGGGTTTTGCATCCAACGTTGTTGAATGGTTTTTCTTCATGTATCCGGCCCTCCATTTCCTGTTTGTGCGGTCATTGTGGCCAGATCGCTGTCAGTCGCAGACTGACACGGACTGACTCTGCGGAGGACTCCGTTAAGTGATCTTATTACCGTGGCCCCACAGCGTCTAACAGCCGCACAACAGTCGGCACCCTTTACCCCTGCCAGGCTTAACGCCGCAAGGGTGGTAGCCTCAGTGTTTTCAAGACAAGATTGAGATCACTGATGCTATATTGCTCGAGTTGAATGTGGTATCCCTGACTCTGTGATTAGCTATGTGCTAAGGCAGTTGTTTTTATGCAGGTGTACATTACTTGGCAGTAATTCTGTTTTGTAGTCCTTTTCAACATCATCTAGGCCCCAGTCTATTAGAAAACTCACTTAGTGTACCCCCTTTTACCCCAGTGCATTTTGGCTTCATCAAGGCATAGCACAGATGCAGGATCCTCTCCCTTCTTCCCCAAGTTAGTGTTGCCAATCTGTTCATGTTGCCGGATAACAATACTTAAGCAACAACCCCTGAGCCGCGGTGGCATTACCTGACTCTGCAATGCCCCTGCGGTGCGGGGCTTATTGCTATTAGTCCTCTGGCCCGCAAGACCGGGGTTAATAGCATTTTTTCTGTTCTGAAAGCTGCAGAGTTTCAGAACAGAAAAAAAAGTCAAAGAAAATGCCCGCCGGCGAAGGGAAAACAGAGTCCGTTTGCCCTTTCCATTGCCGCCATCGGGAGCGGACAGAAGTATTCCCAGCACGTTTGCTCCAGAAAAAGGAGAGATAAGAATGTAA
This sequence comes from Ambystoma mexicanum, assembly GCF_040938575.1. NCBI lineage: Eukaryota > Metazoa > Chordata > Amphibia > Caudata > Ambystomatidae > Ambystoma > Ambystoma mexicanum. The sequence goes on from NC_090937.1 coordinate 498,905,402, forward strand.
GTGGGGTTGGGATGAGGGGGAGGGAATTGTTTGCAGTGGAGGTGGGGGGGGGGGACTTACCTGAATCCCTGGTGGGAGAGAATGGCTGCCTCCAGCCGCGTGGTGGCTCAGAGCGGGGATGGCCCTGTTTTGAGTCTCCTCATTGGCTGAGGGGCTCCACGCCCCCCGCTGGGAACAGAGGAATGGAATCCCGGCCGAGGGATTCCCAGTCAGGTAATGCCCCATTGAGGGCCAATCAGAATGTTTGTTACATTCTGGTTGACCCTCGCCAGGTACTAATACCCTTTCACTAGTGCATCTACTAATGTGAGGTGCATTTGTCTTTTTGACTTAAGAGGCCCTATCTCTGCTTTGCCCACTGGCAGACCTCCTCTGTTAACTAATGGCATGATTCTGTAACTATGACACAATAGTAGTGTATGTGTGTGGCCTTTCTCTTTTCTATATAGTAGGTCCAGGGGTGGACTTGGTGGCATGCTGCACTTCAGCAGAAAGCACGCCACGCATCGTTGGCTTTTGTATTTATATGCCAGCCAGTGTACACTAAGAATGTCACGTGTTTGTGTTTAGTAATGTTTACTAACGTTAATGGATGTGACCTTTCTAATTCCCCATCTGACACCTAACCACACATATTCAATGGGGAGGGCTGGTGGTACCTGGTTGTATAAAGACCTGCAGTTAGCATCTTCAAACCCTGCTTTCTGCAGGTATATACTGGGGGTATATGCATACCAGGTTTGGTATGCATATACCCCCAGTAGTCTATCACACAGTGGCAATGCAACGTTATTGCCCTTTTAACTTCTTATCTGTCCCCAGGGTGCACACATACACACAAGCAATGTCCTTATTCTTTGCAATCCGCCCCTAAATGATTGGACTAGCACTACCATCATCACTACCGTCAGCCCTATCAAGGAAATTCAATGGTTAGGGATGATGGGAGCTGTAGTTCTAAAACATTTCACTTCTCGACGGTAGCATCTTCGAACCCTATTTCCTTGGCTTCAGGATGTATCCAGTAATATAGTAATGTAAGCTGTTTATGAATGTTTTAATATGTCAATTCACGTGTACCCTTTTAATTTCTCTGTTATCTACCTCAGTTTACCAGCTTGCAAATACAGATGTTAACAGTTTGTTTTCTACATTGTCCGGTTGCAGATATTGGGCATCATAACAAATTTGATGGTAATCCGGCAGAAAATCTATGAAATACCACCAAACTCTGTTACTGTTACCACCACTTTGGTCCTGTGGCATTACCATGAGATTACAAGTGGTGGTAAGGGAGTCCAGAGCCCTCATTACAAGTATGGTGCTAAGAAAATAAGGGTGCCGGTAGCAACATACCGGCACCCTTTCCGGACCACAATACTACAACGATGCCAGTAGGGGCCACAGATCCCCGCCAGGCCTAACCTGCCAGGAGCTCAGGCCCCTACCGGTTGTCATGGAAGCACGGGCACTGTTAGCAACGGTGCCGGTGCTTCTGTCTCCCCATTTCCATGGAGACCTATAAGACTCCATGGAAATGGGGATTAACCCTTACCACAGCAGCTAGTGATAGGATGTTACAGGGTTGGCGGCAACTCGCAGCGGCAGGCTACTGCCAACCTCGTGATGAGGCCTGTATCCCCATTTTGAATTCAAAGACTCCATGTGGATTTTCGATGGATTTACCACGAGATATAATACTGTGTGATAAATTTGCTTAACTGTGTCAGTAAAGTGGAAGATGTGCTTCCAGCACCGTTTTGGAGGCACATCCTCCACTTTACCTCCAAACTTGTAGTATGGTGGGGTGGTAATGTGGAGGTAAAGTGATAGTAACAGAATTATCACCACTTTACCCCCATTTCGAAAGTACCACCATACTTGTAACGTGTCCCATGATGATGTTATCATAGATATCGATCCATAATTAAAAAAAAAAAACATACACAGTAAATAATGCATGAAATGACTCTGCATTCACCTGGGTAAATTATGTCTAGAGGGGGCAGTGGTGTGTATGCTAGAGTCGCTGTGTGTCATGCCTTATTGGGTGTGAGAAACGGTTACCTTACTAAGGGGGGGAGGGGGCGAATGGGGATGAAAAGACTGCCAGAGATAAAAGAGAAGCATTCATAAGGTTTCGGCAATCTTGTCTTTAATGTGCTGGGCGCTAACCCCCATGAACTGTGGGCGACCAGAGATCAGTATGGTGGTGCTCAACATAAGAGGCAGGGATGCTTGGTAGACCCACCTATCAGGGTTGACGTTCATAGTCTTGATACTGTTGAAACAACATCACGTGTTTGAAAAGGATGCATACCATCTCCCCAGGGCATGTATGCGGAAGGTAACAATCCTCTGCTCACACCCTGAAGAAATAGCTCTCAATGGCAGTCAGGCAATGGAGCAGCTGTACACTTCCTCTTTGGAACCATTGGGGCATGGGAGAATGATTCGTGCTGCCAAGGAGACCAATTAAGCAAAGGGTTTCAAGCAGAAATATTATTTTCCCTGATAGTAGTTTTGTAGAACATAGAGTGTGAGGATTAGATTAGGCTTTTGGATACAGGACAGTAAACCTTATTTTAAACATCCTGAGACAGTCTGTTCCATTACTTAGTTTTGTTGTAACAGGGAAAACCCTCCTAGAGTTAAGGATAGTGAGGCATTGTTCTATTCCTTTTTATTATTGAAATAGAAACAATGAGGAGATCCTTTTAGATGTCTTTTTGACTCTTCCCCCCTTTGGAGATTTCTCACATGCGATTGGCTTCCATAACATTATTGGCTGTCTCCACGACCAGCGATATATTAGGTATATTCAATTGCAAAATACATGTTTGTAAATAAAGGGACACTGAGTTTATAAACTGTTCTATAGTGAACATTTCCAAAAATTCTGTTAACAATTTCTTCCCTATCCACATGGACAGAGTATTTTGTATCCTAGTGGATCATTCTACTGGCTTTTCATTGGAATTTAATCACTGCCATCATACTGGAACAGTAGAAGAGCTGCATGTGGGACCCCCTGTGTTGTTCCTATACCGCATCAAGTGTACAAGAGACGATAGGCATGCAGACAGCCGCATCGAATATACCCGAGTAATGAGAGTGGGGAAGCATGCCGTATAGATGGATGTCAGCACGCACCATTGGACATCATGGAGTGCTGAGTGAAACCTGATTTTTTTTTAAAGTATTTTATTGGCATTTATATGAACACAACCATCAAACGGTAACACAACAAACAAACTAAAACAAATTAACTAACTAACTACCACAGTCTTCATAGGTGAATATATTGTTCGTAATTGTGGCGGCGGGCGAGGGGCTGGCGTGCGGCACTCCCAAGTTCACGGGGGCTTGTTCATCAGGTTGACCATTCTTGGGGTAAGTCACAAGCAAGGCTCTGGTGAGGGTGAAAGCTCAGGGGGGTTTGTGGTCGGAGGCAAATTGGATGTCACGCACCAGGGCCTTCCTTGAGTCTAGGGTGTTGTTGAAGTCATCATCGCTTGAGCGGGTTCCATCCTGCCAGGCCCTAGTTTCTGCCTCCGTCCACTTTTCCAGGTCCATAAGCCAACGTCCGTGCCTTGGGCCCCTTGGGGATTTCCATGCCATTGCAATGGAACGTTTTGCAAGGATGCAGGCTAGGTCCATCAGTTTGACCAGGTGTTTGTGTTTGCTAGGCCTGGGATGAGCTCCCAACAGGCATTCCTTAGGGTTCCACTCATATCTCGTGAGTCCCGCTGCGGTGCAGGTATGTTCCACCATGGACCAGAAATGTGCTGTTTTGGTGCAAGTCCAAAACATATGGACCATGTCCGCTTTGTCATTTCCGCACCAGGGGCAGTTCGGCGATGCATGTTTGTTGAAAGTTGCAACTCTGAGTGGGGTCATGTATGTCCTGTACAGTACGTTCAATTGAACCTGTTTAAATCTAATGTTCCTCGACACCTCCTTGGGGTATAGTAGTATTCGCTCCCATTCACTGTCGGTTAGCGCGGTCCCTAGTTCGGATTCCCATTTCTGTCTCAGGGACGCGCTTTTCGGGTTGGGTCTATCATTTAGTTTGGTGTACAAGCGGGAGACCGGTTTCCAACCATCTGCTAGATCGTACATCTCCTGGAGGAGGGGGTCCGGCGGGGGTTCTTCTGGCCAGTCAGGCCACTGTGCCTTTGCTGTCCGCTTGAGGCGGTGGTACCACAGGAACTGGGTGTTCAAGATGCCTTCGTTGGCCTGTATCGATTCGAGCTCTCTGAACATGCCGTCTTCAAACAGATCTCCCCATGTATAGATTCCAGCTCTCTCCCACCTCCTGGCTGTCGCCAAGTCCGCCTGAGATTTGCACACATCCACCAGGATTGGGATTATAGGGGTGTTGCAGTTGTCGAAGAAAGCCAATTCTAGCCCATACCTGCCTGCCCAGGTTGACAATCATGGGGACTCCAGAAGTTTGTTTCGTGGGGTTCCAAAGCATTTCTTTAGGGAACAGTTTGGGAGTCGAATGTCGCAGGAGCCCTACTTCTGCTGAGAGGTCGTCGGAGAGCCATTTTGTTGTGTGGCTAAGCTGCGCGGCTAGGTAATACCTTTGCAAATCGGGTAGTTGTATCCCACCTTCTTTGTATGGAAGCGTGAGTGTGGGTAGGGAGATCTTGTGTCTAGACGACCCCGATATAAAGTCCTTGATCAAAGAGTCCAATTTTTTGAAGAAAGGAGGTCTGATGTAGAAGCATACGTTCGTGAAGTGGTATAAGAGACGGGGGAGAACTATCATCTTGACAATTGCCGCTCTACCCATAGCTGCCAATGGTAACTTCGACCAGAAGTTCATAGATTTACGGAGGGCTCTCACTGCTTTTTCGGTGTTATGATCGTGTGTGAGCGCTGGGGTATGGCACACCTCAATTCCCAGGTATTTGAACTGCTCTGGTTGCCATTGTATCCCGACATCTGGGAGGTCGGGCGCATCTAGACCCCTGAGTCTGGCCAGTGGAAACGCACACGACTTTAGTTTGCTGAATGTTATTCCAGAGTATCGAGCATAGTTGTCGAGGATGTCCAATGCGACTTGTGCATTGAGCTGGGGATTGTTCAGATATAGGAGGACGTCGTCTGCATACATGGATATTATGGCGTAATCGCTGCCCAGCCCAATGCCCGTGTCGAAGTGTTGTGTCCTGAAATAAACAGCCACTGGCTCCAGGGCCAGTATCTATAACATTGGGGATAGCGGGCATCCCTGCCGCGTGCCCCGCTGTATCGGCCAGGCTTCGGACAGTGTCATGCCAGTCTTCACTCTCGCTGTCGGTGTGTTATACAGTACCTCGACCCACTTTACAAAGCTCTCGCCAAAGCCGAATTCTTTTAGCACTTCGATCAGCCACTCCCAGTAGATTGAATCGAAGGCCTTTATGGCATCCAAGGAGAGCACCGCTAGGTCCTCGTCCCGATCATAGGTCTCTGCCATGATGTGTTGGAGCCTCCTCAGGTTCGCGGTGGTATTGCGTCCTGGCACAAAGCCATTCTGGTCCTCATGGATCAAGGTTCCAATCACCCTCGCCAGTCTCTTGGCCAGGATTGTCGTCAGGATCTTGCAGTCGTAGTTTAGCATGGCAATCGGGCGGTATGATTCGCAGTTATTGGCGGGTTTGTTTGGTTTGAGTATAGGGATAATAATCGTCTCTTTCATGGTGTTGGGTAAGTTTCCGTTTTCGTATGCCTCCATATACACCTTGTGGAGGGTCGGGGCAAGGGTCGCTTCGTAGGCTTTGTAAAATTCAGGCGGGAGCCCATCGCTTCCTGGGGTTTTGCAGGTGGTCAGCAATTTAATCGGGTCTGTCACGTCCTCTATAGTGATTTCCGCATCCAGTAACTCTCTTTGGGCTTCCGTCAGTCTTGGGAGCTCAATCTCGGCCAGTGTGGCCTTTATGTCGTCCACTGGTATTTTGGTATCGTGGGCGTACAATCTGGAGTAGAAGGCCGCAAAAGCTGAGTTGATGTCTAGCTGCGTCCGGTGAGTTATCCCCCTCTCATCGGTTATTTCGGTTGGGAGATGTCTTGGGAACTCGCGCCTACATAGCCAGGCCAACATTCTACCAGGCTTATCCGCTTCTTTGTGAGCTCTGGCCGTGTAGGTCGCGTAGTCAAATTTGGACAGTCTGTTCCAGGCCAAACGGCACTCCTCCCGGGTGCTCTTTAATTCTATTTCGGCGTCCGGTTTAGTATTGATTCCGGATTCCAGGTGGGTGATCTTGTTCTCCAGTTCCTCCAGTTCCAGTCTAAGGAGCTTACGAATACCACCGGCTCCTGATATTGCTTCACCCCTTGTCACAACCTTCATGGCCTCCCATAGTGTGTTCCAGCTTGACACTGAGCCTGTGTTAATGTCTAGATATTCCTCAAGTTTGGTGCCAAGTTCCTCCCTAAATGCGTGGTCTGTGAGTGCTGCGGGTGGCATTCTCCATAGGGGGATAGGCGGTCTGGGACCTCTCGGGGCCCATTGCATGATCAGTGGTGAGTGATCGGATATGGTTCTGCCTAGGTAGAGTGTGTCATCCACTTGTTGAGCCAGTTCACGATCTATGAACAGGTAGTCTATCCTCGTGTGGACTTTGTGCAGGGCGGAGTAATAGGAGTAGCACCTCTCGGTGCGATGTTGTTCCCTCCAGATGTCCACCAGGTCGAGCTGTTCTATTGCAGTGTTTAGCGATTTGGATGCAGGGCTGTTCGAGAGGCGGGGGGGGGTCTGATCTGTCCACAGCGCCGTTTCTGATGGAATTGAAGTCACCACCCCATATGAAGGCGCCCTCTCTCCGAGGAATCATTTTGGCACTGAGCATTGAGAGGTGTGAGGGTATTCCATGTTGCGGAAAGTATGAGTTCACCAGGCAGATTGGCGTGGATTCAATGGTACCCCATAATATTAGGTATCTGCCCTCTTTATCTGCTTCGTAGCCCAACAGGTGGAAGGGCACAGTCGGACTCACCCACGTAAACACTCCCCTGGCGAATTTGGAGTATGGGGCTCCTTTCCCCACACCTCCACATCTATCGGATAATTTAGCCGTGGTTTCTTCCGTGAGGTGGGTTTCTTGAAGCATCGCTATTGACACCTTTTTCCTACGCAAGTAGGAGTGGATCCGGTTCCTTCTCAGATACGTGCCCATGCCCCTCACATTCCACGTCATTACCTTAAGTTGGAGCGCCATTGGGCCTGCGTCTTGGTTTCATCTTCCCTGCCGCCCCTGACTCCTAGTGGTGTGGCTTTCCCTCTAGGTTCTGATGTTTTCTCTTCCGCCTCCCCCAAGGGCCTCCGGCCCCATATTTCTTTTCCGCTGATATTCTGAAGACTGTGGTGTGAACAAAAACAATTAACAAAACTATAACTGGTGCGCCCAGCAACAACGGGGTCTTGCTGGTGCTCAGGCGCTCTCGCACCGTCAGGACCCATCCGGGTGTCGGGCACGAGGGGGATCTGTCAGGCAACGGGCCTGACCTGTGCTGTTCGTGGGAGGCGGGGCCCTGTGCCTGGCGTGGGCTGAGCGAGGGCCGTATCATCCTTGCTAGCTGTTGGGTGATTTTACCTTCTCTTAAATCGTTCACGTTACGTCCAAATAGGGTTTATGAGTCACGGTATCTTCAATGTCTCGGGGGGTTCAACAATTTTCAGTAGGTTGAGGGTCATTATCTGCAGCTAAATTGTTGTCTTCTAGCCACATGTTTGCGGCTGCCGGGGATTCCAGGAAAATCGCCCTGCCCTTGTGGATCACTTTCAGTCTAGCGGGGTATAGTAACATGTACTTCAGGTTCAGTTGCCTGAGTCGGGCCTTAATCGGCACAAATGAGTTCCTTTCCCGCTGGACTTTCGGGGTGTAGTCGGGGTAGATCGTAATCTTCGAGCTCCCACGTTCGATGGGGCCCTCCTCTCTGGAGTGCCGGAGGATGATCTCTCTGTCCTGGAAGTTGAGGACTTTGGCAATTATAGGGCGAGGGTGTGAGCCTGGCGGGGGTCTCTTCTGTAGCGATCTGTGCGCCCTTTCAATCGAAAATCCTTGCGTCAGCTTTCCGGCGCCCACCTCCTGCTGTATCAAGGATTCTATATAGGCCGTCGGGTTCGGGCCTTCAATTCCCTCCGGTACCCCCAGTATTCTGATGTTGGCGCGTCTGGCTCGGCCCTCGGCCTCCTCAGCCCTGGCCTCGAGTGTGAGCACCTTCCGTTCTAAGTCCAGCACCTTGGCCTTCAGCTCCGTTGTATCTCCCGACGTCTCCTTTATGGTTGATTCGGCAGAGGTTACTCTTTCTGTCAGATTACGGGCATCCTGGCGCATGAGTTGTAGCTTGGATTTGAACTCTCCGATTCTAGAATCTATAAATGCGCGCAGTGATGCAATTGCCTCTAACACTTGGGCTTGGTTTTCGGGAGGGTCTGCCGGATTTGTTCGAGGAGGTTCAGGAGTAGAAGCGCATGGCTGCGGAGGAGCTTTAGCTTTAGCGGACACATACATGTCCATGGTGGTTGCCTTCGTCTTGTTCCTGGCCGCCATGATGGGCGTCACTCGGTCGTGTGGAGGCGAATGACGGCGGGCGAGGTTGGGGCGCTTATGGTTCTAAAAGCAGGGTGATCCGATTCGAGCAGAGTTAGTGGTCAAGTTCTCGGGGGAATATACGATGGCACCTGTTCAAATAGTTTATGCCCTCGCCCAGCACTCTCCTCACCTCCGCCTTCCTCGGCTAACGATGGCAGGGGTCCCCCGCACCGGGGGTCAGGGCGGCCCCACTCGGTGCCGTAGTCCAAGGCACGGGCCCAGTCGGGGGCCCCCAATTGGCTCCCCGCTGCAGAGGGAGAGGTTCTTCTTCCCCTCGGTTCTTCTTCCCCTCGGTAGCATTTTACAAGTCGGTTTCACTGCGAAAGCGGCTGGCGTTCTCCAGCGACATCAGCTTCGAAAGATGGCCGCCATCTTAGGTCCCGGCATGGGGGGGACCTTTATCGGGAAGAATCCGTGGGTTTGGAGGTCCAGGTCCAGGGGAGGACCACAGCAACGTATTCAGGGTCGGTTCCCCTTCCGTTGGGGTCGTTTAAGTCTATACAAGGTAGAGTGAGCAAGTCTCTACAGGCCAAGAAGAGCAATGACACTCTGTATGATTGAGGCAAATAGCAGTAAATAAGAGGCAGAAATGGACACATTTGTAATCCTTTCACATGTGACTCAGAAGTCGAAAACAAGGACTATTCATTAAGCTTCAGCTGAAGATAGTGATGTGCTTACACTCCCTTGAATGTCCCCGAACATAGAGCATCTGCAAGGTCAACTGCAGGCGGGAAACTTTGGCTCGTGGCCGGACTATTGAGAGATGATGGACTAATTGGGAAAGTAGGGAATAATCTGACATGATTCAAGCACCTGGGTTTTGGTTTTCTTATGTGCTGCTAGCCGAGTTGTAAGTCCAAGGTACCGTGAGAATGCCAACCAGTCAGTGGGTCTATGAGGCAACCTGCTATACAATGTTGCATAGACCAATCTGTTGCCATTTTGTCCACTACAATCATTATTATACTTAATTAGACGTAGTATGAGGTGTGTCTCACAGATAAGAGACAGCCAATGAAGTACAAACCCATATACATTCTGTAAGTAGACATGTTCCTGTGAAACGGGAAATGTATAGTGCCTCCTTTGTGATTAATCATGGCCTAAGCCTAGTGCTCTACGAAGAAAACCGTGTTGCAAGATTCTGATTTTGGATCGACTTCGCCGCCATTTTTAGATTCATCCGCCATTTTGATTTGTGTTCGTACGATACTCTGTTCTAAAATGGTGGACTGTGTTTTCAACTTGCAACCAAGCCTCCCGACCTTTGAGTCCTGTTAATGTCTAGACTATCCGAGAGCCGACTGTTTAGACTAGGTAAAGAGACCTTGCGCTCCATATGAATTGCCATCTGTAAACGTTGGAACAATGTAAAGTAAACCTCAAGCGTAGACACAGGCCGAACTGCATTGTGTAGGAATATAGACTAAGGCTAACCGCGGGATCCGAGAACATACAACACCATTTTATCTTTATGGAAATGCAAACATATGTAATCCTTCTGCATATTATTGTATAAGCTGTATGTGAACTAGGCACAAACTCTAGACCATGTATTATTAACGTGAAGAGAGGCTGGACAATATTATTCGAAAATGTACAAAAGCACAAATGTTTAGATGTCCATCTCTCTCACACCTCTCATTGTCAGGCTGGTATACGCTGTGGGGTGTTGAGAGCCAGATAGCTATCTGTATCTGTGTTTCTTTGTAAACTGCAGAATAAAAGATCTGTGAATCTTTTCAGCCCGTGATTGGTGTATTTCATTTGTGGTACTCAGCCTCGATATTTCTTTGATCTTACATTCCCCTAAGCAACTCCTCCCATTAATAGGATTTACATTTTACCACATATGATGACATCATAGATAATGCATACTGGGGTATAAGACCTCTGTGTATTCAAGTTTCTCTGTGTGTGTGTGTGTGTGTGTGTGTGTGTGTGTGTAACCATCAGTCTGATGTCTGCCAGTGTACCCTGCTTTATTAAATTGAGAATAAGGTAGTACTTTGCCATATTCTTTGAGTCTGTCCAGTTATTTGGTTTGGGATCTTTATTGGTAATGCCATCTATCATAAGAGATGTTTCAATGTGCTAGAGCACATTTTGGTAGCAATGCGGATGGTTCAGGTCTAATCGACCTAGGCCCAGATCCAGGCTCCCAGACGATTGATTGCTCCTGCCATTAGCCAGAAGACCACAGAGTTTCCTGTGCAGAATGGCACGCAAAAGCAAGTGTAGGAAGATATGGTTGCAGGTCCCCCTTTGAAGAAATTCCTGTCTGGTCCCCGCAGAAGTCCCATTGACGGAAGGCAAACTGGTCGGTTGAGGGAGAGTCGATGCCGAGGGACTCAAGCTGAGACTCGGCTGTAAGTAGAACATTGAAAGTGGCCAAAATAAAGGGAAGGTCTGTGTTGTAAATTATATATATGTGTATATATATATATATATATATATATATATATATATATACATATATATATATATATATATATATATATATATATATATATATATATATATATATATTACACGGCTACGTGGGCGAACCATAACGTCCATTTAACAAAGTTTTTTCTTTGAATTTCATAGGTTTTTATTAGTCCAACTTAACCATAACATCCCTTTAACAAAGTTTTTTCAGTGAATTTCAAAGGTTTTTCTTAGTCCAACTTAACCATAATGTCCCTTTAACAAAGTTTTTTCATTGAATTTCATAGGTTTTTATTAGTGCAACTTAACCATAACGTCCCTTTAACAAAGTTTTTTCAGTGAATTTCGAAGGTTTTTTATTAGTGCAATTTAACCATAACATCCCATGAACAAAGTTTTTTCTTTGAATTTCATAGGTTTTTATTAGTCCAACTTAACCATAACGTCCCTTTAACAACGTTTTTTCAGTGAATTTCATAGGTTTTTATTAGTGCAACTTAACCATAACGTCCCTTTAACAAAGTGTTTTCATTGAATTTCATAGGTTTTTATTAGTGCAACATAACCATAATGTCCCTTTAACAAAGATTTTTCATTGAATTTCATAGGTTTTTATTAGTCCAACTTAACCATAACGTCCCTTTAACAAAGTTTTTCAGTGAATTTCGAAGGTTTTTTATTAGTGCAATTCAACCATAACATCCCTTTAACAAAGTTTTTTCATTGAATTTCATAGGTTTTTATTAGTGCAACTTAACCATAACGTCCCTTTAACAAAGTTTTTTCATTGAATTTCATACGTTTTTATTAGTGCAACTTTACCATAACGTCCCTTTAGCAAAGTTTTTTCATTGAATATATATATATATACATATATATATATATGTATATGTGTAAAAGGATTTTGGGGGATTATAAAGAAGAGAAGTAGATACCAAGAGGACGGAAGGGACAGAAGGGTACGGAACAGTATGCAGTAAAATACTTCAACTAGGGGTGTTAAGGATACCTGAGGTAAAGCCAACAAGAGTGAGCATCAAACTCTAAGATGGGGTAAAAATGAGACAAGATACATTTATTAAAGACATGCATTAAAGTGACTCATCTCATTGTAAAGCTTTTATTGTGTTTAAACTAATAGATATAAAACTATAGTAAAAAATGAGGGGCATTTTTTGATTTTTAATCAAGAGATTGACGTCAATCAGAAGCATCAAAATTAAAAAAAAGAATAAATAAAGAAGAGATTCTTAAAATATCAATGATAGAACACAAGATATAAAAAATGATAGAAAGTGTAAACAAAGGAACAAAAAGAACATTGTTGTGTAGAGTTTTAAAAAGCAGATAACATATTTTGATTTTTTGATAATTAAGCAGCGATTGATTGTGCCCGCTCACAATTGATCAGTGTGGTATATTTAATAAAATAAAGAACAGAATAAAAAAATTGGGTAAGAATAGACAGTCAAACTCGACTTGTCACCATTGGGGACACTCAACTTCTCCACTTATGCAGGACATTGCCAAGATACACAGGTAAGATAAGGAAATATCAGATGACATCATAACAGACAAGCACAGAATGCTTTCGACCTTGATGATGCAGAGAAGGATAATAGCCATACAAGCTGGGACATAATGATGTCAGACGAAGAAAGGGAAGAAAATGAAAGAGCACAAAGGGAGGGCGCATGCAGGATTTCAAATGAAAGTAGTAAAATTAGCAGATTTACAGGACCCCAAAGAAAATACACCAGAATGAACACCATATTCTGATCGACCACAAGCACAATCACGCAGTGCAGGGGATGTATCCCCGCATTATGTATGCAGATTAAGGGCACTACTAGGACGGGGACAAACGGGCGAGACTAGCCCCGCCTTGAAGACAAGAAGGGTAGGCAGGTATGATTATGGACCAAGATTTTCATAACTCCCATTATTCAAGAAAGGGGGAGGACAACAACAGTATATTCCATGGCTGAAAAATGGATAAAGACAATTTAAGATGTAAATTGCAGAGTTTACCTTCCGGTGCATGGAACATGGATCTATGAGTTAGAGAGAAGGACATCAGTAATGAATTAGCTATAGGTGACATAAAAGGCTTGCTAGCAGCTACTATAGGGGAGAGAGCTGACAGCATTTGGAAGTGAGCAGGATACACAAGTGCGACTGCACAAAACACGACACATGATGGAGCAGCATTTAATAATTGCAGAGCAGATAGATGGTGGGTGCTCCGAGTGCAACATCCTGATACATCAGAAATGGGTGAGATTATGACTGGCAAAATGGGGGAGGATGAAGACCCTGTTTCTGGCGCCTTGAGACGCGTGAACCATGGGATACAACGGTAGCATTATTTTACCACATTTTGTGTCAGGGACTGCCCGAGTCAATGCAACAGCAAATGAAGAAACATGTGGGATTGGAAGCAAAACCATGGCCAGAAATACAGTTGACGATTATGCCTCACTGTCGATTAATCCAGGAAAAGAATAAGAAGAAAGCTGAGAGTAGGAAGCAGGAGGAAGTAAAGTTAGTTGCAAAAAATGTGTCCAAAATAGCCATAGAGGGAGCGCTATTGACAGGTAATGAAGGAGGGGTGACACGGGAGATGGAACCAACAGAGCAGAACAACATAGTGTATTCTACAGATCAGAGTGGGTATAATTTTTGTCCAAAAGTAAGAGGGAATGGGCCTAGAGGAGGAGGACAGGGTAGATTTAAGGGCATACAACATAGCCAGAACATGTACAAACAGAGGAGGTATACAGCAAAATTGGTTGGCTCCACGAGGGTGGATGGGCTATGTTTCCGCAATATAATACAGAACCACAGGAATATTATGCACAATATAACACACAGGTTCAGACATGAGCTGCAACCACAGCAAATGCAGCAAGCCACATTACAAATGCAATCACCACTAGAGAAATCCCAGGAAGTGCCCATGCAGGCACAAAAGGTACAACCCCAGCAAGTGCAGACACAACAGGCTATGGTACCACAATGAAATATGACTGCAGGAGTCCAGCAAGAATTTGCACCCAAATTGGCAGTATGACTGTGGTAGGAGGAAATCCTTTCACAGGTATAAGGATGAATTTATATCCACAATAGGACAGCCCACAGAGCAACTTGATGGGTTCAATACTCTCAGTGACACAAGACCTCGAAAGGGAACCAAGGGCCAAGGTGACAATAGGAGGCAAGACATTTACATTTCTTGTGGACGCTGGAGCCACTCGTTCCTGTGACCATGAGGGAAAATACCCAATGTCGGGCCTTGCCATGAATGCACAGGTAGTCTCTGGATGATGAACTTAGTTCCTATTAAAGACAAATTACCAATCCCTATAGGAGAACAGAACATGTCAATGCCATTATTATATTCTAGGCAGATTCCAGTTAACATATTAGGGCGTGACTTAATGACGAAACTCAACATGACAATATCTTTTACTGATGAAGGAATAATGAGTTCCACTCCAGGGATACATTATATGAATGTGAAAGAGCATATGCTAGCATTTACAGGCCAAAAGGCATTACAAGGGGTCCCTTTGAACCCACAAGCATTTTTGTATGGAGTGGCTGTTTTGTTATTGGGGTTACCCAGATTGATAGGTAAACTATTAAGAGTACTGGATGAGTTTTTGTTCAGACCAGAAGTCCCTATGGATGATGAAAAAGCGCAAATTATCCCCTTAGAGTTGGAAGCAGCAGTGGTCAGAGAAAAAAGGGTGGTTCTTCATGGAACAGATGATGAGGGAAGTTGATGGAGAGCAGTGATAGCCTCAGTGAAGGATGTAGGCTGTCAGATTTGACTGATGAGGAGCTGTTTAGGGATGAGTATTCAGATGATGAATTAGTATTTTTTATATGTCTTATTTATTGGACTAAAGTTGAGACTAGAAAAATACCACAGAGAACGGCGATGGTAAAAAACACACCATAATCTTTCCAGGAAGATTTAGAGAAAGTGCCAAATACTTTATGGACCACATGTCCATATGATATGGGTCTATTACATGGAGTAGGAACAGTTAAAATCAAGCTTAAACCAGGAGCACTTTTGCCACATGCAAAGCACTAATCCATGTCCAGAGAGGTGGATGAAGGTATATTCGAGACCATTTCCACTTGGATGAAACGAAGAATATTGGTACCATCCGATTCCCCATGTAACACAGTTGTGCACCTAGTGAGAAAATCGATGAGGGGGGGGTTGTGTATATTTCTATAGCACCTTCGCCCTCTAAACAATATAGTCAAAGCTGAGTTTCCTTTATTTTTTAATCCTACAACAATATTGTGCAACATCCAATCTAAGGGAAAATATTTTACAGTCATAGATTTAAAGAATGTGTTCTTTTCAATTCCCCTCCATGAAAACTCACAGGATTTGATTTCCTTTTCGTGTACAACAATCCACTTGAAAGATATTTGTTTGCCCCAGGGGCACTGTGAGTCCCCTTCAGTTTTTAATGGAGTCCTCCAGATGGACTTAGGTAATGTTCAGCTCGAGGGTGCAGTAGCCACTTCTGGTTGTTCTCAGGGCTGCCTAGGACCTTACTCTATTTCCATTGGCCTTC
The DNA here is from genome assembly GCF_040938575.1 of Ambystoma mexicanum. Lineage (NCBI taxonomy): Eukaryota > Metazoa > Chordata > Amphibia > Caudata > Ambystomatidae > Ambystoma > Ambystoma mexicanum. The sequence goes on from NC_090937.1 coordinate 498,921,030, forward strand.
CATTAAGGCCTTCGGGGTTTCCTCATGGACAGTCTGTAAATACTCATCATTTCGTACCAATGGCAGGTACGGTTGTCTGATTGGGTACCGTGCTGCCCAGGGTTGCCTGGTTATGGGCATTTCAACAGGTATTGCTCTTCTAATGTTCACAAGGCAGCGGCCCATTGCCGCCCTTTGTTGGTTCAGCTGTTCCTCGTACGTCAGATACCACGGTGAGTACCTTACTGGCAACTCGCAATGGGGGGCAGGGGTGCAGGTCAGATCTGGGACCTCCTCTACACTATTGAAGTGTTAGCACTCCCAAAGACTCTGGCAGTCCTAAAATGTGCAGCACATTCCAAAAGGACAGATTTTTATTGCGTAAATGAAGCTGCAAATTTAGAAGCCAAAAAGGCTGCCTTTTTCCCAACCATTTCGAATTTTAAAATAGAAAGTGTTAAACAGTGGACAGGACAATTCGTGTTGGTAAAAGAGGGCTTTAACATGCTGTCTACTGTACAGTTAATTAAGATACAAGGGCGAGCACCACAAAAGGAGAAGGAATTACGGAAGAAGCAGGGATGTTCTTTATCCCCAACTGAGGCAATTTGGAGACAGGGTAGTACTGGAAAGCCAGTTGTGCCTCTAGCATTATTGAGGATAGCGCTGGAGCAGCTCCACTAGCCCACACATGTGACTCAAGAGAGTCTAACTGCTACAATAACAGAAGAGTGGTTTTCGCCAATCCTATTAGAGCATGTGGCACAGTTTATTGTAAATTGTATTGTGTGCCAGAAATGTACTGCATTGCACACTTTGCGAGCAGTGAGAGGAGCAATACCTAGACCCAATGGCACATTTCAGCACCTACATATAGATTCTGTAGATATGCTGCAGACATGCAACTGTTACTGCACTAGGTTGTTATATGTCCTTTTTCTAGATAGATCGAGGCAGGTCCAGGAACACATCCTGATGCCACGTGTGCTGCCAGGTTCCTTGTGCGTGAAGTGTTCTTAAGATGGGGTATGTGTGAGGTTTTGTGGTCTGACAATGGACTACACTTTGTAAATGAGTTTTTCAAGCAAATAGTTATTCTAGTATGCATTAAGCATGGGTTTCTTTCCGCTTATCACCCATAGCACCCATAGGCAAATGGTGTTTGTGAACGATTAAAGAGACTAAAGAAGAAAAGGATTGCAAAGATCAAGATGACTCTAAAGACGGTATGACTACATTGCCTACCCCTAGCCTTATGCGCTCTATGGAATCAGCCTGGCTCAGATCACCATCTAACTCCTCACAAGTTTGTGACTGAATGCTGCATGAGAACCCCCTTGCATCTCCAGCTAAGTTCAAAACTGATGCCCATAGTGTAGCGAAGACATTCGGTGATGAGGTGCATGATTACCTAACAATGACTCCAAGTGTTGCTTTCATATCTCAACAGGTCAAGAACTGAGGGGAGAGGTCAAAGAGAAGCGATTAAAACAGATCAACCTATTGAGTTAGAGGATTTGTTAAAACAACCCAGTCCATACCCAGGACACCAGGTGCTGGTACAAAAGTTTGTATGCACTTGGAGCACTCCCCTCTTTGAAGGTCCACGCGAGGTGGTAGACGTCACAACCACAGTAGCCAAGCTATGGACAACATCAAGCCATATAAAGGAGAAAAACCGACCCATCTTGCAACTACCCACAGTGAATGATGAGAAGAAGTTCCATGTATGCAGACTCGTTCTATGGCCAAGAGTAAAGATAACCGATACATTAGAGGTCTCATTCACACTGTATGGAGTCAGATATATACTGACTAACATTGAGAGAGGGAATTTAAAACCACCCCCCTTTTTTTCTTTTTTATATCCACACAGGGTCTTCGAATAAGACGCTCTGATGAAGGCGGACGAACAACAAAGTTGAAGGACCTCCGAAACGTGGAAAGCTTGGTTGAGAACCAAGCCCCACGTAGGCAAAGAATTCTTTTACCATATAAGACCCAGATACATGGCTAAATTAAAGCGCAAGAACTAAGAATATTTTTCTTTTTGGAACTCTCACTAACTCTGGCCTCATTTCCCTAATAGAGTCATTACAAGGAAAATATATAGGGAGCCCTTTTCAAGACACCCACCACAGGGCGTCAAACCAGGGAACTGAATTTAAGTTTTTCCCTTTCAAAATTCACTATTAATGTCACATTTCGAAATTTTAATTTTGTTTGGGAGATTTTTGAATGTTTTTGGTGATGAATCATGAAGATAAATGCTTTCTTTGATTATGATATGTGTATTATGGAACACATTACGGATATCTATGTTGAGCACTGAGTATACTTGTATTAATGGTTTTTATTTTTTGATTAACATGATGAATTAAAAAGCACATTTTATCTAAAAATGTTTTCTCTCTCCAACCAGCTCAATTATTCTAAGACGTTCATAAGTAATTCAATTAGATGATTGATGCAACTTAAAGGTCACCTGGAAAGCAATAACTAAGTAATCACCCCTAAATTCTCCTTCCGTTGAGATTATTTTGATTCAGGGCGGGATATATCTTTATGTATATAAGATAATGAAAGTGAACACAGCAGCACCCTAGACTAAAGGCCAATGGGCCTCATTACGAGTCAGGCGTTAAGGGTTTTACGGCGCCGTAAACGGCGCCGACCCTTAACGCCTGATTACAAGGTCCCTTTGCGGGATGGTGATTTTAACGCCTGCTTTTTGCAGGCGTTAAAAACCATGCCGCAAAGGGACCTTGGTGCTAAGTACGGTGTCGCAATTTGCGGCACAGTACTTAGCGCCTTCCCCATTCCCATTATGCCCTATGTGGCAAAAATGGGAATGGAGAAGGGCCATGGCGGAAGGGGGAATTACCACTCTGCCAACCTCGGAATGGGGTGGTAATTCCCCATTCCGCCATGGCGGAGTCGGAGAGTTACCGGCATGGGTTGTAATGAGGCCCAATATCTTTTAACTTTTGAGAAGGAGTAAACATACTGCAGTTATCCTGGAACTTTTTAGATAGGCTCAAGAGACAATGTATTGAAGTACAAGAGCTGAAAGAAGAAAATTACTCTTCATCTTTATGTTACCTATTGCAATAACATTACACACATTCTTGTAAGCTGTTTCTACCTACATATTACAGTCTTAACCAGCTCTAATAATATACGTCAACGTCATAACGTTTCTTGGAAATCCTAAGAACAATCATATTATTTTTAGAATAATTGATGCAATCATCTTGCAGTTTTTTATATTAAGGTGTGATTCATAGAGATGTACAGAGTAACAGATTAAGAGTTTGAGCAAAAATTAGGAGGTTTTAGAAAATAAGAGGCTCATTGCCATCAAGAAAATCAATGAGTTTCAATGAAATAATAATTGTGGTGTCATTCTGTATTATGATTTGTGTTTTCCTCCTGATCATTATGACATTTAGACAAGTTATAAGAAACAATATAGATATGGTGGACGACAATGAAACATTTACTGTTGCCCATGATGAAATCACAAACAGCATTTTGTATAATCTTACTAGGCATTTATTTTGATTTAAAAGGGGTGTTGGGGAAGACCATGAATATTTAAAGTCGTATCTTGATCATTTGGCTCATTTATGGTATCATCACATGAAGAAGTTCGGAAGAAGAACATCAGATGAAAGCTGCTGTGTGTGCTCCTTTATAACTTATGATTTGGGAACCTCTAACATATTTATAGCAACTGAATAATTAGTGAAAAAGGCACATTGCCTGTCGTACCTTGCACTTTGCCTAACCAGAGGACAGTTCCAAGGCAGAACAGCATAGGTAGTGTTGGTGAATAAAGCAACATTTCAAAGAGAAGAACATTATGAAAAAGATATAAAGTCAAGACAGAAGCCCGAAACAATGCATCAAATAATAAAATACAACAGCCTGGAATAAATGGAACAGGAATCAAGATTTTAGCAACATGCCCCGAGCGGTGGGGGCATTACCGACTCAGGTAATGCCCCGGGGCCCATAGTTATAGGCCCCTAGTGAAGCGAGGGCCTTAACGAAGGCCCCAGAGCATTACCAGAGTCGGTAATGCCCCCGCCGCAAGGGGCATATAGCTATTAGTACCCCGGCCCACAAAAACAGCGTGACCGGGCACTACTAAAAGCTTTAAAAGACGTCAAAGACATCAAAGAAAATGGCCGCCATGGAAAGGGAAAACGGAGTCCGTTTTCCCTTTCCATGGCGCCCATTCTGGGCAGACGCGCTAGAAACAATAGCGTTTCCAGCGTGTCCTCTCCCGAAAAAAAAGAAGGTAAGTGGGGTTGGGAGGGCGGAAGGGAGGGGAAAGGGAAAAAATAAGGAAAAAAAAAACGTACCTGGGTCTCCGGCAGGGGACGATGGAAGTCTCCAGCCGTGTGGAGGCTCGGAGCGGGGATCGCCCCGCTACAAGTCTTCACACGGCTGGAGGCTTCCATCATCCCCCGCCGGGCCCAAGGCATCGAAGGTAAGTGGGGTGGGGGGGCAGGGAGGTGGGAGGAGGGTGGGAATGTAAAAAAAAAGCCTTACCTCTGTCCCCGGCGGGGGGCGAAGGTAGCCTCTCAGCCTTGGGGAGGCTCGCAGCGAGGATGGCCCTGCTTTGATGCTCCTCATTGGCTGAGGAGCTGCCACGCCCCTTGCCGGGGACAACGGCTGTGTAATCCCGATGGAGGGATTCCCGGCCTGGTAACGACTCGGCGATTGCCAATCAGAATGGCTCTTTCATTCTGATTGCGCCCTCGCTGGGTACTAATAAAGAAAACAAGATGTTACAATGCAAGTTTAGGAATGGGAAGGAAATACAAGAATGCTGTAGAATTAAAGGAACAGTGCTTACTCCTGAAGGATGGGCTGAAGGATTGGTTGTGTGCAGAGCAACAGCATTAATCGAACAATGGGAAGTAGTTGTGGCAAATGCAGAAAAGGAATGCAAAACCCAATGGCCTAAATTTACAAGATTGTTGAGAATGGTCGATGATAGGGGAGGGCTATTCCAGATACTACCCCTGAAGAATGTGTCTTTATGCTTCAGAAATAATGACACAGTGAATGTTGGAGAAAACCGTAAGTGTAGCCGAGTTTTTGATGTACCAGGCATGAAGGATGAAATAGCCGGCCTGATGAAACATTATTGGACCTGTGGACCAAGAGCATATATAAAGTTGCAACCAAAATAAAGAGGAGTTTGTTCATTGGTGCTGATAAGCATACCAGCCTTAGTAGTACAACAAAGTGACCTGTAGATTACATATTTCCCAAAAAAGGACATGCACCTAGGGATACAATTATTGCTGAATTGAAGCAGACAGAGGAGAGATAATTGCTTCTCAACAAAATCAATAGAAGCCTATTATGACATTCCAGATGAGCATAGGTTGTTCAGCAGAACAGCAGTGATATTTACAGCTATATTCCTGCCATGAATTCAGACTGCAGTGAATGCTAAGTGGGTGCAACTCACCAGATGGGAGCTGCTCCAAATGATCAACATGACAATAAAAGGATTTAATGCAATCAGAGAAGAGTTGAGGGCAATCAGGCTCATGGTCCTCCAGAACAGGTATGTTGTGGACTTAATTAAAGCAATGGAAGTAGTTGTGTGCGCCAAGATCAGGCCTTCTTGCTGTACATGTTTCCCTGCCCATGATGAAGACAATGGAACTTTGACAGAAGCAAAAATGATGTTGCCAACGCTGCATACAAAGATGGAAGATGAAGTTGAAAAGACTGAAGAGGACAGCTGGTTTTGTCTCTGTTTTCATGGATTCCAACTAATGATATGATATGGCATTTATAACGTGCCTATACACAAGTGTTTCAAGGTGTGACGAGGCAAGAGAGGGGGAACAGAGGGAAGACAGAGACATCGATCTTACTAGGCCAGGTGTCATTGAGATCGTGCAGGGGAGGGGGGAAGGGGAAAAGCAAATGGGGAAAGGGGAGGGGGCAGTGCAGTGCATAGGATAAACAGTAAATAAATAAAAACAATAAATAAAAAGTGCAGCCAGCTGGTGGTAAGTGCAGACAACAGGTGTCTAGTGCAGGTAGGGGGCTGTAGGGATACTGAAACAGTCCCTGAGTGCAAGGGTTGCCAGGGGGCAGTGCAGGAGTGCAACTGGTGGGGAGGGGACGTGGGCCAGAGATCAGAGGGTAGCCAGGTGACCAGTGCAGTTCCAGTTTCAGCCTTGGTTGGCAAATGCTTTCAAATTTCTTGGAGCAGTACTAGTGTTGGTATTGCTAGGATTTTGTTTAATAAGGATCATCTTGGGACAATGCCAGAAGACAGCCATGAAAGCAGTTGGAATGAAGATCATGATTGATATTGATGCTGGAACTGGTGTGCAGATGCAAAATGAGGAAAGTACTGGGAGAGCATAAAGAAAAGTACCCTTGCACCTCCAGGGCCAAAGTTCTGCTTTCCCAAGGAGTATTCAAATATGTAGGATGGTGCATATTTTATCTGCCATCAGGGGATTGCTTCCTACATGAAGTGTAGTGTGGATGAACATATAAAGAATGCAGCTGACAAAGATATGGGTCCCAAAGAAATGAAAGTATGAAGAGATGATAGAGGAGAATGAAGAAAGGAATGTGGTCGATGACTCTTTCAGAAGGGGGAATGAAGAGGAGCAGGTGGATGCATTTTCCCTAACTTCCGCCACCTCACTGTTGTCACACTGGAATGGCAGGAGAAGTGCCTTGTGTGATACTCCATGTGTTATGCCTATTCCTCATCGAGTGTACGAGCGATGATATGCACTCAGACAACCGTATCAAATGTACCCTGACACTGAAAGCGTGGAAGGATGCCGTATGAAAGGATGCCAGCTTGCATCATTGGACATCATGGAGAGCTGAGTGAATCCTGACATGGATAGATTGGTGTCATAGAGAAGATATACAAATCCATGCTGAAACAATATGTAAATATGTAAAGTGATGATGTAATTGAAGCAATAAGAGAAACATGTACAAAACGATAAAGTAATCATGAATGCAAAAGAAGACAATGTAACTTGCTGATCAATAAGTGTAAATACGCCATAACGCAAGGTAAAAAAGATACATAGAAGCTTGCTATAGAGGAATATATAACGTAGTAAGGATGGCCATAGTTGGAAAATGGACGTCGGCTTGTGTAAATATTCAATTCAACTCCCTCAGAAGCCAATCAGGGTTGCAAAGTTAGGAGAACAGCTTTATGTGCAAAACAAAGAGGAGTCAATGTTGGCTTGGGATCAAGGATGCTATTTTTAAGGAATAGCTGCAAGAATGAAGGGAGGTAGACACATAAGCCATGGATGAGACATATTTCTCTTAGATTAATGAAGAAGAAAACATCTGCAAGAGCCAAGAATTGGACAATTAAATGTGTATTAAGTCAATACAAGGTAGAGTGAGCAAGTCTATAGAGGCCAAGAGGAGCAATAACACCCAGTATAATTAGTATAATTAAATCAAATAGTAATAAATAAGAGGCAGATATTGACACATTTGTGATCTCTTCGCATGTGATTCAGAGGTCAAAAACAAGGGCTAGTCATTAAGCCTCGGATGAATATAGTGATGTGCTTTCATTCTCTTGAATGTCCTAGAACAGAGAGCAGGTTACAAGGTCAATTACGGATGGGAAACTTTGGCTCATGGCTGGTCTGATGAGAGATGATGGTCTAATTAGGAAACTAGTGAGTTTTCTTATGTGATTCAAATACCCGGTTTTCGGTTTTCATACGTGCTGCTAGCCGAGCCAAAAGTTCAAGGTTGGGTGAGAATCCCAACCAATCAGTGTGTCTGTGGGGCAACATGCTATGCAATGTTTCATAGACCAATCCGCTGCCATAGATGTAGTTTGAGGGTTGTCCCGACAGCCAATGAAGATAAGAGACAGACAAAGTACTAACCAATATACATTCTATAAGTAGACATGTTCCCTTAACCAATCCCTCCCGCTAATACGTTTTATGGTTTGCCATGCAGGATGATGTCATATATGACGCATGTTGGGTTATAAGACCTCTGTGTAATCAAGCTTGTGTGTGTGTGTACAAGCATCGGTCAGCTGTTTGCCAGTTGACTCTGCTTTATTAAATTGAGAATAAAATAGTACTTTGCCATATTCCTTTGCCAGGTAATCTGTCCGGTTACCTGGTCTGAGATCTTTTTTGGTAGCACACTCCAGTTCAACAAAACATTGCAAAAGTTCAAACTTATAGTTTTTAGAAAGTACTCCTTGTGACCAGATCTGGGGTCCCTTCCTCTGGATCAATTCAGGAATAACTTTAGACAAGTTCTGATTCACTAATAATCTGTTCAGTTCAACACAATATGTATTTTCCATCCACTGCATCTTTCCACTTGGCAAAGCAAATGTCTTTTTCATAAACACTTGTCCAAAAACTAAAGCATTAGATCTCCTCTGCAATATCCTTCTTGACAAGGCAAATATAGGTTTCACAAAACACAAGTTCATAAACCAAGACAATTGTTTTCCTCCACACAATGTATTTCTCAGGTTTCAAAATAAATCTTAACTCATCATAATTGTTCTTCCAATGGAATGCTTTTGTCAGGATAGCACAGCCACTACCTTTGGTGATGCAATAGTTTGTAAAAATGATATAGTTATCAATGTCTATCCACAACACCTTTTTACCACAACCACATTTCTTCCAATCAACTGTTTCTTTCCTGTTCTACTCGCCTGCGAGGACCAACTATAAATGATGCCTTCCTGGTTCACTCCCCTGCCAAGAAGAAAACTCATAGCACTACAGTCGGTCTCTTTATTGGCAATATGGGTTACAGGTTTCCCCAAGTTGACATCTCATAAATGGAGAATTGTGCCAATTTTTCATTCTGGATCCTTCTTTTAGATAGCCTCTTGGCAATGTGGGTTAAAGGTATCTCCAAATTGGCTTCTCATAAATGGAGAAATGTGACCTTCGTGCCATTTATATATTGGTTACAATGTCTGTACTATTGGCAATGTGGGTTACAGGTTTCCCCAAGTTGACATCTCGTAAACGGAGAATTGCGCCCTTCATGCACTCTCATATCTCGCCAATTAAGGGTTTTGATTAGGCATTCAGTTAACTCTCTTCGCCTATCCCGCCTCGTTTCTCATTTCTGTTTGATTGTTGAAATGAATGTTATTAAAGTTAGGAGATGTTATATGAGGGATGTGTGATTTATCATTAGGGCTAAGACTTTTGAACAAGACAGCATCATGGTCATTAGTGGATGTAACATATCATTCAGGAATTTCCAAAGTATATTACTTATTCTGCCTAGGTAACTCTTCACAAAGGTTCTTTGTGTTTCTACATGAGAAAAACTTTTACAATGACAGCATGCCATTAGATATTTGGGGATTACAGGTCACTTATCCTTACAAGCAGATGAATACTGCATCTCTCCCAAAGGAGTCATCACTTCCCATGACAGCCATCTCCTCCCCTGTGATCCTCACCCAGGGTTAGGATCAGGTAGAGAGTGCCTTGCTCTGCTTACATGGGAGGAGCTCTTAGGCTGGGGTTCCGGGATGACTGTGCAGGATTCCTCTCACTAGCTGAGGATCCCACAATCTGATATAATTGAGACTATGCTGAAACTATATCTTACGCTCTAGACATGTTGACGTCAGAGTATATTACTGTCTGGCGAGAACAGTTTTTATCAGAAATTGCCAAGGAGTCCCCTCAGCAACTATTTGTGTCAGGAACAGTGTTACATTCTGGTTTGCTTCGGCTTTTTAACGCTGATAACCGAGAGAGGTGTGTGCATTGAATAAAAGCTAAATGAAAAAATAAATCATCAGTTTGGGAAAGACAATCTGTAAGGTCTAGCAGAGAAAATGTAGTGCACGACGTGATTTCTTGATTATGAGGATGGCAATTAAGAGAACGATGAAACCATACCACCCAGGCCAGATACAACGTGCCCATGGTTTATGTCTGAAGATAAGTGGCCATTTTATCAGGCTTGGACTGAATTAGAGGGCAATAGGCCACTGTCCGAAGTGCCAACCAGTGATTCTATGTTGGGGTCAGATTTATTTTACAGAATGGGTCACCTTTTTGGCCATGGGTGGGCAGTTTCATAAATGACTACACTAGTTTTAAAGGAATGGTTCGGTCAAAAATGTTAATTGTCCCTACGGGTCGGCCATGTGTTTTTAAGCCTAAGTCGCTCGATTTTAGAAAAATTTCATATGGACCTTACCCGATTTTTCGTCCATTAAACGTACGCGAAAACAGGCATCAGGGCGCTGCCATTTTGTGATAATCCTATCACTTGCCCCATCACCCTGGCTGACCTGCATTTGCGGCACTAAATCATATCCCCCGCCCCTGAGCCTGTCATCAGCAGATGCGTGCCGCCCATTTCACAACGCCAAAGCATGTCTCGTGTCAACAGTCACTGCGCTTCAGCTAATGACGTGTCGCCATGGAAATGGCAGGATGCCTCTTTCCTCAATAAGTATAAACAGACCGTTTCACAACACACAGCAGCAGATTTCCGATTCCATTCCTCTCTCTGTGTTACTTTGAGTATTCTGTGACTCGTTTCTGTGCTCTCGTCAGCTACCTTCATTGCTTGTAGCCCGTGTGAACAGATACCAGTACCACCGCTATAAATTATTTTAGTTTGTTTAACACACAATGGCTACAATAATGCCCTACATGTACGAGACCGAGTATACCGAGGAGGAACTACTGGAAAGGGAAACACGCAAAAACGATGGGTCTTCGGACGGCAGTTGGGAGGATGATTCAACAGTTGAAGAGCCTGGACCTAGTCGCATGGACGGTGTTTCCACCTAGTGCACATGCAATCGGTGCGAGCTAATGCCAACCGAGGACGAGAACTGCTGCTGCTGTGAAAACTCGGGATGCGTGGCCTACATTTCGGGGAGGTGAGCCACGACTGCAATGCAACACCGAGCTGCCAGACTTCAGGGCAGCCTGCCTCACACGGTCCGTGTTGAGGATAATGATGGTGCTCATGCACGAACTTCGCGCAACTGTTCGTCCTCGAAATCCGAGTAACGGGTAAGTATACTCTGCTTGGCATGCCACTCCTATTTCATGGTCTTCTACTATATCCAAAATTACATATATATATAATTGTAACGCATGAAAGTCGTTCAATAGTGTGCAGTGTCTAGATAGCAATTGTCCGAGGAGAATGCCATTAGTTACAAGAATTGTCATTGACAACAAACGTTTATTAAACTTATCTTGGTCATTTAAAAACAGTTTGTTTCATTCCTTTTCACAGGTGGTCCAGGCTGGTGGCCTATCGTTCCTTTACCTGGTGGCTTCACGGGAGGCTTGGACACCGCGTTCGAAGAGTAATACCCGCCTGTGCCGTTCGTGTCAAAGAGAAACTTTCCCAAGTGACAGCGGTCAGTACAGGGGATTTTCTCTCGCTGGGCTGCAACCTGACCTGTACAATGTGTAAAGTCTTGGATTTTTGTGTCATCAAAATAAGATACAAAATAAAACACCACATATATTTTAACAACGGTTGTTTCAATTTTTTAAATGAATCAAGTGTGTCTCCATTCAAGGATGGACGTCAGACATCTGTGCTCCGAAAGGGTGAAGGTAAGGTTGCTGTGAAGCAGGGTGGTCACTATCTAAGCTAACATAATATATTCTCAATAACGCATGCACTAAATAACACTTGTTCAAAGTCTTTCAGTCGGTTATGTCTCTATAAAAGTCACACATATATCTATACTATCAATTAACATTGGATTATACAGGCCTTAGGTTAAGGGTCTTGACCACTATAATACACTGTTTGAAGTGTGGGTCTGTGCTCACAAGAATCTCCGGTATGTGGCATTTGTTATTGATAGGCAACAATATACTGCAGTAGGGGTCTAATGTTAGTTGGGGATCTGCTAGGTAGGCATCATGGCGTGGTCAGTGATCTGGCACATGAAGAGAATACCTTGCAGGGACACCGGGTCAGAATGGGAGTAAGTTTCCACTGACGAGGGTGCGTGGGCAAGGACACGTTTGTGGAGATGAACAAGCTATGTGCTTAGTTCAGGCTGGTTCACATGCAGGACAGTGATCTCAGAGGAAGAGTGATGTGTTACATTTATTAGCTGTTGCAAATACCTCTGGAGTTTTCCAGTCAGAGTGGGAACGAGGGTGGGGGGCATGTGCTCTGCGCAGTGAGGCCTGGTCACCAAGATGGAGTGGAAAGGGGGTACAAAAATGGATGCCCCGTGTCCTGCTCAGTGGTCCCATCTACGCAAATGTCTACCAAAGTTAACATCACATAAGGGCAAGGGGCGAACCCACTACTGGAGGCATTTGGTTCAAGTTTCTACTGAGAAGTAAAGGATGAGAGGGGCCTGATGGCCCCTCGCTCCCACACACTTGCCTGCACGCCCCAGGCCCATCCATCCCACCCCCTCAATCAAAGGCGGTTTGCACCCGGGGATAAGCGCTGGCATGGGGGGCTGTCACGGGCGCAAACGGCCAAGGTGCCAAACAGCATGTACACTTCAAAAGATATCCCATGCCCAGGAGCCATCGCTCACATGTCCTCCTCAGACCCCGTGTCTCCAGGCAGGCCTCCCCTGAGGCAGGCCGCCCCCCTGCAAACCACATAATACCACCTGAACCTTCTACCTGAGAAGCACTGAGATCCGTGCTAATCTGCTCATCGTTGTCCTATCTGTGACCGCTTCGAGCAAACTCGTCAGTGTGCTACCTGTGGCCATCTACCTGTTCTCCTGCAACATACTGCTCAGCCTGCAGAATCCAACTGTTTGTTGGTCAAGGTAAGGCCATGTATCCTAGTCATATTTCGGGCATTTTTACATTTCTATCTGTTTGCGATTACAGTACCCAATAGTGCTATGGTCATTGGTCTCATTTCTATTGACTTGAGTTTCAATTGTTATGCTATCAATAGATCTATTTAATTTCATCTGTGTCAATTGTCATTGAATTGCATCCTTTGGGGGTCCAGTCTATAATGTAAGCATATTTCCTTCTCGTGCAAGACAGAACATCCAAGGGACGAGTCACATGTTCAGAGTTTAGTCACATAATTTAAAACATTTCTGAAACTTATGCAAATACTAAGCCGCACATGATGAACTGATATAGTTTCGGCGACCAAAACAAAGCTTGCATTGAACTTGGTATGGTTCATTTACTTTTTTATGACATTTTTATTCATCAAGGTTTTATAATAATCTTGATATTTACTTTTCAGAATTTTCAACAATACCTGCCTGTTCGATTAGCGGTTGCCCTTCGAAGACCAATGCTAAATCTGAAGGCACTACAATGCATGTATTCCCTAAAACTGTTGATCGAATAAGAGAATGGGTCAGACATTGCGGATATCCACCGGAAGAGCTTGAAAGTAGAGTCCAGCAAGTCTTTGAGGACAAGATGGGTGATTGATACCGCATCTGCAGCCGAAACTTTTCCTCGAACATGTCCGCCACATCTTGGGTAATAAAGAAGAATAAACGGCGAACGACGCGAAAATTGCTCGCAAACGCTATTCCAACTCTATTCGTCCACATTCCGCCACTGGTGAGTCAAGTGTCTGGATTTAGCTTTAGGCCTTGCGGTAGTGTTTAGGTAGCTGAATGGATTAATTGATATTTTTGGTGTTTGGTTTGGTGTCCCTTGTAATACTTTCAATATTAATATGAGTGTATAGCTTTTTGAATAATGACATTTATCAATACATTATTTTTCGATTTTATAACCCTCAAAGGAAATCTATTTATGGTCACAGGGAACTGTGCTATATTGCACATTTTCAATAGCATTATTCTCAAGTATTCTGTCGGTTTACATGGCAATTTATTAATATTTGCATTTCATTATCAAACAATAATTTACCTTTACAACTGCTTGACTATCCACTGAATCTGAAGCAAGAACATTCTACATTCGTGACGTGCCCGCAGTTATCAACTACTTCTAGCGACTATCAGGTAATCATACTTGGCTATTCCGCTACAGACTTGTAATGCATGTCAAGTAATACTTTTTATGTATCGTGTGATTATTTTACCAATTGTTTGGTTAGTGCTTTCCAATTGATATACACCTTAGTTGTCGTCCCCTGGTGTTTGTTTTCAGTTATAATTAGTGTTATCCATACTAATGCAAGTACTGTCTTTCAGGGAGATGCTGAAGCGTCCACCAAATTGACAACAGCCCTAGATGTACTTCAGAAGCACAAGGTATGGATACTGACAGCTCCATCGACCGTGATCATCAGGACTAGAACACTTGTCGTTTGATTGCTCTACACCATGTTTCATTCGTGGTTAGCCATTGATATGTACCTGTGCAGTCGACCCCAAGTGTGTGTTGTGTTTTCAATATTGTAATCCTCACTAATGCAAATACTATGTTTCAGGCAGTTGTTGAAGCGTCAACCCACGCACTTGATGTGGAGCCTGACATTCAAGTAATTCCAGGGGAAGTGGAAGCGGGACCATGCGGATACGAATCGGCACAACAGCTTCTGGAAGTGCGCACCACATTTACAACATCCATAGATATTCTTCAGCAGCACAAGGTATGGATACTGACAGCTCCATCGAGCGTGATCATATAACGTGATTCCATTTGCTATACTTTCTTCCCTATTAACGCAAGTACTGTGTTTCAGGGAGACGATGGAGCTTCCACTACAATCACAAGATCCCAATTAGATGATGCAGATGTAAAGAAATCGAGAAATAAATTGATTAAATCTGACCATATTTAAATATTCCTTGATTCTTTTAGACAAGGCATCATTTGTGGTTATCTCTTTATATGTACCTGTGCCGTCGACCCCAAGTGTGTGTTATGTTTACAATATTGAAAACCATACTAACGCAAGTACTGTGTTTCAGGGAGTTGCTGATGCCTCCTCTCCAATACAATCATTCATGGCATTCCATGCAGAGCCAGAGGTATGGATACTGACAGTTCCATGGAACTAGGTCATCAGAGCTTGAATACTTGTCGTTTGATTGTTCTACACAATGTTTAATTCGTGTTGAGCTATTGAGATGTAGCTGTGTGTTGTCTTCACATGTGTTTTATGTTATCAATATTGTGATACATAGTAATGAAAGTACTATGTTTCAGGGAGTCGATGGAGCCTCATTCCGTGCTGTCTATGCGGATACAGAAAATATAGTCGTTGCAGCGCAAGAGGAAAGGAAGAGATGCGGAAACGAATCGGAGCTACAGCGTGCAGATGTTGAAGGTCGAGTCAAGAAAGTTGCAAAGAAAAGAAACAAAAATAAGGTTGGTTACAAACAGTTCATACCTTTAGAATTCCTTTGTGCTGGGGACAATTTTATGTTTTTCTCCAGTCAATTGTACTATACTTTATCTTGTGTTTAAACTGAACATCCCTTTTCCAATCTGTCCTGTAGTTACCCGTGGGTCTACAAACTATACATAGACAGACAGTGAAGCGAATGAGAGATGTTGCTTGCCAGACCATTTACACTATGGAGGAACTATTAATTCAGACGCTGCGTGTTGAGACTAGAGATGCTCATATCCAATGGCCAGAACATGAAATGAATGTGTCCGGAGAATCCAGTAAAGTTGTAATGGACTATTGCTACAGTGCGACTGCACCACCACAAGAAGATGATACTGAATGTATTGAGGATAGCTCGGAAGTAGTCGCAGATCAATTCACACAATCTACAGCCGCCAAAAAATTGACACAAAAAAGCTATCGACAATGTTGTGTTCTCCCATCAATGTTGAAGTAACAGATGTTGAAATGACAGAGAATGAATCAGCAGCAGCATTCACCGACGCATCAGAAGGTGATATCGGCGATATTTCTTTCAGTTGTGGTGAAATGTCCTCAATGATGCAGTCCGAAACAAGTGTGACACCGGACGACAGTCTAATGAAAGAGGGCAAATACATAGTATTCGACAGTTGTTTGATGGATATTATAAGTATGCTGAAATGTGGGCATTCCGTCAGAGGGAAAGTATGTCGGAGGCCATTGATTCATGTGACTTGTCAAAAACAAGGCAGTAACATCAAAATACATGCCGCCTGTAGATTAAATCATGTGTTCTCATGGTCTGCACAACTGATGCTGGGGAAGCTGCCAGCAGGCAATTTACTGTGTGCAGCTGCATCACTTTTTAGTGGGTCCAGTTTTAGAAAGTTAGAGTCTTTATTTCATTTTGTGGGACTTCATTTCCTTTCTAAAACGCAGTACTACAAATACCAACATGATTTTCTGTTACCGGCCATTAGTGATACTTGGAAAATTGAACAATTGTCTCTAGCAAGTACATTCGAAGGGAAACGATTCAGGCTAGCCGGGGATGGACAGTACGACAGCCCGGGATTTTCTGCCAAGTACTGCACCTACCACTTTCAGGACATGGATAGTAAGGAAATTGTGAGTTTGGTGGTCGTGCAGGTAACACAATGTACATCCTCAGTGGCCATGGAGAAACTAGGTTTTATAAAATCAGTGGAATATCTACAATCGAGAGGAATGCACATCGACCTCATAGCCACGGATAGACACGTTTCAATTGCCAAGACAATGAGAGAGCAGTTCCCACATATTAAACATCAATTTGACGTATGGCATCTTGATAAATCAATCAATAAGAAAATCTCGGCTGCAGGGAAAAAAAAAGGTTTTGAAAGTATTTTGCAGTGGTCACATTCTATCACCAACCATCTTTGGTGGAGCTCAAAAACTTGTGAGGGGTCAGTGGAAATACTACTTGAAAAATGGCGGTCACTGATGCACCACTGTACCAACGTTCACCGCTGGACAGCAAATGAACATTTCCACCAATGTGAACATGGCCCTTTGTCCCCAGAGGAGGCACGGAAGAAGAAGTGGTTGATTCCATCTTCACCGACACACAAAGCCATTGAGAAGATTGTTTTCGACAAAACTCTATCAAGAGATTTGAGGGGACTGACAGAATTCTGTCACACAGGAGGTTTGGAGGTGTTCCACAATATGTGCCTAAAGTACAGGCCAAAGCGCTTGCATTTCACCATACAGGGCATGAAACATAGGACTCTACTTGCGGTCATGGCCCATAACGAGAATCTCTGCCGTGAACAATCTAGGACTACGGGTAATGTAAGGATGCCTCGCTGGGCTAAGGTGTTTTCTAAAAGAAGTAAGCAATGGGTCATCAAACCAGTCTATGAGGAAATGGAGTTAGACTTTGTAAAAAGCCTTATTTTTGCTGTACTCGAGAAGCACAGATATGGAATTTTGAACGTTTCTGTGCAGAGCACTGATGCATTGCCACCAAACATCGCCACTGTGCCATGTCCACCCAAAGCAGAGCTGGTTGTGAAGGACAAATCCTGGTTTAAATAATTGTAATATGATTGTCTTTTTGTAAATAAATGTTATTGTACAATGTACATACAAAGTATGCTAACCCTAACCCCTCCCTTCAACATCCTGGGTGGCGAACAACCTTGGTGTCATGTTTGACTTCTCTCTCTATTCACCTCATATCGCTGACCTTGTCAATATGTGTACGTATATATTTTTGTGGCTGTAACTAAGTTTCGCAAGGCTTGCGTATTGCAAATAATAAAACAAACAAACAATAAATCTCACTTTCAACTCAACTCCTCGGGTACGTTATACTTTCCCTGACCTTCCCCCAAAAAGTCAATGTCTCCATAGTTATGGTTCTCTAGTGCTGCAAAACTCGCGGACAACGAGGACAAAATTGGGGGCCTCAGAACGCGCCAAGCGAGCCGTTGCAGATGGGAGCGAAGCCAGTTCACACTTGCACATTGAGGCCTAGTACATAGATGGATTCGAAAATTCAAGTTCTCACAGATGGCTTTACTACGGGATGTTGCAAAGTAAGAATGTTTGCTCGTTTAGAGTGGAGGTCAGCGGCTTTGATTTTCAGCTGGCGGCCTGAAGAGGCCCACAACTCACACTGGCAGTATAAGGTTCTATTGTTTTTTGACCTTGAGAGACAGGGACCATGCCGAAAGGACTTCATTTGAAGGAGGGGTGCAATAACGTAAAAGACGATAAGGCAGAAAATTCTGAAACTAGAGTTTCATGTTAGTTCACTATACGAAAAATCGTTGTCAAGAGCACAGTGGGATTTACGGACTGCATTACGCAGAGACACAATGGAAATTGCAAATATAATGTAAGTAACTCTTTAGACGCTTTTATACCGGAATGAAGAATTAATGAATGGATGAATGAATGAATGAATGAAGAGAAAGTAAAACGTTTGTGGGATCGTCTTTGTACCGGGCACATGGGCATGCAGGTCCACATTCCACACGCATGTAGACAAACAGTCGTTTCTCATTGTGTGTTAACCTCAATTTATTTCGTTAGTTTTCGCATTGATTTTAGAGCCGAACATACTCCATTGCACTATCCTTGAAAGCAAATAGTTTCAGAACGGCCGTGATAAATAAAATGAATAATATTAATAAAGATCAGCTGGTGAGACTAATTATAATTTTTATGTTTTCAAAACAGGTATATCCTACCCTGATGCTACTGCCACCAGTTTCAGACCCCGGCAGATGGTTTCTTCAACCGCCAGCTGCAGCTTATCGTAAACAACTGCACCACCTTGACGATCTTATGGGACGATCGCCAAGGGCCCATATGCCCTTACGCGATACTAGCGGCTAGAAGCAACATATCAACCTTTACGCTGGCCTAGTGCCTAGTTGATGGAACAGCCTTGCGGTTCACCGTGCGACCAAAGTGCTTCTTTTAACGAAAACCAACACCCTGTTTACCATAAAGTAACAGCGCGTGACTCACGATAAAACGGAACAGGATTTGCGGATAGAGAGAAAAGAAAAAAAATGACATTCCGATTTAATATGCCAATTGCTGAATATTCTATAAACATTTAATGTTAAATAAATGTACTTTACCAAATGTACCGTGTTGCTGTTTGATTTGAAAGTACAGTTTCATATTCTGAATTGTGGCGCGCAGTGTTGTGAGTTGATCTGTGTTGGTTTCCGGGTTCTGTGTGAAGTTGCGTAGAAGACGACTGGGCACGTTTGCCTACGCAGCACTGTAACATCACGGAGAGAGGCAGGGAATATGAAAGTTTTGATAATGTCCGGCTCAGGTGCGGGGGATATGATTTAGTGTCGCAAAAGCAGGTCAGTCAAGGCGATGCGGCAAGTGATAGGATTATCATAAAATGGCAGCGCCCTGATGCCTGTTTTGGCATGCATTTAATGGACGAAAACTCGGGTAAGGTCCATAGGAAATTTTTCTAAAATCGAGCGATTTAGGCTTACATACACATGGCCGACCCGTAGGGACACTAAAAAATTTTGACCGAACCATTCCTTTAACCAATATTACTTATCAAACATGCTTTGAAATGCATTACTTATAACATATTTTACCAATAACTCCTCCTTGCTTACTACTAAAACAGTCTGTTCTGGATTCTAATGAATTGTAATGTTGGATTGTTGGCCCCTTTTTCACTGGTGCGTGGACAGGTGTTTTGCCCCTGTGTTTTGCCCCGTCCAACTCTGGTTACTACCCAGACACATCTTCATTGATTACACCTTTGACAGCTGTGTTATAATTAAAAAAGCTATATTTTTTGTAAAGGGATAAATGGTATCTCTGAGGTGAGGGCTTGGGTTTTACCATTGGCAAAGTTACAGTCCCCTCATTGGCATGAAACTACTCAAAATGACTTGTGTGTATGGAGAAAAAAAGTAAACGTTTGAATTTCTTTTATTATTATAAAATGTTGCTTTATCTTTATTTTCATTACAATTGGCTCAGAGAAAGAGACCATTACATGTTGTTATCTTAATCAGCATTGCTACTTCCCAGATGCATCTTCATTCATTATAGCTTTGACCAGGATGTCTTCATGTAAAAATAAATGCCTTTTGGAGGAAGACCAAAGCCTGGGCTTGCCAATGACAAGGCTGCAGGTTTAAGCCCCCTTGCTGATGTGAAAATACTCACACTGGTAGGTTGAGGTGTACATTGGAAGGAAACAGATAAAATGTTCAATGTTTAAGTTTTTTAATTGTTATAAAAATATTGTTTTATCTTTATTTCCATTACACATGGATCAAAGAAAATGACCATCACCTTTGTTTATCCAAATCGGCATTGCTTGTTCCCAGACGCATCCATTTCACCTTTGACCCACATGTCATGATACACAAATCTATAGCTTCTGAGTGGAGAGATTGTGGCTCACTGTTTAGACTTTGGGTTCGTTCATGAATGACATGGTTGCTGTTGCATGCTCTCCTTGGCATGAAACTACTCTAAGTGGATTGTTCACCTGTGTGGTCGGACGAAAGAAGTACTGTTTTATTGTTATATACATATTACATAATCTTTATTTCCATTACAAATGCCTGAGAGAGAGGGAGACCAACACCTATGTTTACCCCAACCGACATATAGCTAGTTCCCAGATGCATCTTCAATTACACCTTTAATCGCCATGTAATAATTCAAAATGATATGCTTTGTGAAGGCGGAGTCAATGGAACTGAGGTTGAAGCATGGGCTCACCAATAGTAAGTGTGCCACTTCAATCCCCCTCCTTGCACAAATGGATAGGTTGACCCGTGTTTTGGGATTACATAGGTAAACTCTTACATGTGTAACGTTTTTTCTCTTACAAAAATATTGCTTTAACTTTATTTCCATTACAAATATCTCAGGGAGAGGGACCAGCACATTTGTTCAACGCAACCAATATTGCTAGTTCCCAGATGCATCTTCATCCATTACACCTGTCATCCTATGTCGTAATGTTAACCGCTGTCCTTTTTTAAGTGAGTCCCAGTGGTTCGGAGATTAAAGCATGAGTTTACCAATGGCAAAGGTGCACATTCAAGTTTCCTCTTTGGCAGGAAAATGCTCACATTGATAGGTCGAACTGTGTGTTGGCAGGAACGTGGTAATGTTTTTGAGATATTTTTTCTATTATAAAAATATAGTTTTATCTTTATTTCCATTACTAATGGCCCAGCGAGCAAGACCACAAGACCAGAACCTTTGTTTATCCCACCCAGCATTGCTGGTTCCCAGATGCATCTTCGTCCATTATAGCTTTTACCCACATATCATAATCACAGGTCACTGCCTCACTGTAACCCAAGGCACAACCTGCACACATTGTAACTAAGTCTTCCTTGCAAGTAACAGCGCCACAATGCCCCTGGGCTGCCTGCGCGCTATATAAATTTAATAAATAAATAAATAATACAAAAACCTATGCTTTCAGAAAGGAATCCCAATGCTTCAGAGGTTTGGGAGTGTGCTGATCATTGTTGCAGTTGCAGGTTTAAAACACTTTTCTGTGAGGAAACTACTCAAACTGGTGGGTTTTGATGGCCATTGAGAGGAAATAGGTAACATTTTAAATGTGTTGTTTGTATTGTTATAGCATTATCTATATTATAAATGACTGAGAGAGAGAGAGAGAGAGAGAGAGAGAGAGAGAGAGAGGGAGAGAGAGAGAGAGAGAGAGAGAGAGTGAGAATCACTTTTGTTTCTCTCAACTGGCATTGCTACTTCCCAGATCTTCATCCGTCACAACTTTGACCACCACTTCATATTGCAAAAAAAGCTATGCATTCTAAAGGGAGAACCAATAGTTCAAAGTTAGAGCATAGGTTTACTGATGGCAAAGTTGCAGGTTTAAGTACCCTTACTGTCATGAAAATACTCAATCTGAAGTGTTTACCTGGGTTTTGGGCGAAAATAGGTCGAAATGTAAATGTTTAAGGTATTGTTACTGTTATAAAAAAGTGTTATCTTTATTTCCATTGCAAATAGTTCATGGAGAGAAATGCGCACTTAAAAAAAAAAAATCCCAGATGGCATTGCTAGTTCCCAGATGCAACCTTTAGCCATCACACTTTGGAGAGCAATGTCAACATGCAAAAAGCTATGGTTTTTCAATGTCGAGACAGTAGCTTTCAGATGAGAGCTAAGGATTGTTAGTCGTGAGATTTCCAGTTCAACACAAACTGAAGATTTTACTCTAAATAAACCACAGTTTGCATTCAAACGAAAGTCAAATTTACGGGACAAATTGGTGCACACGTACAAGGTTCAAGATCAGATACAAATTTCCAGACAACCCACCTTGTGGCATCTCCCACCAGTCAGTGGGCACTACAAATGCAGAAACTGTTCCATCTGCTGACTCAAAAATAATTTAAAAACCATTAATCTCAATGGTCATGTATGGCATCTTAAAAAATTTACCAACTGTAACACACCCTGGGCAACCTATGGGATCAAGTGTCCCTGCGGACTACTGTACATAGGCAAGACTAAAAGACCTATCAAACATAGAATTTGCGAGCATCGCTCTTGCGTTAAAAAATTCTATTGCGATAAACTTTTACTAGCCCATTTTGTAAAGGCTAAGCATACAGAAGAAGACATCAAATGGTTTATAATTCAAACTGTGACAGCCCATCCTCCAGGCGGCGATCGAGATCTCAAGCCCAAACAACTGGAACAGAAATGGATCTATGATTTGAACACGGTCCAGGCCGGTTTGAATGTTGGTATCGAATGGAACCTGTTCATCCACAAATGGTATCTATCATAACCTTTGCGGGTGTGCAACCATCCCACAACTTTATCATTCAGTTTGTTTCACGATATTGAATTGTTCATATTGGTTTGATGACTTCTCTTACCCATCAGTATACATTTAGATTTGTATGTAGACACGAAAAATGTAATTTAATTCAATTTAAATATCAATTTAAATATGTAATACCATCTAATCTACGGCATCCATCCATCCAATTAGAATGAAAATTAAAATGAATTTGATCTTAGCATGTAGCCATGTCGTGCCATTTATATAAATATGCCTGGCAATTGCCATTAAATCATGAAACTTTCTTTTTCCTCGACCTGCTACATCATGCTCCTTCCATTTAACTTTAATTATAATTGGAATGAAATCAAACAAAAGTGATCCAATTGTAGAGTCACTGTGAATCTCTCACACTGATATGCACGGTTGGACACAACTGTATGCCATAACGACCTATTCAAGAGGGATAGATACATTCACCATCTTGCAACTAACTCATCGGTCCAGTTTGGCCTTTGTTTATTAAAATGAAAAAGATTTCATTGGCATATGTATGCCGTGCTTTTACATCAACATGCTTGGCACTCGTCACTTAAAACATGATATGTTATCTTTTATTGCTTTTGCCACAATGTGCGGCTTTCATTAATCAAATGTAAGCGATCTAATTGTATATTTCATTTTGAACTACATTTCTTAATATGTATGGATGGATATGACCGTATGATACCCCAATACACCTAAGACGGCGGTACACATCTACCATCTTGGAATTATCCTTCCGGGCTAGTGCTCCACTGCAATTATTATTAGGCTATTCAGCCGCAGGCAAGCGTTCGAGCATTTGATGTGCAGAACGCAAACACAAGGGACGTTCTAACGGGGCCTTGCATCAATCAAGTAAGTGCTTGGCCACAGGGCATCACTGTTTTTTGCCCAAATAATAGTGGCGAAATACTATAGATTGCCCATTTAGTCTGATGGTGCCCCTTTGTGTTTGTCATGTTTACACAGATTGGACAGCACCCTCCCTTTGGCTGAGCTTGAATACATATCTTCAGACCAATACAACCAAAATACAATGTGAAAATCAGCCAGTTTGGCATGAAGGTAATTCTTTTTCATGATGGTATTTAATCTCTATGTACATCTATTCGCTATACTGTATAGCCTCCCTGTGGAAAAATGAATTTAGATATGGGCCCAATATCCTCTGTGAAAGCTGCATTTAGAAGTATGCCCATTAGCCACGCTTTGAAAGTTGTATTTAGAAGTACTACCAATAGCATTCTGTGAAAGTTGATTATAGAAGTGTATCCAATAGACACTCTGGAAAGTTGCATTTAGAAGTTTGCCCAATAGCCTCTCTGGAAACTTGAATTTAGAAGTGTGCCCAGTAGATGCTCTGCGAAAATTGCATTTAGAAGTGTACCCAATAGCCTCTGTGAGAGTTACATTTGGAAGTGTGCCAAATAGCCTCTCTGATAAATTGAATTTGGAAGTGTACCCAATAGCCTCTGTGTGGAAAATCGTACTTAGAAGTTTCGCCCAGTAGCCTCTCTGGAAAGTTGCATTTAGAAGTTTGCACATTGAAAAAGCATATAACCCATCATATCACACCACCACGCTTACTCTCTCTTTTACATCACCACTCAACTAGAACACAGTGATACTATGACACCATTCGGTATAACTGTTCTCATACGAACATCCGCCGCTTACTCCACATCATTCTATGTAAACACTGCTGGTCTCACACCCCCAGCCAGGCGTTTTCCTCAGGCCTAACGCAGCCACATCCGTTCCGGATAAATCTTGCCAGAACGAACACATTCTCCTGATCTCTCAACCACCACACCTACCGATGAGAAGCAGCTATTACACAAGTGCCGCACGAGCTGCACACATATCCGGTGCTCACACGCACCTTTTTGACTCTCCCTACTCTCTCTACTGATCTGAACTGCGGTTCCCAAGGGCGTTCAACCTACCAGCGCCTTCAGACCATACCAATGGTATATAAGGCGCTATATAAGTGCAAAATAACATAACATAACATAACATACATGATACGCCTTGTCGTCAATTGATAACTAGGTTTGGCGGAACAGCCACCAAGCAAATGTTGATCTCTGAATAATGATTTTAAAGAGATAAGGGAAGAAAGAGGTCTGAGTACAGCGTCCATGACCATAGTACTGTGGAAAAAATCATGCATGTGCTGATTAGCAAAATATTATGTTTGCATTAATTCAAAAGTATGCAAAATGCTATTAGGAGAAATATTATACATTACTGTTTATTTTAATTTTCACTCTATAGCTACATGATCACGGGGATTAAGGCACCAGTTGAACAAGAAATATTACCATCTCCATTGTAGATGAAACCTCACACATCATTAAAGGAATTAGAAGGTTAATGTTGATAGTTGCATTTGCCTAAAACAGTCACAAAACGTTAGATGTTTCTTTTAAATTGTGACCAACACGTATTCGTTTTGGTTTTTTAGATTGTCGAGAGTGAAGTTTCCCATATGATGGGCCATTTATAATCGATCTGTGTCATCACACAGTGTCCTGAAGATGGGTCCAGTGGACATTGTAAACCAGATCAAGTCGGCTACAGAATGTCATAGTTCACTAGGACCTAGAACCACATTTCTTAGTGTTGACGTAGTCAAGGATAACCATATAACAACATGCGGGTTCATGAATTGATTGAAATGTTTTGCTCACGTCCCTACTAACCTCACGATTATATTGTGATTAGGAGACTGTATTGACCTAACCTTGGGTTTGTTTGTGCTAGCCCTATTAGGTCTACTTCATGATGTATTTTAATGTGATTTATTTTTTAATATTTGAACGTTTTGTATAAATTGATTAAAATATGTGAATCTTTACCACTATGCTAAAAAAATAGACCTCCTACAAAACAAAATTCTAGACCACTATAAAGCCTTACTCAACCAGAACCACCCAATTCAGACTATGCCCAACCACAAAAACACTGACTTCCCTAAATTAGCATTTAAAGACATCTTAGAAGTAGAAGTCAAAGACATCCTCAAACACCTTAAACCATCGCAATGCAAGGGCGATATATGCCCCCCCCCAAATCATTAAGGAGTGTGCCGAATCACTTGCTCCACTCCTGACCGTCTTCATCAATGCGTCATTTAAATCAGGCATTGTCCCTAACAGCCTTAAAGAGGCGTGAGTGGCGCCCCCTTTTAAAAAAACCAACACTAGACCCCTTGCAAACTAATAACTACCGGCCTATAACAACCGTCCTGTTTCTTCTCAAAATATTAGACAAGGTCGCTCACAGCCAGATCCAACTCTACTTAGAAACCAACTCCATTTTAGGAAAAAGACAGTCTGGATTTCGCAAAAGGCACGGAACCGAAACCGCCCTGCTAGACCATAAAAATCAAATCACTCAAATCTGGACAAAGGCAAACCCATCCTCCTCCTCCTCCTAGACCTCTCAGCGGCATTCGATCTTGTGGATTATAAAACGCTCACTGCACACCTCACGCATGCTGCGCATTTTTCAGACCAAGCAGCTTCCTGGATCACCTCCTTCATAGAAGGCAGACCAATGCAAGTCTTTTCAAACATAGTTAATGCAGCTCTAACCATCATTCACTGTGGTGTCCCAAATGGATCTTGTACGGCCCCTAGGCTATACAATCTTTTTACAAAGCCACTTTTTGATAAAATGGATGCACTTGGGATCGCATACACAAACTATGCTGACGATACCCAAGTGCTCCTTCCACTAACAGGCTCTTATCACCAGGACCAAGACGCCACAGCCCTACAGCAAATCTACTCCACCATCGAAGCATGGATGCCCACAAATGACCTATGCCTCAACAGGGACAAAACGGAGATTCTTATTCTTATTCTTATTCTTGTCCAAAAGTCCTCCCTTGCGAAAACTTGACTGTCTTTATGCCAACTTCAACATTGACAACTGCATCATCCCAGTCCTATTATCCGTTAAGACTTTAGGGGTCGACATTGATGCTACTTTGTCAATGACCAAGCAAGTCAGTGCCATTGTCTCCGCCTCCGCCCTAAGTACCAAACTCATTAACGCCATAAAACCCTTCCTAACTCAACAGCAAGAGCCACCATAGGGGCCAAGCGTGACTTTTGCTATGCGTTCCTAGCCGGCACCTCCACAAAAAACATAAATAAACTTCAAATCACCCAAACACTAAGAGCAGCCTTAAGCATTCCAAAAAGTGACCACATCTCACAAATAAGAAAGACTGTCCACTGGCTCTCAGTCAAAAACCGTATCACTTTCAAAATTCTCAGCACTACACACAAATGCATTAACCGTACAGCCCCTGCATACCTCTCAGACACACTATCCAGAGCTACCTTAACTAGGCCTACTAGAACATGCTACACCAACCAACTCATTGTACAACGCATCAACAGGGCCAAAGCAGAAGGGATAGGCTTCCCACATCTATCCCCTGAGCTATGGAATGCACTCCCCACTGCCCTGAGAGCAGAAACTTCTCTCACTGCCTTTAGAAAAAACCTCAAACTGGCCCTCTTCAACTAATTCACTCTTTTCTCTCTTACCCTTTCTCACTTTCTAGCCTGTGCAAGTGTTGCATACTTGCCAACATTCTGTGACCAAAAAGATGTGGGATTTTTGAAATTTCAAAAATTAATAATTCCCATAACAATGACATCACAGGAAAATACATAACATACATTGTTGGCACCATTGAAGTATTCTAAAATACACAACCCATCAAACAGTTAAAAATGTATAATTCTGAATGGTAACTTAACACCAAATTCAATTACCTAACTTCACAGAAGGTTATTACACAGAGCTGGTGGGCAACGTTTGCCACTGCTCTGTAACAAAAGACCAGGCAATACATGTTTATTGCAAGTTGAACACTGAATGACATGGTGACTGATACCCTTCTCAGTCTGATAGGCAGATGTTGTGTGAAGGTGTTACACTCTGCCACTTGCCTTCAATGGTGGTTCACCTAAGGGTCGTCCCAGCAAGAGTGCAGGACAGTCACGTAGCTGTCAGGACAGTGGATTGATCTGAACCCAATCAAAGTAATCACCTACCAGTCCACTTTACAGACAGACTAATTCATGTAATTAATGTATTGCATGCTTTGTCTTGGAGCTTGCCTTATAGTCACATAAATTACTTGCCACTATAAAAAGCAGTAGGATCTGTCACTGACATCTGTAGGCGGTAGAACTGCTTAAAAAGCAGTAGCCTACTGCCTAAATCTGTAGGGGTGGCAAGTATGGTGTTGTATAAACTGTTCCTTACAACATTGTACAATACGTTTGCCTGTATGATCTGTGTGTAACTAAGCTGATGTTATCACTCTCTGTAAGTAACGCAAAGATGTCTTCGGGCTGTTGCACGCTTTACAAATTCGAATAAATAAATACATTACAAAAAGGTTCAGTGCGAGAGAACAATACATTTGTTTACACCCACCGGCATTGCTGGTTCCCAGATTCATCTTCTTCCATTACAAGCTGGATCCCCATGTCATAAGGTAAAATGTTAGGGTTTCTGAAGGGAGGGCAAGTAGCTCAGAAGTGAAAGCTTGTATTTGTGAGTGGCGAGATTGCTGATTCATGTACTCTTATTTGCATGAGAATACTCAACCTGATAGCTTTGTCTGTGTATAGCAAGGAAATGGGTAGGCTTTCAAACCGGTAATATTTTTTACTGACACCAAAACAGTGTTTTATTTTGATTTCCATTATAAATGGCTCAGAGAGGGAGACCAGCAGGAAAATGCTCACACTGATACGTTGGGTGGACATTGGTTAAATTATTAGATTTCTTGAGAGAGATCAGCACATTTGTTTATTCCTGCCTGCATTGCTAATTCCCAGATGGACCTTATCCACTAAACCTTTGACCCCCATGTCATAGAGCAAAATGCTATGCTTTCAGAAGGGAGAGCCAGTATCTTTTCAGGTGAGAGCTTGGGGATTGTCAGTGGCAGGAATGCAGATTCAGGCCCAACCAGGGCACAAAAACACTCAAATTGACAGATTGACCTGTGTGTTGAGAGGAAATAGGCAATAGTTTTACTGCTATAACCATATTGTTTTATCTTCATTTCCATTACAATGAGAGATAGAGACCAGCACTTTTCTTTATGCCAACCGGATTGCTACCTCCCAGATGCGTCTTCCTCTATTACAACTTTGCCCCATGGCATTATGCAAAAAGCTATGCTTTCTGAAGGACGACCAAATGTAGCAGTGGTGAGAAAGTGACAGTTTGCCAGAGACTTGTTTGAAGCAAGAACCTTGTTTTTTTGGTTTCTGTTGTTCACGGACAAGAGAGTACCAGCACTTCTACTAAAACAAAGTGCCAGCGCAAAAGTGGCGCATCCTGGCCTGGCCAGACATGCATACCGCCACCCACGAGCAGACCAGGATGCTAACAATGGACCCATCATTAATGGGTCCGTTGTTAGCATCCTCCCCATTCCCATTGAGCCCTATAGGGGCTCAAATGAGTATAGGGACGTACCAGATCCGGGTCCCGAAAATGGGATTTACCGGGCCTGCAAATGTCAGAATGGTCCGGTAAATCCCATTTTTTGGGACCCAGACCCAAGTTTGGGGGTAGCCATGCCGCTAAAAACGGCATGGCTACCTCCAAACTCGTAATGAGGCCCAAATGTCTTCATCAAATCTTTAGTCCGACATTAAGTAATTTTGTGTCTTGGAACACTTGATGTTATTCTAGCTTTTTAAACCCTAATTCCAATTCACGCAATGTCACAAAATTCAATATCTTTGCTCTCCAAGAAGTATGTTTAAGCAATGTTCCTATGCTTGATGGGTACGCGTTTTCTTTGGATAAGGCATATAAAGAACCACTAGGACACACATCTGGTGGTTTAATGTTCAATGTTAAAACTGCTTTACATCAATAACTCAATTAGGCCATCTGTAGAAAGACTATTGGCAGTTTTGCTTTCATGGAAGCACAACAATGCTTCCATGGTTCATGTACTGTTAATCAACAGAGGTTGGAACCCTATGAGAACTGAGCAATCCTTCTTTTTTAAACGCTAGAAGATTTTCTACCTAATTGGCAATATATCTATTGTCTAACACCAATAATTGTGATGTGAGAGCTAAATTGTCACATTGGGGTCTGTTAAGACCTAAACCTAATGGTAACAAACTCTACTAGAGCAAGGGTTAAAGAGTTGACTGAGAACACAGTATTGGAGTATGATCATGTGTGTGTGGCGTATGCAAAAACTAAACACTATGACATGTGTGGACATTCTGGGTAGGTCCACTTGGCAGAGGGGAATTTATTCCTCTACAATTGATTATATTTACGTGTCCGAGTTATTGCTACCAGACATAAAATACTTGCCCATTAATCAGACCCCCCCCTACTGACCATGCATGTTTATTTCTACAGTTGTCCTTATCCCTTGCTCCCTCAATTACTCCTTTGGGCATTATATCTTCACACAAAATAAATTGGATTTTTCGGTCCAGAGGTATCATAATAAAATGTAACAATACTTTTCACGCCTCTTCTCATAGAATAGTTGTTGAGGTAGGGTTTCTCAATATGGATCATCACTTGTTTCAACAACTCACTAATAGAGTCGGGGAATGTGTGGTGAAGAATCTGCCAGCAGGAAGCCAGAGGCCATTTGCTCATCAGCATATTTATGATAAAGTCGCTCATGATAAGAAGTTACTCCATCAAACATCTATCAAAGACATAAAATTAGATGACAATATAGGGATACAAGACTGAATGGTGAAACTTAATGCAAACAGACATATAGGAATTGGATTAAATCTTATAAAATAAATTTAGATATTAAAGACAGTCAAAACATGCTAGTAATTGTGAATAAATTTAATTATCAAGTGTTTTGTTAATGTTTTAATAACTCAGATGTAAGATGTACTCACTTAAATTCTGCACTGCACAATACAATTGCAGATGCCCAATGGGTTGCTTTCTTGGAACACAGGTTTTGGCCTAAGAGTCTCACAATCCCAGATTTTGAATGTAATACTTTGGACCCATGGTTGGGCTCATTCTCTAAACTTGATATCAGGCTTAAAATATATAAAGGCAAATTGTCAAATGCTATGGACCCTAATGGTTTGTCAATTTGGTGCTGAAAGATACTCCTACTGTTTGGTCTAACTTAGTGTTTAAACTTGTTTCCAACATAGCCATCCAAGACATGCTTCCTGAGTCGTGGAATGCCTTTATGTGATCCCGATATTTAAGAAACCTGACTGTTCAAATCTGGCCAACTACCAGCCAATAGCTTTGCTGGACTCCTCTTCTAAGATTTGTGCATCTCTTCTCTTAGACAAACTGAATGGCTGGTCTCAATTAATTGGTCGCCCTTCTAAGTTTCTGACCATCTTTTGTAAATAGTATGGAACTTCACTTAATGGGTTGCTAATTACTTTTCTGCAAAGGCAAGCCCATGCTCAGAATCAGTCACCGCTATACATGGCCATGGAATATCTTTCTTGTGTTTTCGATTGTGTCGGTCGCACATAATTTTGGAATAATTACTCTAAATGGGGCATTCCTCTGGGCCTTTTAATAATGTTAATTTTATTACTCTTTGGGACTTTGGTCATTAGATTGGGTAATGAGGGCTCTTTGGATACTAGAGTATTGGCTTTTACCGGCCTACGCCAAGGGTGTGTCCTGTGTCTAGTTTATTTAGTTCATTTTTAGTTAGATTTGATTGATCTTTTTAAATGCATTTCCTTCTCTGAAGCTAGGTCATGTCTTATTTCAGCTCTTTTTTTGCAGACAAAATCATTCTTTTGGAAAAAAGTTCTTATTTAAAGATTAATAATGCATTCCTAAATCTGCTGAAATCCAGACTTAATATCATCTAAAAATAAGGTTAAACAAAATATTTGTTGGACTGTTGAGGGAGTCAAATTGAAAATAGTTAGGAATAACATTCATCTCTCGTATTCTATATCGGATGGGACTGCGTGGTCCAGCATTGCTTCCAGAATAGAAATAAAACTGGCCCCATTATATGCCTTGATGCTGAAGATTTACTTTAAATATTTTAAGCACTCCTTAATTCCTTTAAGGAAATTATGTGTGGGAAATATACTGCCTACTATCCTATATGGGCTGGAACTTTGGACTTTAGATTAGAAAATAAATCTTCATTATTGAAGGCAAATTATGGAAAAGATTACTGGGTATGCCTTTACCTTTACGCTTTGTCATTATAAGGTATGCATTTTATATCCAGTCCTGGCAATCTTATATTGAGTGGCAAAAATGAAAACTACTAATGAAAATGATAGTTCCGCCTTCTTCCTCTTTATTTATAGACCTGAGTGCCTTAGAGAAATCTGGTAGTTCTGCTGTATTAAATGTCTTTATAGAAGAATGTGATAACATCTTGATGGATAAGCATCTAGATTGACACCAGTTGTTAACTAATCCAGATGATCTTAAAAAGAAAATTACATAATGTAACGGGTGTAAATTGTAAGTTCCATTGTGAATACAGCAGACTACATAAATCTTGTGAGTCCCACCGATAATATGTGAGCATTTTTCTGACTCCTATACGTAGAAAGATCTTCATGAAATTTAGGTTCAATCTGCAGGGCACCCTAGAGTGGTTGGGTTCTATTAAAAACATAATTCCAGCCAAAAGGTTCTGTAGGCTGTGCAAGGGGTAGAGACACAGGAACATCTGAAACAGCTTGGATTGATTGTGGGGCCACATAAGAAGTATGAAGAAACGTATTTAGGCATTTTGTCTATTTGGATGATGCACTTTTAGTGACAATTTCGGGGAAAGACTACTAAATAGCAATCAAACCTCTCTGATTATAGATCTGGTGTGCTGTTTAATAAGGATCACTCTTTTTTGAGTGAGACTGTATATGCCACATAATTCCAATAGTCAGAGGGCCTCATCATGAGTTTGGCGGTAAACCTTAAATGCAGCGGTAATGCTATTACCGCCGCATTTAAGGGTCTGCTAAATCATGGGTTTGGCAGATTTACACTCAGCTCTGAGCTGGGGGGCAATCCGCTGCAATTCTGTCAATTTCCGGTGCTATTACCACCGGCGCTAATACCACCGGTGGTAATAGTGCCACACATTCCCCATTGGGCCCAATGGGGAATGGGAAATTCCTGACTGACCCATTGGGGAATGAGGACTAACCATTCCACCAAACCCATGATCTGGCGCTAATAGCGCCGGGGGTTTGGCGGTAGGGTAATACCGCCGGGATTAGCGCCCAACTCTTGATGAGGCCCAGAGTGTAATTAGATGGGCCTCATCACAAGTTGGGCTGTATCCTGGCTGTAATACCACCCAACTATAATAGCCTTAGCACTCATCGGCCCGGCGGTATTACCGCTGGATCACAGGTTGGACGTTAATGGTAAATCCCCATTCTCCATTGGGTCCATTCGATCCAAAGGGGCATTTCCGGCGCTAATACTGCGGGCTAATACAGCCAGCGGTAATACCACCAAAAACAGGGCGTTAAATGAGATTTTCACATCCAGAAAAATGCTGGAGGTAAAACAGCCCATTTAGCGCTAAACTCGTGATAGGGCCAGCCCTTAAATGTGATGTTAATACCGTTACCACTGCATTTAAGGGTTGTAGCCCAACTCGTGATGAGGCCCATAGTGTTTATTCTAGGTCCTTGTCGTGTCTATTGTCTTGATGTTTTATCTTTTTATGTTGTTTCTAATTATGATGAATTGCGATAAATGTACGTGGTCTTTTTTCCATTTTTATAATGACTTCCATACAAACTTTGATAAGAGTTGAGATTATTAATGTTTATTGATGTATTCTCGTTAATCATGTTGGGTAAACATTTCTATAAACTATATGCACAATCAAATTAAAATGGCTTGGAGGTCACAGCACATGTTTACCACTGGTAAGGATGCAAGTTCAAATTCCCTCGTTGGTATTAAAATACTCAAAATGATAGGTTGGCCTGTGGGTTGGGAGGAAATCGGTTAAATTGTTAACTTTCTTTTGCTGATATAAAACATTGCTTTATCTTTAGTTCCATTTCAAATGACTCAGAGAGAGAGAGAGACTAATGCCTTTGTTTATCCCAACTAATATTGCTAGTTCCCAAACGCATCTTCATCCATTACACATTTGACCACATGTGACAATGCAGCATGCTCTGCTTTCTGAAGGCTGAGTCAGTGATTGGGAGGTTAAAGCATGGGATTGGCAAGGGTGCAAGTTCAATTCCCTCCTTGGCATGAAAATGCACAAACTGAAAGGTTGCCCTGTGTATTGTGAATAAATAGGTGCAATTGTAAATGTTTCATGTTTTTTACTGTTTGAAAATTATTGTTTAACCTTTATTTCCATTACAAATGTCTAGTTCCCAGATGCATCTTAATACATTACACCTAACATTGCCATGTATTAATGCCAAATGCTGTCCATGTTAAAAGGTGTCTCACTAGTTCAGAGGTTCCATCATGAATTCATCAAAGGCAACGATGCAAGTTCAAGTTTCCTCTTCAGCAGGAAAATACTCAAACTGTGTGTTGGGAGAAAATACACAATATTTTTCCTGTTGCAACAATATTGTTTTATCTTTATTTCCATTACAAATGGCTCAGCGAGTAAGACCAGTATCTTTGAATATCAAACCCGGCATCGCTGGTTCCCAGACAGATCTTCATCCATTACAGCTTTCACCCGCATGTGATAATGTAAAAAAGATTTTCTTTCAGAACGGTACACAAGTGGTTCAGAGTTTACACCATGTGCTGACCAATGGCACAGTTGCAGGTTCAGTGTCCCTTTGGGGCAGGAATGCACTCAACTCAGTAGGTTGAATTGCAGCTCAGGAGCCAATAAGATTTATTTTCCTTATTTGTTTTGTTATGAAAATAAAATATTGATATATCTTTATTTCCATTACATTGGTTCAAAAAGGAGAGAGAGAGAGAACAGCACTTTGTTAATCCCAACAGACACTGCTAGTTCCCATAGCCATCTTCATCAATTTCACCTGCGAAAGCTGTGTCATGATGCAAAATGCTATGCTTTCTGAAGGCAGAGTCAGTGGTTTCGAGTTAAAAGCATGACTTTACCAGCAAGGCTGCAAGTTCAACACTCTCCTTGGCATAAAAATGCATAAACTAATAGATTGGCCTGTATTTTGGGATTAAAGAGGTAATATGTTTATTACGGGTCCAAAGTTATTTTTTTACCTTTATTTTCATTACAAATGTCTCTAAGAGAGAAGGACCAGCACATTTGCTCAACCCAACCTGCACTGCTAGTTCCTCGATGCATCTTCATGCATTACGACTTTGACTGCCATGACATAATGATATGATATGATATGATATGATATGATAAGGCATTTGTAACGCGCCTATACACAAGTGTTGCAAAACGCTATGCTTTCTCAAGGGAAAGCCAATAACTCAGAGGTGAGATCTTGGGTTTTTCAGGAGCCAAGTTCAAGTTCTCTCATTGGCATAAAACAATCAAACTGATATGTTTGTCTGTGTGTTTGTAGAAAATAGGTAAAACAGTAAGTCGTTTTTTGCTCAATTAAAAATAGAGTTTTGTATTATCTTTATTTCATCACAAACTGCACAGAGAGAGAGACCATCACCTTTTCTTATTCCAACCAGCATTGCCAGTTCCCAGATGCATCTTCATCCATTACACCTTTGAACCCCATGTCATAAAGCAAAAAGCTATCTTTTTCAGAAAAAGAGAGGTAGTAACTCGGAGGTGAGCATTGGGGATTACCATTAGCTAAAATGCAGATTCAAGTCCCCAAATTGACACAAGAACGTTCAAACTGATAGGCTGACCTGTGAGTTCAGAGGGTAGAGGAGATATTTGTATTGCTATGAAAATATTGTTTTATCTTTATTTCCATAAGAAATGGCTCAGTGAGCGAGACCAGCAACTTGCTTTATTCCAACAGGAATTGCTATTTCCCAGAATCATTTGCATCCATTACATCTTTGATCACCATGTCACATTGCAAAAAGCTATGGTTTCTGCCAAGAGAGCCAGTACCACAGAGGTGAAAATGTTAGTGCTATAGTGGCAAAGTTGCAGGTTGAAGGCCCGTAATAAGAATTAAATACTCAAGCATATGGCTTGACCCGTGTGTTGGGGGAAAATTAGTAACATTTCCAATGTTTTTTTACTATTACAAAATATGGTTTTAATTTTATTTCCATTACAAATGGCTCAGAGAGAGAGGCCAGAAACTTTGTTTATCCCAATCAACATTGCTAGTCCTCAAATGCATCTCGATCCATTTCACATCTGACCCCATGTCACAATGCAAAAAGCTATGTATTATGAAGGAAGAACAAGTGGTCCAGAGGTTATTGTTTTGGTTTAACAATGGCAAAGCTGCAGGTTTAAGTAGGCATGTTTGCATGAATATACTCAAACCAATATATTCATACGTTGTTTGGGACAATATAGGTAAGATTTGGCATTTTGAAGTTATTTATACTGTTATAAACATAATGTGTTATCTTTATTTCCATTACAAATTGCTCAGACAGAGAGACCAGCACATTTAGTTTACCAAACCAACATTGATAGTTCCTAGATGCAACTTTATCAATTACACCTTTCACACCCATGTCAGAATACATGAAGCTATAACATCTGATCAATAATCCAGTGGCTAGAGCACATACTGACCAATGGTACGCTTGCAGGTCCAATGCCCCTTTTGGCAGGATAAAACTCAAATTACATCATTCAGAGGTAAGATGTCACATTTTTAATTTACAATTTGTTTTGTTTCAAAAATGTTGTTTTTACATGTATTTCCATTACAAATGGCCAAGAAAGATTAACAAGCACCTTTGTTTTTCCCAACTGAAATTGCACCTTTGACCGACCCTGGCGCTCCCGTAATGAAGGGTGCCGGTACGGGACCGGCACCCTTCATTATGGGAGCACCTATTATGAGGTTCCCTTTGCGGGACTCGGAACAGACGTCTGGTAAAACCAGACGTCCTTTCCGGGTCCCGCGTGGGGAACAGGGAGCTAATAATGGGCCTTTATTAACGTGCCCGTTATTAGCTCCCTCCCCATTCCCATTGAGCACTATGGGGGCTCAAATGGGAATGGGAAATGGTTCCTTCAAGGAGGAATTACCGGGTCCTCCAATGTTGGAATGACCCGGTTATTCCTCATTGAAGGAACCCGGTTTTGGAGCCCGGTATGGAGGCAGCCATGGCGCTAATAGTACCATGGCTACCTCCATACTCGTAATGAAGGGTGCCCGTACGAGATCGGCACTGTTCATTACGGGATGCCTGATTACGAGGTCCCACTAGCGGGACCCGGAACAGACGTCTGGTAAAACCAGATGTCCTTTCCGGGTACCGCGAGGGGACCAAGGAGTTATTAGCTCCATCCCCATTCCCATTGAGCCCTATGGTTGCTCAAATGGGAATGGGGATTGGTTTTGTGCGTGAGAAATTACCGGGCGCTCCAAGGTCGGAATGACACGGTAATTCCTCATTCACAGAACTCGGTACTGGAACCTGGTATGGAGGCTACCTCCATACTCGTAATGAGGCCCTATCTTTTTACAAAAGGTTGAGCCCACAGCTCGGAGGTGAGCACTTCTGTATAACAGCAGGAAGTTTGCAGGTACAGGTCTCCCCATTGGGATTAAAATGCTCAAACTGGTTGGTTGACATGTGCGGTAGGGGTACATTGTTTAACTTTTAAGGTTTATTATAGTTATACAAATATTGTTTT
This sequence comes from Ambystoma mexicanum, assembly GCF_040938575.1. Classification (NCBI taxonomy): domain Eukaryota; kingdom Metazoa; phylum Chordata; class Amphibia; order Caudata; family Ambystomatidae; genus Ambystoma; species Ambystoma mexicanum. The sequence continues at coordinate 498,958,523 of NC_090937.1, forward strand.
ATCTTTATTTCCATTACAAATTCCTCAAAGGGAGAGACCAGCACCTTTGTTAATCCCAATTGACAGTGCTAGTTCCTATAAGAATCGTCATCCATTATACTTTTGAACACTGTGCCATAATGCTAAAAGCTGCATTTTTTGAAAACAGAACCAGTTGCTTAGAGATGAGAGCATTGTTATACCAATGGGAATGTTGTAGGCTAAAGTCCCTTCTTTGGCATGAAAAAACTACAACTGATAGGTTGACCAGTGTGTTGGGGTAAATAGGAAACATTTTCAATGTTTTTTTTACTATTATCAGCGATTGTTTTATCTCAATTTCCATTATAAATTGGTCAGACAGAGAGAGAGAGAGAGAGAGAGAGAAAGAGAGAGAGAGAGAGAGAGAGAGAGAGAGAGAGAGAGAGAGAGAGAGAGAGAGAGAGAAATCAGCAGCTTTCTTTATTCCAACTGGCACTGCTAGTTCCCAGAAGCATCGTCATCCATTACACCTTTGACCGCCGTGTGGGGGCAATGGGGGAAGATAGATAAACATTTTAATGTTGTTTTACAGTTGAAAAAAAACGGTTTTATGTTTATTTGCATTACAAATGGCACAGAGAGACTAGTGCCTTTGTTTATCCCAATCAGCATTGCTTGTTCCCAGATGCAAGTACATCCATTACACCTTTGACCTTAAGTCATTATGCAAAATGCTATTCTTTTTGAAGGAAGAACTAGTGGGTTGCATGATTTTACCAATGGCAAAGTTGTACGTTTAAGTACCCTTGGTGGCATGAAAATACAAAAACTGATATATTCACCTGTGTTTTGGGAGGACATAGGTACATTTTTAAGATATTTATGCATTTATAAAATATTGTTCCATCTTTATTTCCATTACAAATGGGTTAGAGGGGAAAGAAAACAGCAAATATGTTTTACCCAACCAACATTGATAGCTCCCAGACGTCTCTTCATCCATCACACCTTTCAGCTGATGTAATGATGCAAGAGCTGTAGCTTCGGAGGGGAGTCCCAATGGTCCAGAGGTTAGACCGCATATTGACCAATTGTATAGTTGCAGTTTCAATGCTCCTTTTTTGCAAGAAAATACTCAAACTGGCAGGTTGAGCAGTCCATTGGGAGGGAGTAGGTTTCATATGTAATTTGCATTTATCGAAACCGGCATTGCTAGTTCCCAGGTGCATCTACAGCCATTACACCTTTCACTGCTATGTCATATGGAAAAAGCTGTGCATTTTGAGGGGAGAGCTTCCGTTTACAATCACCCTCGCCCCCACCCCTTCATTGGCATGAAAATACTCAAACTGATAGGTTGTTCTGTGTGATGGGGGAGAAATATGTAGAATTTGTCATTTTTGTTACAGCTATAAAAATATTGTTTAATCTTTATTTCCATTACTAATGGCTCAGATAGACAAACACGTTTGTTTAGCCCACAATGCATTGCTAGTTCCTAAATTCATCTTCATCCATTACACCTTTGACCCCCATGTCATAATGCAAAAAATTGTGCTTTCCAAATTATGAACACGTGGTTCACTGACTATAACATGAGTTTACCAATGGAAACATTGTAGGTTGAAGAATACATGACGTCATGAAAATACTTAAACTGATATGTTAATCCATTGTTTGTAGAAAATAGGTACACCTTTACATTTTTAAGGTTTTTAGACAGTTATAAAAGTATTGTTTTATCTTTATTTCCATTATTAATGGCTTGGCAAGAGAGACCAGCACATTTGCTTTACCCAATCAACATTGATAGTTCCCAGATATATCTTAATCCATTAGACCTTTTATCATCATGTCATAATACAAAGTATCTATATCTTCTTAGGGGAATCCCAACAGTTCACACGTTAGAGCACATACTGACCAATGGTACAGTTGTAGGTTCAAGGGCTCTTTTTGGCAGGGAAATACTAAAACTGGTAGGTTGAGCTGTGCATTGGGAGGGAGTAGGTTTCATTTTCAATTTGTAATGTGTTTGTTATAAAATGTTGCTTGACCTTTCATTGAATTACAAACAGCTCAGAAAGAGAGACCAGCATCTTTGTTTATCTCGACCAACATTGCTAGTTCCCAGAAGCATCATCATCCATTACACCATGTCATAATGCAAAAAACTATGATTTGTAAAGAGTGAGCTTCTAGTTCACATATGAGAGCTTTGGCATACCAGCAACAGCAGTGCACAGTCAGGTCTTCTCATTTACAATCAAACCCTCACATTGGCAGGTAAACTTGTGTGTTAAGGGAAATAGGTATTTTGATTCTTAATGTTTTTTTTTCCGTTCTAACAATATTTTGTTATCTTTATTTCCATTAAAAGTGCCTCAGAAGGTGAGACCAGCACCTTTGTCAATCCCAACCGGAATTGGTAGTTCCCATAAGCATCCTCATCCATAATACATTTGAAAGCCATGTCATAATGCAAAATGTAAAGTTTTCCAAACACAGAACAAGCATTGCAACCTTTGGTATACTGTGGCAAGGTTTCAGGTTCAAATCCTCTCCTTGATATGAAAAAATTCACGCGTATAGATTGATCTGTGGGTTGGGAGGAAACATGGAAGATTTCAGCTTTTTACTGTTATAAAACATGTTTTTTTTAATCTTTATTTCCATTACAAATGGCTCAGAGAGAGACCAGAAGCTTTGTTTATCCCAACCATCATTGCTAGTTCCCATATACATCCTACCCATTACACCTTTGACACCCATGCCATAATGCAAAAAAGCTATGCATTCTGAAGGGAGGGATAGTAGTTCAGAGCTTAGAGCTTGGGTTCACCAATAATAATGGTTCATGTTCCATTGTTGCAATGAAAATACTAAAACTGATGGTTAAATTGTATGTTTTGGGGGTGATAGGTAAATAATTAAATTGTTCGTGTTTTTATACTGTTATAATATTATTTTATCTGTATTTCCCTTACAAATGGCTCAGTGACCTGAGAGAGAGAGAGAGAGAGAGAGAGAAAGAGAGAGAGAGAGAGAGAGAGAGAGAGAGAGAGAGAGAGAGAGAGAGAGAGATAGCAAGAGACCATCACCTTTGTTTATCCCGACTGGCATTGCTAGTTTCCAGAAACATCTTCATCCATTACACCATTGACAGCCAAGTCACAATGCAAAAACCTTTTTTTGAGCAGTGAACCAGTAGTTCAGAGGTAAGTGCTTTGTTATACCAGTGGTAATGTTGCAGGTTCAAACCTTCTGATTAGCATGAAAATACTCTGATATGTTTTCCTGTGTGTTGGTGGCAGCCCCAATTTGCTCCTGTCCATAATGTCAAGCATTTCTGCCTGCAGATCCAGGGACTTGCTGTGAAAAGGCCTAAAACCTGACTGATTGCGGTGGAGAATCCTTACATTTTCCACATACTTCTGCAGGCATATAGTTGCTACCTTTTTTTATTATTTTTAGTAAAAAGGGCACATTTGTTATAGGTCTCAAATTACTACACATTTTGGTATCAGGTAATAATATCCCCAACAAAAATATCACCGTATATATGGTCGTCTGGAACGCCATAGACAATATTTTTGGGGGGATAATTTGTGTGAGCGGGTGTTGCGGGGGTGGCCCCCGCACATTTAAAAATAGAGGGGGGTTACAGGGGTGTCCCCTGCAGGTAACATGCCTCAATATCGCTGCAAAAAATATGGCGATATTTTTGTATCGCGATATTTTTGCCGGAATATTAACACATGGAACAAGGTTTCTTTAGCAAAGGTGTGACTCTCACTGTTTTCAACAAGTCTGGCATGTGGTTAGTTGCAAAGGTCAAATTAGCAAAATGACCCAAGAAGGGAATACACATATCCCTGTATTCCAGGACGATTCTTGAAGGGATAATGTCTCCTGCACATGTTGTGGGTCGCATTTACATAAGAATTAACTCCAGTTCTTCTCTGGAGGTTACTTTGAAGGAAAACAGCTAAGTGTTTTTATGCTTTGGTGGCTCTGTAGTACTAGACGCCAAAACGGACCAATGTTTGTCCAAGTTAGCAGGAATACTGGCCTGCGCTTTACTAATTTTATTAGCAAAAGCTCTCTGTGCTGCTTCACAGTCCTCATCCGTAGGTTACACTTTAGTGACCTGGATCTGTGACTTCTGAGGGTTCTTAAACATCTCGAAAAGTTCTTGGCGCTCTTATTAGAGTTTATAATTTGTGTGTTGAAGTAATCTTGCTTAGCCTTGAGAATTTCATACCGGTATATTTTCTCTAGGCCTTTCCAGATCTTCTTCCTTTCTTGTGTTTGTACTTTCACCCAAATCTGCTCTGCTTTCCTTTTTTCTTATTTATATGTAGCTAGAGCCGTTTCAAAAAATGTAGCAGGCGCTCCTCTCCAGAAAGAACATGGCATGATAACCTGTTCTGAGATGAGGGTTTGCAGCACATGCTTTTTGCTCACTGTACCTTTCAAAGATGGCAAATATCCATTTGCATATCAGTCTTTGTCCCGCCCACATGGGCAGATCAGCACCGAAATGCTATGGCAATTCCTCTCTGAACAAGACTACCAACAGCAACCCCATACACGTGTTTCGGCCTTGTTGGGCCTCATCAGTGAGGTGAAGCTGTGCCTCTCTGAGCACAGTGAGCAGGGAGTCCACGTCTGGTTGCCCCCAGGTAACTCAGGTTGACCAACCCCAAGTTCCTTGGAAATATTTAAAAAAACGTTGCAGGTACTCCTCTCCAGAAAGAACATGGCATGATAACCTGTTCTGAGATGAGAGTTTTTTTAAATGTAGCTAGAGCCGGTTTGTACCGCATTTGTCTGTTATTTCTTTCTCTAGGTCTTAGATTTTAAAGGGGCCACCTTATCCAACAGTACTGTAAGGTCCTTCTCATATTCAAAAGCTAAGGAGTCAGAAGTAGAGGCCATAAATCCGTTTATTCAGCATTGTAAGTCAGTCGGTTTGATATTATTAAAGTTCCGACTAATGACTTTCTCAATGGCGTTTTTTCTTTAGGTAAAGATAGTGGGAAGCTGAAGGTCAAACTTTACAAGCAAATGATCAGACTAGACACATGGGGCCTCATCTTGAGTTGGGCGGTAACGCCAGCGCTATTAGCGCCAGTGCTAATAGCCTTACCGCCAAACCCCTTGGCACTATTAGCGCTGGATCACAGGTTTGGCGGAAGGGTTATTGCCCATTCCCCATTGGGCCCATTCAGGAATCCCCATTGGGCCCAATGGGGAAAATTTGCGCTATTACTGCCGGCGGATTTCCTGTCGGTGGTAATCCTGCCAAAAATCGGCAATTTTGCCACAGATTTCCCCCAGCTTAGAGCTGGGGGGAAATCCGCCAAACTCATGATCTGGCAGACCCTTAAATGCGGCGGTAATAGCGCTACCGCCGCATTTAAGGGTTACCGCCAGACTCGTGATGAGGCCCATGGTTTGGTGTCCAGAGTCACGGCAGGTAAATTCCTTGTAGCGACCCAGTCTAAAATGTTGCCAAGCTTATATGTAGGTTCTTTATTAAGGACCGTAAATTGGTAATTTTGTAATACATGTTCTAAATCTAAGGCATGTGAGGCTGAGACTTTCCCCAAGTGTCTGTTAAAGTCTCCCAGAACTATAGTGGAACTGTTGGGTTTGTTCAAAGGTGCCAAAATATGAGACATCTCTTCCAAAAAAGACTGTGTGTCATGCGGGGGCGATACATTAGAATGATATTCAAACAATAACTGTGTGTTGAGGTAGTTTTTATCAACATGATTTTGCAGCCTTCACATGAAATAGGAGCTTAAAAAAAACCTAAATCTTGCTTGGCTATAATGGGAACTCCTCAACCCCTGCCTATTTCTCTAGTTTGGCCAAAGAACACTTATCCATTGAGGATGGCTAAGTCGGTGTTAAGGCCACTTGAATCACAAAGCTAAGACTCGGGAATACACATAATGTCTATATGGAAATCCGTAATATAGTCTTGTATGTCTAAAGCAGAATTCTCTAAGGAACGCGCATTAAGTAGGGATACTTGCAGTACCCGCTGGTCTGGTTTTCTCAGGGTTGTATTCATTTCTGACAATATATATATATATATATTCAGTAAAAAAACTTTGTTAAAGGGACGTTATGGTTCAAAGTAAAACCGAAAAACCCCTCAAATTCGCTAGTTATGGTAAGGTAAGCAACCATAACTCGTGCCACCACTGTGCACTGCTAAGACTACCACCCAGGACATCAAAAATGACATCACAAATGTCATTGAGGACATCACTGGTGGCATCACATGTGCATTTACCTTTCAGGAAAAGTCTGTACAAGGGATTCTTATTGTAATGTTAATAAAAAAGTGTCAAGGATCATTGGAATAAATATCATGAGGTACATAGTGCATTAGGCAATGCATTAATCCAAATAGCATTGTATTATCAAGTTTTTTTTCCAATATACCAAGGTACACATGAGGTAACATTGGCATAGTGTGCAGCAGACAAGATGGAGATGCAATATTAATAATCTTGCCATGTTAAATACTAACATTATAAATGCTTTCTTATTAGAGTTTTGCATACTGTAAAACATGTAATAAGTACCTAATAAAACCCACTTAATACATTTTGCATTACTGCACACAAAACACAAACAGACAACAACACATACACATATGAGCATATACAGGGAAAGTGAAGTAACCTAATTTATTATCTTCATGAACAGAAATGATTGGTCTGCTTCAAAGCTACTATTTCCCTATGCATAACTATCACATATTGACTAGGCTCTAAGGAAAGTAGTGTAAATGCAATGTGTACAAATATGAGCATACCCAGGGAAAGTATAGTAATAAACAAACAACAGAACTATAAGACAGTGTTGATAACCTTACTAATCATTTTCATACATAGATAGCATTGCTGTCTTCCAAGTCTGTGTTTTCCCCTTTGTATATGTTTCATATGCTGTGAGTGGACCCTAAGTGAATTAATGTAAGAACATATTTCAAGTATAAGTCTACAAATATAGTACTTTTTGAATATTCCTAGATATATCAGTAAAGGAAAAAAGAGTGAGCCAGGTATCTAATGTCATCAGAGATGTCATCATTGACATTTGTGATGCCATCTTTGATGTCCTGGGTGTTAGTCTTAGCAGTGCACAGTGGTGACGCGAGTTATGGTTGCTTACCTTACCATAACTAGCGAATTTCACATACGGACAGAGCAGCCTGTAGCATGGTGTTTCAGCACCCACACGCAGGCCAATGCAGAAGGTACGTTTATGTTAATTGTTTTTATTTAAACATGTGTATGGATACGTGTATGCTTATGTTATGAGTGAATGTATGGTGATGGATGCCTGTGTCAATGATAGAGTGATTGCTGTATAAATGTGCAGCGCCTTGCATACACACGTAATCATGTTGATTGTGTTAGGCTCAGTGGGGCCCAGGGGACAGGGATGGTATCTTTTTTACTGGACATTTATTATAGATGTCCAGTAAAAAATGTGATGCCTGCCCCATGGACCCCCAGCACCAACTGTTTGGCTATTTACCCATTTTTTTGTTAAAAGTATGCTCTACAATGCAACATTTTAACCCATTATTTACAAAACATTCACAGGGGGAAAGCCCCCCGAACCTCCCTTTATTGGTTCTGGCTCCCTCACTATGCTCGGTCGCTATGGCATTTTTGGGGGAAATAGTTATGCTAAAAAATCACCAGCTGCCACTGTGGAATAAAATGAGATGCCTGGATTGTTATCATTAGAAGAATCATAAGACTCATTGTAGAGAACCATTACCCATTATTAGACTCACTGTTAGAGAATCATTAGAATCACCATTACCCAATCATTACTCTTTGCTATGGAATCATTCCATTATTGCTATCCATTATTGCATTCTGTTTAGTTCTGATAGGTACATTGCTGAAGTAGACACTATCCACATTATTAGACTGCCACCTTTGTATGCATTTGCAATTTGCTTATAGATTGACATGTTATGCATTGTCTGAGAGAAATAGGCCCTGTTATTTGAAGGGTTTGTTTAGTTATGTTATGACAGAAAGATTTGCTTTTAGAATGATCTGTTTGCATATAGTGCTTGCCCTTAGTAGAGACACATGCTAGACACTTTGCCATTTGCAATAGAATGACACTTGCACATTAAAGTGCCATGATTGTGCTTTAGAGACACAGTGGGCCTCATTACGACCCTGGCGGTAAGGGGTTAGCGCCATCGTTAGCTGCGCCGACCCCTTACCGCCAATCACGAGTTCCCTTTCCGCCATGGCGGATTTTACACCTGCTTCTAGCGGGTGTAAAAAACCATGGCGGTAAGGGACCTTGATGTTAATTACGCCACCGTAATTTACGGTGGCGTAATTAACGCCTTCCCCACTCCCATTATGCCCTATGGGGCAAAAATGGGAATGGGGAAGGGTAAATGGGGATTGGGGACTTACCGCCCCGCCGACCTCGGAATGGGGCGGTAAGTCCGCCAACCACCATGGCGTAAACATAGTTTACGCCATGGTGGTAAAGTCACGGCCCAGGCGGTAACTTACCGCCTGGGTCGTAATGAGGCCCAGTTGCATCATGTTATGCTATGCATTTATGTTTGCACTAGAAATAGCGCTTAGGCTGAGAGAGAAATGTATTGTTTGCACTAGGAGAGCAGAACGAAGTAGGCCTGGAAATGACACACACAGGCATATTTGAAATGACACGAAGAGCCATTTAGTATGATGACGCATGTATGCTTTGTAGTTATATATTTAGAGATATGTTTGACACACATGTATGTATGTTGGGTGTGCACTTAGAATGAGTTTGCATTATGTTAGTGCTTGCATTGTGAGAAGAATAGCGTAAACGTTAGAAAGCATTAGGCTGGCATTTGAATCCATTCTGAAGGAGACACATTAGAAGCGCCACTGGGCTCAGCGCGAAGATGTTATGAATTAACAGTGTACCAGGAATTTGGAAACATTTGCTTAGCAGACAGAGATAACATGAACCCTTGTCCGAGAAAGGAGCCTAATCAGCATGGCTACTGAGCTTCGGGGAGACAACACGAGGGTTGGGGCCATGAAGGGAGCGACATGGCGAGATAGGAGGGAAGCCTTCTCAGCAAAGGGAGTTGCTTTGAAAAGGGGCACAGAGAGAGCATTTTGTGATGCCAACAGTGGAGTGAATACTAAATAGAGGGAATTAGTTGGTGTTTTTCGCACCAGACACGGATGGCCAAGGTAAAGAGATATGATGTTCTATGTCACGCTGACAGTACACGAAGTCAAAGTACACACAAAACACAGACTGGCAGGCACGGCCTGAATATAGAATGCTGAGACAGAAAGAGGCATTCTTAGAATGTAACCATAGAAATGGGTGCGTCATTGGAGACTATAACCAGAGGTGAAGAGAAATGAGAGTGCCTAGTTGCTAGTTCAAGGTAGTTGCTAGTTCGAGGTAGTTGCTAGTTCGAGGTAGTTGCTGAGAGTCTGATGGAGGATGCAGCTAGAAACTGATGGAGTTCATTCGAGCTAGCTGCTGATGGAGTTTGGATGCAGAATGCAATCCTGAGAATGAGAGAGAGCAGAATCCGATGGCATTGAGACAGAGCTTGGCAGAACTTGGCAGAAGCAGTCGTGTGACAGACCATAAGGGGCCTGCCACTGCTGACTGACTGAATGAAGAGAGTAGTGGGAAGAGGAGAGACCTGGCTTGACAAATACAGAGCTGGAGACAGAGAAATACAAATGAGTGGGGACAGAATGGTGTGCCATGGAGATTGGGGGGACGTGCATCCCTGTCCCCCCCCAAGAATTATGCCCATGATTAGAATGTGACACCATCTAGTTGTTGGTCAGACACTCACACAAACAGTTTTGAGTTTGGGAAAGGGGAGATCAGACAGGGATTGTCTTAAATAGAGGTTTTATTCTGTATGAAGGAGAGTATTGTTGGATGTTTGATGCTCGCACGATAGGCTTGTATTTTAGTCTGCATTAGAAACACCTGCATTAGGAACCTGAAAGGCTTATAGATATTGCATGGTAGATTTGCACCAGAAGTATAAAAAGGTGCAAATTCGATCTTGGCTAGAGTTTTAGCATTGCCTGAATTATGCTAAGGTGTGCCCAAATAAATGTATTCCATTGTTATAAATGAATTGATTCATGTGTTGTTCTTTGTCTCTTGTTATTTGTGTCCACAGTGGTAAGATAGGAGTATGTTGGTATTGTGTCGGTATTATTTGTTCTGTACAACATGGGTATGTTCCTAGAAGTAATCTAGGAGTAACACAGTGCACAAGGGGCCTGAGACATGGAGATTGGAGGGGTATAGGCGTCACATACACCTCCCCTAAGGGATTGTCAGAGATTGTCTGAGACCGGAGCATGCTTGCCCAGGGGGGGCGAGACGATGATAGGGCTTTATTTTCCAGACTAACACCACTGGCCCTCAGACTGTGCTGGAAATGGGATGGGGGGGAACCCACGTACTATGGTCGGAGCACAATGGGTTGGAACCATGGGATAGTGGTGGGAGCAGAGTGGGGAGAGCCCAGGGTGTGTGATGGGGTGCGGAGAGATCAAGGACTGGGTAGGAGTGGGATGAGGGAGCCCAGCGACTGTGATGGGAGCAGGTGACGTAGCGCAATATATACAGTCCATTTGGAATTTCTGGGGGGTCCCGGCCTGCCCAAATTCTGCTCAGGGGGGCCCCGGCCAAAAAATGTGAAGACCACTGGTCTAAGGTGAACTGCCCTGACGGCACTAAATCATATGCCCTGCCCCTGAGCCTCACACCACCAAACCTAGTGATATTGTCTGCCTTTCTCTGTGACGATCCTGAGCAGCGTGCCCAAACGCGCCCAGTCATCACCTAAGTGACGTGACGCAGAACCCGAAAATCAACACACAACTTCTCACAACACAGCACAGCACAATTCGGAATACTAAACCGTACTTTAAAAAGAAACAACAAGACTGTACAATTTGTAAAGTACTTTTATTTCACAATAAACGCTCGGACAACATCCGACTATTGCCATATTCAATCAAATTTGAAATGTCTTTCTTCGCTTGCGATCCAAAATGTTTATCGTGAGTCACGCGCTGTTCTTTTTGCGTACACAAGGTGTTCGTTTTGGATAAAAGAAGCGCCTGGGTCGCACAGTGAATTCCAGGGCTTGTGCATTGTAGGTTCATCAATGAAATCTGAGTCAAACAGAAGCCTCAGCCATTTGATGTCGCTCTCAGATTCTCCCTCCTTCTCAGGAAAAGCAAAAAACTGAGGTTGTTCCTACATTCCCTATTTTCATAATCGTCCACTTTTAGCCAGATCCCCCCCCCTCTCTCCTCTCCAACTCTGAAATCTGCACATCAATATGCATCTCCTTCATGTACAAGGATGTCTGGTTGCACTCAAGGCCTTGGGCCCTTTCATCCATGGAATCCATCCTCTGGTCCATTTTATCCAACCTTTGACCCAGGGCTGTACGCATGCCCCTAATTTCCTCCATAAGTGCAGCTATGTCCTTTTTAGTGGATACTGGATCCTACGCCATCGTCTCCACTCGGGAAGGCCCAGCAGTGTCAATGGCCTGCATGGGGGCTTGAAAATGAAATTTCTGCAGAGTAAATCTCCAGGTCATCAATGGCTAGGCGTTTAAAGCTACCCATTGAGCCCAGGATAAAGTTTGTGCAACTCCCCCCTTGCTTTGCAAGCTAGACAATTCTAGTCATTAATCCACCTTTTTGGGGGTCATCTCGCAGTGCCTACCGGGTCTGGTCGTCTTCACAAAACTTGCCAGCTACCGCCACTATTGGACGTTGGACTAGATATTTTGTCCCTAAAGGGTGATTTTGCATGTGCCGGGACTTCTGCACCTGAGACCATAGTGGGGAGGGTTCGGGGGTTTCCGACCCCTTCGTTTGTAGATAGAGCAAGGGTACTGTGATGGAGGGGCGAACAAACAGGGTCGGCATTTATGGAAGTTTCCTGGTCATCCTGAAGATTCACCAGTGGCTGTTCTGGGCAACCACCTCCACTTGACACTGCCCTTTGTTGCCAGGGGAGGTGGGTGTGTATAGGATTCCTGTAGTTTCCACCCCCTGACCCCCTAGGCTCGAGCTTGTGGTTCAATTGCAGCCCCCGTCCTTTACCTCAAGGCCAGGCCACAGGCTGACAGGCTTCTGGTCAGGCATCGCATAGCTAGTCGGTGGTCCTGGGGATTGTCTACAGGCCCACACATGGGCAACACCCTCAATGCTGAACCTGTGTGCCCTTCAGTGTCTGTGTCCTCAGGACTGGCTCAGCAGGCTGCAGGAATGAAGGTGGCCCCCCCTCCATACCGGTGTGCCTTCTCTGGCTTCCCTCTTTCCCTACATGGTGCTGTCGGGCTTCCAGCTGGGCCAGCAATGGTACGTAGGTCGCTACACTACGGGCCAAGGTCTCTCCCCTCATACAGGGCTCGTCTCCGGCACCGCCATGGCTCTCCTCTCCTGCTGGCATCCGACGCTCTGGGCTCGCGGATTGTGACCCCGCAACTTGGAGCTAGTGGACCACTGTTCGCCACCTTGGCCTTTCAGGCCCTCGGAACACAGGCCCAGTCTCCTCCCAGGCCTCGCATTTGATAATACTGATGTTCTCCATGGGCCGGGACAGCTGTTTCCTCCACCATGGCTCGCAGCAAGGATAACTCTGCCATTTCAGCATGGATCTGCCCCTAATTTGGAACAGGGGTGCTGTGTGGTCTCAGCACCTGGAAGCACCCAGTTCACCACCTCATCATGGGGATTAAGGTGGGGCTTGGTTCCCATTTACGTCCCACTGATCTGGAGCGCAAGGAAGGTTTAACTTTCCTCCATGTGCCTTCTGGTGGCCTCCCTCACTCACTGCCGAAGAGAACTGTGCATGTTAGATCTATATGACTGTTCCCTTTAAAATCAATTTCCTTCTAAAAATAAACTTGTCTGACAATCACTTTACTCACGGGTGCACTAATGCAGTATTTTTCATAATGGCATACTTGTGCCATTATGCATACTTTTTCCACAATAGGAGTCAGTATTTAAACCCAGTACTAGATGGCTGGGTATATTTAAAGTGTGTGGTAAGGGCAAAAGAACCCTCTTTTTTGATGGGGGCCTGACTCCGGAGCTATCCACTTTGCGGACTACAATCAACACGCCAGGCACTCAACCGCTGGCACCTCCAACAACAATCAGTTATGACGCTTGAACTACCTTAGGTAGGCTGTTCTTCCTGCAGTGTCCCCTTTTGTGCAATTTTACTTTGCCTTTTTCAATGAACTCCAGATCTAACACCCCATCCTATGTTTTACCAATTACAGGCGCATGTCATTCTCCTTACGGCACCTTTGTGCTCCAATTTCCTGCAGTCCTGACGACAGTGCGGTGCCACTACCAGCAGGTCACGACCCTCCAACCGCTGGTTCCTTCCACCTATCCACCGCACCAGAAACACCTCAATTGTTTGTGTGTCGACCATGCTTGTGTACTGCCTTATTATTAGCAATACATAAAATCACAGTCACTTAAATTGTACTAACCCACTGAAATATGTACAAAGTATTGTGATCTATATAGAATATCTTTTTTGTGCCCAGGACGGCATATGTCATTATTTTAAATATTCTTTTATCGGATGTGAACTAATAAATTGCAGAACTTAACTGTCTCTTTTTCTGGAAGAGCATATTGATATACGGTATCCAAAGCTCCACTGCACCCTTTTAGACAAACCACCTTAGCGTCACTGACAAGGGTAGCCTTTGACTCCATTTTCTTTCGATGGGTATATTTAAATCCATTCTTACTAAGGAACTAGTTCATCACCTTAACATGATAGCCATGGACTATCCAGATTAGTTCAAATCCTGACATCATGTGATATGGGCACACACAAAGGGGGTCCTGATGAAAGATCATCAGAGACACTGGCACTGTTTCTGGAAATAACCCATCATATATGTAAGCCCAGAGATCCTGAAATGACACTCGAGTAGCGGCACAGAAACAGTAGGATGGAGCTTCGGTCCCAGTGACGCAAGCTTATATATGTGGTAGATTGCCCTTAGGAATTATATTTTCAGCATAAAATTCGTATTTTACAGATTTCCCCTCACCAGCTTTAATCTTTGTGGAATATGGGATTGAATGAAGAAAGGTGTGCATCAATTTGTGAGCGACTATTCGTAGATCTGTAGTGATCCAAAATGGAGGAGTAAGCGCTGTTTGTGGAATTGGTCATCGGTCCCAAGTGTATGGGCATCAGTTCTTACTCTAGTTGAGGAGCAAGTAGGGTTCTCATACAGCGTCCATTCATCACCTCATGAGGTGTTAGATGGTGATCCGAGCAAAGCTGATTTCTCAGGGAATATAGGGCAAGGGGTAGGCAATTTAGCCATCCCTTTTCTAAGGTAATTTGAGCTTTTCTATTCTTTTCTTTAATAGTTCATTTAATCTCTCACCGACACCATTCTCCTGTGGGTGATAAGTGAAAGAAAACCTGTGCTTAATACTTAATAGAAGAACTATTTGTTCAAACAACTCATTTACAAAATGCGGTCCACTGTCAGCCTGCAGAACCTCGCACACATCCCACCTCTTGAATGCCTTGCACATACAAAACTTGGCAGCATTTGAGGCATCAGTGTGCGTGCATAGATCTGCCTAGATCCATCTAGAAAAAGGACATACTACGACCGGCATATATCCGGCATATATCTGTAGCCCTTGCATGTCTGTAACATATCCACATAATCTATTTGTAGATGCTGATATGTAGATGCTGAAATTGCTCCTCTTACTGTTTGCAAAGTGTGTCCTGTAGTACATTTCTGGTACATGATGCAATTTACAATAAACTGTGCCACACGTTCTAACAGATTGGGCAAGAACCGTTCTTCTGCAATTGCAGCAGCAAGGCTCTCTCGAGTCTTGTGTGCTAGGTAGTGAGTCTGCCCCAGTGCTACTCTCAATAATGCTAGAGACATAACTGGATTTCCAGTTCTATCCTGTCTCCAAATTGCCTCATTTGGGGATAAGAAACACCCCCACTTTCTCCATAGATCCTGTTCTTCTTGTGGAGCTTGACCTTGTCTCTCAATTAACTGGACAATAGACAGCATGTTTAAGCCCTCCTTTGCTAACATGCATTGTCCTGTCATTCGTTTAACATCTTCTACCTTAAAACTAGACATGGGTGGATAATAGGTTGCTTTTTTGGCCTCTGAGTCTGCGGCTTCATTTCTGCAGGAAATGAAATCTGGTATTTTAGAATGCACTGCGCATTTTAGGACTGCTAGGGTCAATGGGAGACGTAATGCTTCTATAAAGCTATACAATAGGGCTGCATGTTGCACTGGAGTCCCGTCTGCATGGAGAAAGCCCCTCCATTTCCAATGTGACAAACCTACGTTTACAGTTGATGTCACATAGGTGGAGTCAGAGTACACGTCATTTCCTCATCCTCAAATCCCTGCAGCGCTTCACGGAGCACCACTAATTCTGCAGCCTGTGCTGAATAATTGGAAGACAATCTCATACTTGTCACTACTTCAAATTCACCCTCTCGATTCAGCTTTACTACCGCTGCTTTGGTACGCCTTTCCCCAGTTTTCTAGTCAATTCTGGATGACCCCTCAATGAAAGCAACTTCCCCCCTCTCGAGGGCATTTTCTCTAGCTTGAGGAATATAATTATAACATTCAGTATATGTGGTACAATCATGTACATAATCATCTTCTCCTACTGGTTCTGCTATAAACATTGCTGGATTTACTATTTTACATCTAACAATTTTGATTGCAAGGTTGGAAATAATCACCTCATACCCTGATACTTTTTGTGTAGTCAATGTACTTTTGGGTTTCTCTAAAATCGCAAATAATGCATCTTCTACAAATAACGTTATTGGACGCCCCATTGTTATGCTTGAAGCCTTTCCAGTTACGAATGCAGCAGCAGCAGCTAAAGATTGCTCATAGGGATAGTGTCCCTTCATATCTGGATCTAAAATCCCACTGTAGTAAGCCAACAGCTTATGCCCATGTCCTAATGTCATCTTCTGTGTTAGAACTGCTGTCATAACTTCTCCATTTGAATGAGAAATTAGCTAAAATTCTTCATTATAATTTGGGATCCCCCAACACAGGGACTGTACTGATTGCCTTTTTTAAATTCTTTAGTCATTACATCTGTCCATGTTAGGGTGCTCTTGTCTACCTGCGCTTCTTTTATTCCTTTTAAAAATGGTTTATCTACTGTAATTGAAATCCCAGGCCCTGCAGTTGTTACATAATCCTAGAAACTGTTGCATTTCCCTGACTATTTTAGGTGCTGTGTTTTCCATGATTGCTTTTGCTCTCTCCGGCATCACTGTTCTCCCTTTCTGAGAGATAAACTGTCCTTTGAACAAGACCTCTTCCTGACAGTATTATAACCTCTCTTTGTCCACCTTGTATTCTTTCTCTGAGAGTTTAGTCATGGGTTTAACTGAGTGAAATGCATCTTTCTTATGTCTCACTGCACACACTGGATTATTGCACTTTTGAGTTGGGCATTATCAAGGTTCACCTGCAGGACTCTGTTAAAGATCAAAGGGGACTCACAGTACCCATGGGGCAAACGAGTATGGTTCATGCGGGTATTTCGGTACGAAAAGGAAGTCAGATCTTGTGAGTCTTCATGAAGGGGAATCAAGCAGAATGCATTTTTTAAATCTATAACTGTGAAATATTTGGCCTTAGATGGGATGTTACACAGTGTTGTTGCGGGATTTGGAACTGAAGGAAACTCAGCTTCGACAAAGTTTTTTAAAGGGCGAAGGTCCAGTATAAATCTCCATGCCCTTCCACCCCCTTTGATTTCTTCATGGGGTATACAGTCATCTTACATGGTGAGTCTGATGGCACTAATAAGCCTTGCTTCATTGAAGCAGAAATGGTCTCAAAAATGCCTTCATACACTTCTCTGGACATGGGATATTGCTTTGCTCGTGGCAAAAGGGCTCCTGTTTTTCATTTGATTTTGCCTGCTCCAGACCCATATTATATGGGATTGTGGTCCATAAAATCTTTGGCACTTTCTCTAAGTCCTCCTGGAAGAAAGACAGTCTTCTTTTTGCGACTGCCATTCTCTTTGGTATTCCTATATCCTCAACTTTATTTCTTTATTTATTTTGACATTTATAAAGCGTGCTGAAGCCAGAGGCATCTAGGCTCTGGTTTACAAGAAAGAAGTTGTTACAGCAGGTTGCAAACATAAACGGTAGATACAGGTTGCATAGATCTGAGTTTCTGTGCTTAGTAATTCCCACTTGCTTGAGGAGTTGACTGTGCTCAGTTACTTTAGGAGGTCTTGGGTGAAAAGCCAGGTATTGAGGCACTTGCGGAAAGACCAGAAGGAATCATCTGATCTTAGGGCTAGAGGCAAGGCGTTCCAGTGTTTAGCAGCACTCACCAGGAAGCTATGTCCTCCAGCTTTTTGGTGTTCGTATCTGGGAATAGTGAGTAGGTGGATTGAGCTTTCTGCATATGTCGGACGGATTGGGTTTTGTCAAATGTACTGAACAGGTAAGTCAGGGCAGAGTTTGATAGACATTTGTGAGTCAGAGACAGGGTTTTGAACAGCATTCTTGGATGGGGAGCCAGTGGACATTTCATCTACCTGAGGAGATGTGGTATTTTCTATGGATGTTTAGTGCAGCTCTCATGTCATTATTCTGAATGACCTGTAGTTTTCCTTTATTGCGGGAGTTGGATCCAGCAAAGAGGGAGTTGCAATAGTCAATCCTAGATAGTGGGAGAGCTCTGGAAAACATGATACAGCTGTCAGCAAGAAGGGTCTACAGGCATTGATCAGTTTAGAGATGTATTGTTAGGCAAGATTGTATGCAGTACCCTATGGGAGACTGCACCAGCCTTGTCCTCTTGACAATAGTTAACCCAACCTTTGGTATAAGCTTGAACTACACAAGTTGGTAGAGTGACTGTGCAGCTAGGCTTCTCTCAGGAGGGGTTAATGTGAGCTGTAAGGTTGTGACAGAGAGTATCACAATTACAGTTATTCAAATAAACACTTACACACACGTTTTCTTTATTAAACAATTATTAATGTATTTAACAGTCAGTTGAATAAGCCTTGTTTAGAAGGGATCTATCATATAACACAAAATATACTTCAATAAATACACCCTCTCAGTTTCACTAAATCAGTTGATACCCATTGGGGATGGCACACAGACACTTCCTACACCCTCAGGTGACTTAAATAACTAGGACACTGTGGACATTGATTCATCACTGGAACATTTAGAGCAATACTGAGTGGGAGATCACAGGAAAAGCTTTAGAGGGAGAAAACAATGGTTAACAAATATTCTTAAGCGGGTAAATACTTTTTGAACCCTCCAATGCAAAGTAATTTAACCCTTTCCAGGGGGAAAGGCAAATCACAAAGTCAGAGGTAAGAGGAGTCTTTCAGGGAATCAGGACAGCAAATTTTAGTTGAAAAAGTCTAGGTGAGCTGAAGCACTTCTTGCACTTGCAGGTAGGTGAGAAAGTCTTGCACAATGCTTTAGAAATGTTTATAGAAAATGGAATCACTGTAGGGCCACAAGCTGGGAGGCTTGTGAGGGGCAGAGCTGCAAGCAACTTTGGCAGGGCAACCAAGACAAGTCTCAACTGAGAGCTTTCAAGGCTACACAACAAGAGGTAAGCTCCCTTAGTTTTACAGTACCTTTGGTTTAAATCCTATTACTTTTGTATGTATTGTTTATAACACAGTCCCTCACCCTATTTTTTCCACCTTCGTTGTTCTGCTTACATCTGTGACTCAGCTCAATTACCTCGGCATCAACTCTCCCTCAACCAACCAGTTTGCCTTTCATCATTGGGCCACCTGCGGGAACCAGACAGGAATGTCATCAAAGGGGATCTGCCAACCTATCTTTTTGCATGTGACTCTGCATGCCAATCTCCACTGGTCTTCTGACTAATGGTAGGAGCAGTCAACCGTCCGGGGGTCAGGATCTGGCCTATGTCGAATAGACCGCACACATGCTCTGCTACCAAAATGTGCTCTTGCACCTTGAAGTGTCTCATGTGCTAGATGCAATTACAAATAAAGATCGCAGACCAAATAACCATACAGACTCAAGGAATATAACAAAGTACTACTTTATTCTCATTTAATAAAGCAGGGAGACCTACCAGGCATCGGACTGATGCGTGCACACTCACAGACAAACTTGATTACACAGGGGTTTTTCTACCCCAATGTACGCCATCTATGATGCCATCCTACGTGGCAAATCATAAAACTTATCGAGGGGAGGGATTGGTTAGGGGAACATGTCTACTTATAGAACATATAAAGATTATTACATCATCGGCTGCCGCTTATCTGTAGGACATGCCTTGAACTCACTCTAAATGCGTATAGTACTGATTATAGTGGACAAAATAGCAGTGGATTGGTCTACTCAACATTGTGTGTTGGGTTGCCGCTAAGATCCACTGATTGGTTGGAATACCATCCCAACCTTGGACTTTCGGCCCTTCAGCAGCACATACGTGAAACGAAACCTAGGTGCTTTGAATTGCATCAGATTACTCCCCGTTCTCACAATTAATCCATCATCCATCATCGTTCGGCCATAAGCCAAAGTCATCTGTCTGTAGTTGACCCTGTAGCTTGCTCACTGTCCCAGAACATTTGAGAGAGTGTGAGCACACCACTATCTGCATCTGAGGCTCTAATGAAAAGCCCTTGTCGCCGACTTCTAAGTAACACATGAAGAGTCCACGAATTTGTCAATTTCAACCTTCTATTCACTACTATTTGATTAAATTATGCTGGGTGCTGTTGCTCCTCTTTGCATCTAGAGAGTTGATCGCTCTATATTGTATAGAGTTTATACTATTTTAATTGTCCAATACTTTGGCTGTTGCAGATGTTTTCTTCTTCAATTAATCTAAGAGGAATGTCTCACATTCAGTCCATGTAATTCCCCTTGTGCCTTGCAATTATTCCTTAAAATTGTATCCTTGATCCTAGGCCAACTTCCCCTCGTCGCTGTTTTTCACACAAGCTGTATTTCCAGATTCTCCTGATTCTGCAGTCTTTGGGCCTCATTACGACCCAGGCGGTAAGTTACCGCCTGGGCCGTGACTTTACCACCATGGTGTAAACTACGTTTACGCCATGGTGGTTGGCGGACTTACCGCCCCATTCCGAGGTCGGCGGGGCGGTAAGTCCCCAATCCCCATTTACCCTTCCCCATTCCCATTTTTGCCCCATAGGGCATAATGGGAGTGGGGAAGGCGTTAATTACGCCACCGTAAATTACGGTGGCGTAATTAACTCCATGGTCCCTTAGCGCCATGGATTTTAACACCTGCTAAAAGCAGGTGTTAAAAGCGCCATGGCGCTAAGGGACCTCGTAGTTGGCGGTAAGGGGTCGGCGCAGCTAACGCTGGCGTTAACCCCTTACCGCCAGGGTCGTAATGAGGCCCTTTCTCTTAGGTAGCTTGGTTGAATTAGATATAAGCCAATGCCCATTTTCTTATTATGGCTGCCCTTGCCACGTTATATATTCCTTTACAGCAAGCCTCTATATGTCTCATTTATCTTGCGTCACTGCGTATTTACAGCTATTGGCTAGTAAGTTACTTCATTCTTCTTTACATTCATGATTACGTTAGCTTTAGGTACATATTTCTCGTGATGCTTCAGTTATATCGACACTGTTAAATATTTTCATATTGTTTCAGCATAAGTTCATATATCTTCTTCAAAACATCAGTCTGTCTTCATCAGATTTCACTTAGTGCTCCATGATGTCCATAGGTGCGTGCTGACTTCCTTCATTGCGGCATCCTTCCACACTTTCATTGCAAGTGACTATATGACTGTCTGAGTGCATAATCGCTCTAATACACTGAGGGGCCGATTCATAGAATCCAGCGCACAAGTGGCGCACGCGGCTGGCGCACAGTGTGCGCGTGCGGTAGTCTGCGCCAGCCGCGTGCGCCAAAACACATTCAGGCGCACAGCGTATTCATGGATTCCAACAACCACAACTAGCCGTGGCGCAGAGTGGCGCAGCGACCCTGCAGCAGCGCCAGTAACGCCCCCAAGAACGCCCCTCGCGCAGGGAAAAGCCATCAAAATACCCAATCCAGCGCAAAGGGCAGCAGCAAACACAGAGCGGGGAGCGTGTATTCCAGGGGTGTGCGGGTGTCATCACACGCGATTGGCCTGGGTACGTGAATTTCAGGGGTGCGCGAGAAATTCTACACGCGATCGGGCTGGGTACGTGGATTTCAGGGGTGCGCGAGAAATTCTACACGCGATCGGGCTGGGTCCGTGGATTCCAGGGGTGCGCGAGGAATCCTACACGCGATCAGGGCTGGGGGAGCGGGCTGCGTGGATTTCAGGGGCTCGCGTGAAGTTTCACACGCGATCGGGCCTGGGGGAGCGGGCTGCGTGGATTTCAGGGGCTCGCGTGAAGTTTCACACGCGATCGGGCCTGGGGGAGCGGGCTGCGTGGATTTCAGGGGCTCGCGTGAAGTTTCACATGCGATCGGGCCTGGGGGAGCGGGCTGCGTGGATTTCAGGGGCTCGCGTGAAGTTTCACACGCGATCGGGCCTGGGGGAGCGGGCTGCGTGGATTTCAGGGGCTCGCGTGAAGTTTCACACGCGATCGGGCCTGGGGGAGCGGGCTGCGTGGATTTCAGGGGCTCGCGTGAAGTTTCACACGCGATCGGGCCTGGGGGAGCGTGCTGCGTGGATTTCAGGGGTGCGCGAGAAATTCTACACGCGATCAGGCTGGGTACGTGGATTTCAGGGGTGCGCGAGAAATTCTACACGCGATCGGGCTGGGTACGTGGATTTCAGGGGTGCGCGAGAAATTCTACACGCGATCGGGCTGGGTACGTGAATTTCAGGGGTGCGCGAGAAATTCTACACGCGAATGGGCCTGTGCGAGTGGGGCAGTGTATTACGTGGGTGTGCGGGAAGTTGAAGAGGTGAATTGCCAGTGTGGGTCCCCCCAGGTCTCCCCCCTACCCCCTCCACGACTCCTGCAGGCAGCCCACACCACAGGGGACTACCCTGCACCCCTGGTCATGTCCCGCAGGCAGCCCATCCACCATGGGCATGCCCCCCAGCCAAGCCACATGTCCCCTTGCACCCCCACCCCCCAGCACTGTGGGGCACCTGCCAGCAGGCCCCCACCCATGTCCAACTCATGTCTCCCACCACCCCCACCCCCCAGCACTGTGGGGCACCTGCCAGCAGGCCCCCACCCATGTCCCCCTGCCCCCAGGTCCTGACGAAACTCAATCATGGCAGTAATGGGCAGCACACCCAGCACAAACAGCCAGCCAAGGATTGCATCCACCCACATAGTAGATGCAATTACATGATACAACCCCAATGGCAAGTATGTAAATGAACACATGTCCGTCACACACACATACACAATGGGTGCAAGTGAATGTCAAAACCCATATCATGAAATGCATGAAACCAATGAGAAAATACCACAAATGAAAGTAATATAAATATGTATTAAAGATGAAAAAGAACTAAAGAAATGAAACACACAATAATGGGGATGACAAAACAAATGGTCCATGTCCGATAACAAATAGAAAAAATCAAAAAACAAAGGAATTCAAAAACTAATGTAGTCCAAAGGAAAAAAATGGGTGAAAAAAATAAGGAAAAACAACTGAGTCATGGAGAACACACATATAAATCCAAAAAATGTTGTCCAAATAAAAACGATGCAAAAAGAATATCCCAGGGTCCATGAGCCCAACACCACAAATGAAAACTACTACTACCTAACACTACAAATATATACAGAAAAGTGGCCATTGTCCGAGCGGTCCAAAGAAAAATAAAGAAAATAAAGGAAACCTACCACTAACTAACTAAAGAACTATATACAATGGCAGCGGGCAAGTCCTGCGGCTCACTCCGTGATGTTGCCGGCCAGGGCATCATCGAACTCCATGTCGATGTCCCGGAGGCGGGACTCTGTCCTGGCCCCGAGGTCTCGCAGGGACAACCCCGTGTTCAACTCAAACTCCCTGCGAGCTTCCTCGAGGCACTCAGCCCGCCTCAACGCCCGACGCATGGAGAACTCCGCCCTGACCATGGAGAGCCGCTCCTCTTCCGCCCGCTGCCGCTCCGCACCTATCCGCTGGACCAACTGCTCCCACACGGAAGACACTGCCATTCCAGGGTTCTCCTGCCCTCCAGCCGATGCCTGCCCCTCTGATCTTGATGGCCCCGAGCCATGATGCCTCCCACGTCGAGCCTGCTGCTGCCTCCGACGCCACTGCCTCTGCCAGCACGACGGCATCCAGGCTGATGGTATCCACCGATGCCGTCGTGCACGTGCCCTGCCAGATGATGCCGGCACATCCTCCATCTGCAGGGGGACAGTTGCGGGTGTGTCCACCCCTGCTGGACCTTCGACTCCCGACTGTGGCAGGGATGGGGTCCCCACCGAGCTGGCTGCGTTGGTCGGGGCAGGTCCACAGGGGGCCCTGGTGGCATCTGGGCCGGAAGACGGCATGGAGCACGACTGGCGCATAGCCTCCACAGAGGAGGAGAGGGTCGCCAGAAGGCCACACACATGTAGGAAACCCCCGACCATGGCGGCTCCCAAATGGTTCACGTACGCACGGTGCTCTTCGTGATGATGTGCATGCTCCTCCCGGGAAGCATGCACCTCATCACGAATGCCAGCCGTGCGCAACGCGACACCAATCAGGACCCTCTCCACACGGCCAGGGGTCCCCACGTCCGCAGTTAGAGGAGTGTCAGATGACATGGACAACTCCCCTACCTGCGGACGGGCCTGGGATGGGGCATCCCTGCTGGTGCATGGTGGTGCAGTCACAGTGTCAGGGACAGTGACATGCACAGGCCCCTCCACGGCGACCTGTGTTGCCTCCTGCCCCTGGCCCTGGACTACACCACTTGCACCAGCGGGGATGCCCCCACCAGGCCCCATGTGTGGCTCAGTAGCGGCCTCCTCCCCCTCTGTGGAAACCACCAACCTGGATGTCTCCACGCCGTCTTCCGCCGTTGCAAGCCCCTGTGGGGGCTCACCCACCCCTTCCGCTGCAGCCATGGCGGCATCCCCGCCGCTCTGCTCCACAGCGCCTTCTCCGCCCTCTTCTTCACTTGCCACTGTGTAGAGGGAGACATAGAACACAAGCATTAGGGTACTGTACAATGGTCCCCTAGACAGGAAGCAATAGCAGATGAGTGGCACTGTCATGCATCACTTCCATCATGTCCCTCCACAACACATGGGTCAGTGCAGGCAAAACACATGCAGTAACAGGCATGGCGCATGCCATGGACATTGGCATACATGACCAAGGGACTCATGATTCATACAATGTTGGTTTTGAACTCACATGCATCATGGGCCTTGCCATCACATGCACACACCTCACCGTAGTTCCATCCATCCGGCCTCGCACACCACAGATGCAGTGGATACAAGGATGACTAGGCTGCATCAGTGAATCTGAACATTGTCACAGACATGTGTCATGCATCCATGGCATTTACAAGTCACAGACACGCAGGTCAGACACACACACATGGACACCATACGTGTACATGGGACCAGCACCCATCCCTCACCCCCACCCATGTCCAGGAACAGAGACTGCCATGCTTCCATGTGTCCATTCCGCGCAGAGCCCCCCATGTTGCAATTGTACATATGCACCAACCATGTGGTTCACACATCACTGTACTCACATGCCTGACCATGATGTCCCTGCACACGCACATACGTACATGGCCTATGTCACACATACAGGCATGTATCAGACAACCAGCACACTGCAACATGCCCTGTCTCACACAGCAATGCCTGGCCACTTACCGGCCAACTCCAGACGGGTCTGCCTCTGAAGGATCTGGGCGTGGAGCGCTGGGTCTACGCGTTCCAGGACCCTCATCTGGATGTCAGTCAGGCGTGCCCGGCCCCCCTCCGCGAGGCGCCGGGCCTTATTGAGGGTCCTGGACCTGAAGTCCTCCCAGCGCTTCTTGATGTGCTTGATGTCGCGGGTTGCCACCCCCTCCGCGTTGATGGCAACCACTACATCGTCCCAGATCCTCTCCCGTCCTTCCTTGTCGGCGCGTGGTCTTCCGAAGAGGGCATCATAATGCCCCAGGACATGCTCCACCAGGACACCAACTTCCTCCTCACTGAAGCTGGTGGCCCTCTACCTCTGTGGCTGGGGGTCGCCACTGGTCTCAGGTGGTGCTTGCCCCGACATGGCGACCCCCGAGGCAGGCGTGGGTGGGCTACTGGGTCCTGGGGCTGGGCTGTGGAGCGATGGTATCCCAGTCGGGAGTCTACTGTTCCAGCAGGGGTGGACACAGCAACTGGACCCCTGCAGATGGCTGATGTGCAGGCACCAAATGGCAGGGCAATGTGGCAGCAGGCAGGCAGGCAGGCAGCAGCAGCAGATGGCTCGTGGGAGGCTGCTCGGGGCTATGGGGGGCAGTAATTCGGCCTTCTGGGCAGGAGCGTGGTCTTCCGTGTGCTTACGTGTGGCCAGCTTGATACGGAGTGAATTTGCACGTGAAAAATCTGCACGTCAGCGTGTAATTCGAGGAAAGGGCCTTAGCGCGTAGGCACGTCAGCACGCGTACGCGATTTCATTGGACCAAAGGCCCTTAGCGCGTAAGCGCGTGTGATGTTTCGCGCACGGGCGTTGCCCTGGCAGGGCTTGGAGATCCCGCGTGCTTTTCGTGCGGTGCGTGTGTTTTCCATCCGTTGGGGTTCACACGCTGTTACTTCACAGCGGGTGTTGGCTACGCGTTCTTCTACACGCAAGGCAGACGGTGGTTGGTACCCCGAACTTCACGCGAGCCCCTGAAATCCACGCAGCCCGCTCCCCCAGGCCCGATCGCGTGTGAAACTTCACGCGAGCCCCTGAAATCCACGCAGCCCGCTCCCCCAGGCCCGATCGCGTGTGAAACTTCACGCGAGCCCCTGAAATCCACGCAGCCCGCTCCCCCAGGCCCGATCGCGTGTGAAACTTCACGCGAGCCCCTGAAATCCACGCAGCCCGCTCCCCCAGGCCCGATCGCGTGTGAAACTTCACGCGAGCCCCTGAAATCCACGCAGCCCGCTCCCCCAGGCCCGATCGCGTGTGGAACTTCACGCGAGCCCCTGAAATCCACGCAGCCCGCTCCCCCAGGCCCGATCGCGTGTGAAACTTCACGCGAGCCCCTGAAATCCACACAGCCCGCTCCCCCAGGCCCGATCGCGTGTGAAACTTCACGCGAGCCCCTGAAATCCACGCAGCCCGCTCCCCCAGGCCCGATCGCGTGTGAAACTTCACGCGAGCCCCTGAAATCCACGCAGCCCGCTCCCCCAGGCCCGATCGCGTGTGGAACTTCCCGCGCACCCCCGAAATACACGTACCCCGCTCATTCGCGTGTGTAACTTCCCGCGCACCCCTGAAATCCACATACCCGGCCTAATAGCGTGTGGAACTTCCCGCGCACCCCTGAAATCCACGTACCCGGCCAAATCGCGTGTGGTACTTCCCGCGCACCCCCGAAATACACGTACCCCGCTCATTCGCGTGTGTAACTTCCCGCGCACCCCCGGAATACACGTACCCCGCTCTATCGCCTATTTTACTTCCAGCGGCGCCACTTTTTTGATGCGCTGGGACTCTACCGCCTGCCTTCGTGTGGCGGCCGTGTTTCAGCTTGTGCGTGGCTTTGGCTGTGCGTGGGTTTGCCCTATTCCATTCCATGAATACGTGTGGTTCGAGTGCGTGTGGGCGTTCCCTCCGCTTCCGTGCAGTACATCCCCAGTTACGCCCTTATTTTCGCGTGTTGTTCCCCATTCCGCGTGTTACGCCCCATGTCCCGCCCACTTTCTGCTGTGTGCGCTGAGGTTGTGCGCTTTCACTGTGCGCGTCGCGCACCGTCGCGCACGCCTTTCGCGATGTTGCAGTGACTTGTGCGCCATGCACGGGTTTGGCGCACATCCCGCGGTGAACACGCGCAGGGACTTCCATGAATCGCACGCGTGCGTGTGCGCCTGTTTTTTTATGCTTGCGCATGCTTGCGCCTAGATTTTCGGCGCACGTTGGTTCCATGAATCGGCCCCTGAATGTGTTAGTGGGATTACACAAAATGTGTAAATTGGTCAGTTTGTTGGGGCCTCTGCTGCTCCCGCAACGGTTTCGAGACAGGTTTCTTGTGTGTGATTCTTTGGCTCATCTCGTCTCCTTTCCGGTTGTTTGTTTGTGGTGTTGCTGGTGTCCTTTTAAGGTTATAATTGTCTGCTGAATAGCCAAGTTTTGAGCAGTTTTCTGAAGGTGATATGGTCTACTGTGGTTCTAATTTCTTTGGGCATGTTGTTCCATATATTAACAATTAGACGTGAGAATGCTGTTCTGCCGAATTTCCTTTTTCGTAGTGTTTGGTCTCTATTTGTAGGTTGTTGCTGGATCTTAGTTCCCTTCTCGGGCGATACTAGCTAATTTTGTCTTGGAGGAATTCTGCTCCTTGTCTGTGCAAGGCTTTGTGCGCAATGCAGAGTGTTTTGAATTTGATCTGCTTTTTTACAGGTATCCAGTGTAGGTTTTTCATTGCTGGAGTGATGTGGGTTGTTCTGTTTAGTCTTAATAGGTTCCCGGCTGCAATATTTTGCACCCTTTGGAGTTTCTTAGTGAGTCTTTCTGGCATTTCCCTAGGTAGAGGCTGTTTGCGTAGTCGATACTTGAGAGAATCAAGGATATGATTTTGAGGGTTCTGTGGGGGAAGGAGATGTAGGGGAGTAATCCTCTGAACAGTCATAGGAGGAAGAAGCATTTTTTGGCGATTGTGTTGACTTGCGGTTCCAGTGATAGTCCCTTGTCCATGAGTATCTTAGGTTATTTACTACATTGGTAGTTTCTGGTTGAGTTCCCATGCCGATCAGCCCGTCCAGTTGAAGGTTCGCGCCAATGAATTCTGCAGGTGAGAGGATTATTTCTATTTTTGCCAGGTTCAGCTTAAGGTTGTTAGTTGTCATCCAATCGGAGATTTCTGTGAGGCAGTTGTTTAGGCTATTATTTTGCACCTGGGTTCTGTTTGTGTTCACAATCAGTTGTGTGTCATCTGCATAGTTGTAGGAGGTAAGTCTGTGGGTTTGAATGATTTTCATCAGTGGGTACATGTAGATGTTGAAGAGCAGAGGGAGAGGCTGGATCCCTGTGGGACTCTGCAGGATATGTTTTTGGTGTTTTAGCTGAATGGCAGTAGGTAGGTTCTTTCAGTTCGGTTTGTTAGCAATGAGGTAAGCCACATTAGCGCGGATTCCTGTATGCTACAATCCATCAGTCGTTGTATTAGTTTTGTCTGGCTAATTGTGTCAAAGGCTACTGATATGTCCAATAGAGGGCCAATTGAGCATCGCCATCTTTTCCTTTTTTTCAGGTTGTCCCATATCAATAGAATGATTCTGTTCCTCTCCTTTGGTCTGAAGTCAACTTCTGATATATTGAGTATTCTGTTTGTTTCTATGTATTTAAGATGGATTTTGTACAAATGGTTTTACAGGATCTTTGCTGGGTCGGGCAGGTTGGATATTGGTCTGTAGTCTCCGTCTTCTGCACTTTCTGATTCCTTTTTTATTGGCAGTTTAATGTATGCTGATTTCAAGGAGGACGGTAGTATTGCTCTTTTGAGTGATAGATTCATTGGGCTCCTGAAGTGTGTCGCTGGGGTACTGTGTTTTAGGATTCCTTTGATGATGGCAGGCGGGCATGAGTCCCTTATGGATCCTATAAGGTTGGTGTCCTTGATCAGTGTGGCAAAGTTTTCTTCTGTGATTGGTTCTAGGCAGGTGAGTTTTGCTGTAATCTGTGTTTCTTCCGATGTCTGTGGTCCGGCAGGTGTGGTTGTATTTGCCTGGGCTTGTTTGATAGTCTCCTGGATTGTGTCTATTTTTGCCCTCATGTGGTTGGTAATGTTTTCACAAAGTGCTTATGTCGAGGTGATGATGTTCTTGCAGGAAGACGTTTTTTCTATCTCTTTGATGATTTTGAAGAGTTCTTTGTGTGGATTGTTTGCTAATTCTATTCTTGTGGAGTAGTAGACTTTTTTGCTTTGAGGACTGCTGATTTTTATAGTTAAGTTGCCTTCAGTATTTTATTTTGTCTCGTCGGGTGTATTGTTCTCTCTATTATCTTTCCATTTTGCGGTTGCTTTTTTTAATTCTTTCAGTTCTTCTGTGAACCATTATGATGGCAGTTTGTTTTAATGTTTTAGATGGAGCCAATTGGTCAAGGGCCTGGGTGATCCAATTGGTGAGTGTGTCTTCTGCTGTGTCTATGGTTGATTCGGTGGGTTCTGTTTTGCTTGGGAGGGTTGAGTTTAGAAGGTTTGTTAGGGCCTCTAGATCTAGGTTGTTCCAGTTTATTTTCTTGCTCATGTGGAGTATTTCCTTCCCGACCCTCAGGTGGCTTTGGGAAGTGATGTAGAATGGTATTAAGTAGTGGTCGCTCCATGCCATCAGTGTTGGTGGCGCAAAGTGCATAGTCCTTCCCTGCAGAACATTGCATCCAGGGTGTGTCCAGCATCATGGGTGGATCCATTTACTATTTGTTTGAAATGCAGAGTTTCCAGGAGTGCACAGAGTGCATTTGCTGTTGACTTGTTTTCATTTCCAAATCATATGTTGAAATCTACCAGTATGATTAGGTTGTTGTGGTGGGTTGATAGCATGGTGGCCTAGTATCCTAGTTTCGTTGCAAAGTTGTAGTTGTAAGAAGGTGGTCTTTAGATCAGGAGGAATACTATATATTTTTTTGTCGTTGAGTTCTATCTTGATATGGAGGGATTCATAGTTTTCTGCATTGGTTTTGATGAGTTGAGATGCTTAGATGTGTTCTTTTGTTTCATTGTGATTCTGCCTCCTCTTCAGTTTTCTCTGTTGACGTGTATTCATTTATAATTGTCCGACATTGCTTTGTGCGCAATGGCTTTGTAGTTGTCTGATAACCAGGTTTTTGTGAGAAAGATTACGTTTGTGCCTCCTTCACTTAGAAGGTCATGGATTTCTATTGACTGTTTTGCCATGGATCTAATTTTGAGAAGGCTGCAGTGTAGTTTGTTTGACTTTCCTTTTGGGTTGTTGTTTGTTCGGCCCACTGTGTTGTTGGCTGGTTTTCTGTTGCTGGTGGCTTTTTCCTGGTTGAACCTGTTGGGCGGTGCAGTTTTTTGGTGGTCACTCTCTTTGTCTAGTAGAGTGAAAAGGTTTATGGCAGGGTTGGTTGGTTTTGGTTTGTTCCAGGTGGTAAATTGTTTAGACACTCATCCATTGTTCCAGTCTTTAGTGATGTAGGGCATATAGAGGGTAATGGATTGCAACTTGTTCCTGATTCTGGTTGGTGTATTGTTCGTGGTGTAGATCGGGTTCGGATGGATTATTAGTTTTCGTGTTACATTTGGTGTCCCGGTGGGGTTTGCATTCATAATGCTTGTTGTCTGTCAGTTGTTTTTGCCTGCCACACAGTTGTATTTGGAAAGATAGCAAGCAATATAGTCTGTCTTTGCTCTGTTCTTTGTATGTCTCTTTGGGGTGTGTGGGCTGTTTATTGTCCAGTTTTTCAGATTTGTGCCATCATGCTGGTCGGTACCTTGCCGAGTGGTTTGGTTTTTCTTATTGTTTCTGTTGTCTGTTCTGGCTTCTTTGTCTTTCGTGTGGTGAGGCATGATGTTTGGGTTGTGGGTTGTAGTCCTTTGAGTGGGAGTTCTCTTTGGATTGGTGTGTTTCCTGGACCTTGGGGTTAAGTCTTTGCTGTTTGTGATTAGTTGATTGCTTGTAGTTGTTGAGGCTGTGGGTAGTTGAGACCTCGGTTGAAAGACCTTTGTGGTTTGTTTTGTTTATTTTTCTTTCTTTTCTAGCTCCTAATTTGTTTTTTGTTGTTTGTAGTGGGTTCTTTGGTAAAGGTTGTTGAACCAGGGGTAGTAAACCCTCAAAGTACTTTCATTTTAGAGGCCTTTTCATTCTGGCTTCGATGTACAAACCCACGGTGTGCGGGAATGTCTGGTTGGAGCTATGGCAATTGCTCAAAGGGCACCTGTACCTTAGCTACCAGGGGTTAAGTAGGATCCAACAGTCAGTGCAGTGACCTCTAGATTCGGGACAACTGG
Organism: Ambystoma mexicanum; assembly: GCF_040938575.1. Classification (NCBI taxonomy): domain Eukaryota; kingdom Metazoa; phylum Chordata; class Amphibia; order Caudata; family Ambystomatidae; genus Ambystoma; species Ambystoma mexicanum. The sequence continues at coordinate 498,989,746 of NC_090937.1, forward strand.
ATAAAGAGGGGACCAAAAGGGGGGACAACAGACAATGGGTGTTGGAATGTAGTCATGTTTAGACTTTGGGCACCTGTCTAGAGGCAGAAGGGCTAAAAAAGGGGCACTACAGTCAATGCAGTTGCACCTAGAATCGGGACATCTGAAATTGGGGAAAGTGCCTTAATAGGGGCACAACAGGCAATGCAGTCTCACCTAAAATTGGGCACCTGGGTGGAGGGAGAGTGTCCGGATAGGAGGCACAACAGCCAAGGCAGTAGCACCCAGAAATTGGACACCTGGACAGAGGGAGAAGGCCTGAAGAAGGTAAAACAGTCAAAGCAACTACTCTTTGATTTGTATAGGTTTACCATAGTGAAAGCAGTAACCATTAACACATTGCAAATAGCCCGTTCATTTGGTACACCTGGTTAGAGGGCCACACCAGGCTGCAATCATAATCATTTGAGGAAAAGAAAGTCCCTCACTCTCATGCGTAAGACAAGGGTGAAACATTTCTCAGCAAAATCAGAAGATGCCTATGACGACATACCAGATGAGCACAAATTGTTCAGCAAAACAGCAGTGATTTTCTCTGCCATTTTCTCCCTGGAGTGCAGGTTGCTGCAAATGCGAAATGGCTCCAAATCATGAGATGGGAATAGTTGCAAACAATTAATACAACAGTGAAGGGATTTAATGCTATAAGAGAAGTGCTAAGGGCCAAAAGACAAATGACACACCAGAACAGGTTTGTCTTTGATCTGATAACGGACATTGAAGGGTGGGCGTTTCTGCAAAAATTGGCGTGTCTTGCTGCACATACCACCTGTGCACGATGATGAAAAAGGAACGCTCACAGAGGGCAAACCTTTGTTAACAGATCTCCACACAAAAATGACAGACCAGTTAGAAGAAATTCTAAATGATTACCTGTTTTCCTTCATCCCCTCCTGGCTGGCTAATGCATTCAAGATACTAATGGCAATAGTAGTACTGGTGCTACTAGGATTCTGCACCTTGAGAATTGCCATAAGTCAATGCAGGAAGACTGCCAAAAAGGTGGTGGGAATGAAAATAGTGATAAACGTAGATACTAAAGTACATGAATATACAAAAACCGATAACCTACTTCATATCCATGTAAGAGAAAGCCATATTACACCTTGAGGAGCAAACTTATTTTATCCCCCATACCCACGCAATTCTGCAGGATGCTGGGTATTCTGCAAGCCAGATGGGGAGTGCTGCTATATGACCTGTAGTGTGAATAAGCACATAAGGCATGCAGGTGACCTGAGGGGGGTGACTAAAATATGGATACCCAAGGTACCCTATGGGGAGGAGGACTAGCATATGTATGTGGTGGAGGACTTGACCAGAGGGGGGAATGTCGAGAGTCACATGAATACGTCAGTAATGGCAACTGCTCCCCCTCCCAATATCATAAAGGGGGAAAAGCTATGCATTAAGGCAACCATACCGGCCTTATCCCAGATCAATAGAGGAAGAGATGGACCTGATGTGACCGAAGATGGCAAGAGTAAGCAGACCTGCTGGTAGACTGACACACGTCCATGAAGAAACACAGACATTAGGTCAAATGTACATTTAAATATGAAGACTATCGCTTGCACCATAAAGACACAAAGAATATAACACAAGCAATGTAGGAACTAAAACTCTACAATAATGATATACATAGATGGCCTATTAACATAGAAATGCAACAGCAAAAGGCTGCCATCTTTATAAAAATTGAAGTTGTAATACACATTAAAAGGAACAGAGGCTACAAAGCCTCATGGAAACTTAAAACTGCTGAATTCCCTAAAGTAAAGGTTTGTGCGGAGCGCAGGCAGTGGCTGCACAGCCCCTCTCCATGGTTATGGACGAATTAAGGGAGGGCCTTAACATTCTAGAGGAAAACATGAGATAAGAATTTCCAAAGACCAAGATATATTTCCCTCATATTAATTGAAGAACAAACAGCCTTTGAGTGCTAGGTGCACACTAATTATAAGTTGAAACCTGATAAGGAATGAATTGACCAAGTCCCCAGTGGTTGTAAAAGTAATAACACTCAAGTTCAAAATTGCAACGAATACAGGACGGAATCATTCAGAACACAGTCTCCTAACATGTGACCGGTAATTGAAAACCAGTGCTATTTATTAAAGCCAAAGACAACCCAGCACCTGTCTCGACTCCCCACATGTTCTCAGAAGCTAGGCGCTTATTATGGTCAAATACAAAGGAATAATTCTGGCTCACAGAAACTCACAGTGATACAAGTAAGACAGGCACAAGCGATCACAGTTCAAGGGTGTTTATTGAAAAATGGCGTGCAGGATGGAAAAACGCCTTATATAAACCTATATCTAAAATGGGTACAGGTGTCGACCATCGAATGAAAAATAAGGCAGTCCAAGTGGCGTTGTGTCAAGATAAAAGGGCCTATACTAAGCAACCTTTTGCCAATCCTTACAACTATTACAGAAAAAATTGTGGGATAGTTCTCAAGAAAAGAAAGAAGTGTTCTCAAATGATAAGTAAGGATGCAGTGGTTTGGCCTCCCTTTGCCACGTTTTCGTACAGGGTTGGATGGGCACTGGTGGAGCACAGTACAGTCTGAGGCTTCTCTAGCAAGAGATGACAATTCCAATGGCAGACAGTCTCAGGCTTCTCTAGCACAAGACGACAGTTCCAATGGCAGTTCTCAGGTCTGTCAATGGCCAAGTCTCATTTTCTTAGAAGGAAGGTCTCTTCTTCGGGGCCTGATGTGCTCAGAAAAAACAAGAAAACAAAAGTTCCTTTAACAAAGGAAAGTTGGTCTACAAAGTTCCATGTGAGTGATGGTTTCACCCCTGGGTCCCCCTCTTCTGGGCTGACCCTTCTCGTATCGTATTTTACAATTTCAAGTAGGGTGATGGCTTCACCCCTTGGTCCCCCTCTTCTGAACTGACCCTTCTCAATTGTAATCCAAAGTTCAGTTAGGGTGATGACTTCACCTCTGGATCCCCTTCTTCTAGGCTGACTCTTCATGTATCATTTTCCACATAAAGTTCTGATGAAAGCTTTGCCCTCGGATCTCCATCGGCCAGGCTCAGACCTCTCTTGACTGTCAGTACTTGGATGATAGCTTCATCTCTGGCATCCCTCATCCAGGTTCACTCTTGCTATCTCTTTTAACTTCTGCTCCAGGGTGATGACTTTTCACCCTCGGATCCCCCTCCACTGGACACCGACCCCTCTCGATTCTTAGCCTTCCTTCACCGGATTTAATATTGCTCTCGAGCAGGGTGATAGTGGCACACCCATGGGTCCCCCTCTTCTGGGATCATCCCTCCTTTCTTTTTAATGTTCACTTTTATTCATTTCAAATGTTTTGGGATTCACTTTCACGCCAATTCATGAATCAAAGTCTTTCAAATGTATGGGGCATTTGCTCAACCCTCACGTATGACCACTTTACTTTGGGGGTCTTCCTATGGCCTTCTGGTTTCTATAGTTTTTCAATATGGGGCTCGACCAGAGTCTCTCGAGTTAGCACCCTTTGTGGTGCCGCTTTCCCTCTGCAGCTGGTATTCCCCTCACTTTTTTAACAGTTGCTTCTAAAATTTATTAGCCTTAGTTAAAAAACGTGCCACTTTGCGATTCTCACTCAACACAGCCCGTTGCTTATCGATTCTCACCTCGACTCACCGGCTGTGATGAACTACTTGGCTTACGGCTTCTCTGGAGTCAAGGCCGGTGGCATGGTACGGGAGTCTCCTCTGCTCTGCCTTATTATCATTGGCTTTCCCTGTGTACCGTTGACATCTGCAGCAGGACACTTGTGCTATTTTTCACGGTCTTAGATTCTCCTCCGCAAAGGTTCTGCAGACCTGGGACGAAAAGGGCAGGGTCACTTCTCTCCTCGCCACCCTCTTGTTTCCTGCTGCATTTCTCCTTTGCTTAAACTGCCGCCTTGAATTAGCCATCTTGTTGTGCCGTCTTGCGTGCTTGCCTTCCTCGACTTGCTCGTCCTGTGCTCGTCTGTTCCACCTTTTATCCCTTTGGCGAAAAGGAAGCACCATCAGGTGTGTGTGGTTCAAGTTAATTACCTGACTTTGCCTCACCCTTCTGTCGGGACATGCCAGGTAAGCAGCGTCATTTCAATTCCGTAAAACAGAGTTCATACCAAATTGTCCTACGGGATAGAGTTTGTTAAATGGACAAACATGACTGGGGTGTAGAACAGAACATAGGGGATTGTAGGAATGAGAAGAGTATTAGATTGGGATTTTGGAAAATGATAATCAGAAGGACGGGGTTGGTGGGATTTGTGGGGTAAACAGGAATAGCTGAGATCAAGAAATTAACAAAAGGGATTGTGGGAATTGTATTTTGTCTGAACCGAAGGCGAGTGCGGGAAATAATGACCAGAGCAGCGTAGAAAAGAGTAACCGGGAGTATTCAAATAGGGAACTGGAAAGCAGGGTTTTGGGAGAGTTGGTTTCTGAACATGACAGGGTGTGAGATCCTAGGGGATCAGTTCTGTCTGGAGGGGTTTGTGGGTTTGGGTAGGAGGGATTGAATGGGAGGAGGTGAGGCAGATGTAGTTTAGCCTATCAAGTCCTTGGAGATCTCATACGCCTCTCATTCCTTGGCATAATACTGCATCTCACCTGGGGTATTCCCCTGAGCATAACCACAGGACCCGTTACCCAGGTGATCCTCCTTCGCTCACCCCCCACCCCAGGGTTGGGTTATGAGAGTGCCAGACCTACCCTCGCCACCTGAATAAGGGTTTCCCAAGATCTTCTTGGGAGAATACCCTTAGGTTTCTCACATACCACACCGATCAATTTGTGCAAGCACCATTAATCACTGCTTGTAATGCTAAAAATATTTTAACCACTTTATTTTTTTTTAAATCTATACAACAATGTTCTGTTTGTTCCTTCTTTTACACTTTCTATCAATTATTGTTATCTCATTCTTCTATTATTGGTATTTTAAGAGTCTCTTCTTATATATTAATTTCCTTTGATTTTTACCCTCCAATCTCTTGGTCCAAATGTTCATCAATCTTCTTAATTTTTTACTATGGGTTTATATTTATTAGTCTAGACACAACAACATCTTTATATTGACAACTTTATAACGCCATACATGTGCACTTTTTCAATTTTACTGCATACACCTACCTTTATAATCGTTAGTAAATGTATTTCTTCTCAACCTTACTCCATTTTGGAGTTTGATACGCATGCTTCTGTGGCCTTCACTCAGGGAACCTTAGTACAGCTATTTGTAGTTTTTATTCTAGTGCATACCCTTCTGCCCCTTTGGAAGCAGGAATCGAGGAATCTACTTCTTCTCTTTATAATCTCCCAAATAATCATGTTACTTTTGTATGTATTATTTATAACACAGTCCCTCCCCCTATTTTTTCCACCTTCGTTGTTCTGCTTACATCTGTGACTCAGCTCAATTACCTCGGCATCGACTCTCCCTCAATCAACCATTTCGCCTTTCATCCCTGGGCCACCTGCGGGGACCAGACAGGAATGTCATCAAAGGGGATCTGCCAACCTATCTTTTTGCATGTGACTCTGCATGCCAATCTCCACAGGTCTTCTGACTAATGGTAGGAGCAGTCAACCGTCCGGGGGTCTGGATCTGGATGTCGAATAGACCGCACACATGCTCTGCTACCAAAATGTGCTTTAGCACCTTGAAGTGTCTCTTGTGATAGATGCAATTACAAATAAAGATCTCAGACCAAATAACCATACAGACTCAAGGAATATAACAAAGTACTACTTTATTCTCATTTAATAAAGCAGGAAGACCTAGCAGGCATCGGACTGATGTGTGCACACTCGTAGACAAACTTGATTACAAAGGGGTTTTTCTACCCCAATGTACGCCATCTATGATGCCATCCTACGTGGCAAATCATAAAACTTATCGAGGGGAGGGATTGCTTAGGGGAACATGTCTACTTATAGAACATATAAAGATTATTACATCATCGGCTGCCGCTTATCTGTAGGACATGCCTTGAACTCACTCTAAATGCATATAGTACTGATTATAGTGGACAGAATAGCAGTGGATTGGTCTACGCAACATTGTGTTTTAGGTTGCCCCTAAGACCCACTGATTGGTTGGAATACCATCCCAACCTTGGACTTTCGGCCCTTCAGCAGCACATATGTGAAACGACACCTAGGTGCTTTGAATTGCATCAGATTACTCCCCGTTCTCACAATTAATCCATCATCCATCATCGTTCGGCCAAAGTCTTCTGTCTGTGGTTGACCCTGTAGCTTGCTCACTGTCCTGGAACATTTGAGGGAGTGTGAGCACACCACTATCTTCGTCTGAGGCTCTAATGAAAAGCCCTTGTCACCGACTTCTGAGTCACACATGAAGAGTCCACAAATTTGTCAATTTCAACCTTCTATTTACTACTATTTGATTAAATTATGCTGGGTGCTGTTGCTCCTCTTTGCATCTAGATACTTGATCACTCTATCTTGTATAGAGTTTATACTATTTTAATTTTCCAATACTTTGGCTGTTGCAGATGTTTTCTTCTTCCCTTTATCTAAGAGGAATGTCTCACATTCAGTCCATGTAATTCCTCTTGTGCATTGCAATTATTCCTTAAAATAGTATCCATGATCCTACGCCAACTTCCCCATATCGCTGTTTTGCACACAAGCTATTTTTCCAGATTCTCCTGATTCTGCAGCCTTGGTCTTTCTCTTAGGTAGCTTGGTTGAATTAGATAAGCCAATGTCCATTTTCCTATAATGGCTGCCCTTGCCACGTTATATATTACTCTACAGCAAGCCTCTATATGACTCATCTATCTTGCGTCACTGCGTATTTACAGCTATTGGCCAGTAAGTTACTTCATTCTTCTTTATATCCATGATTACGTTAGCTTTAGGTATAGATTTCTCGTGATGCTTCAGTTATATCAACACTGTTAACTATTTTCATATCGTTTCAGCATAAGTTCATATATCTTCTTCATAACATCACTCTGCCTTCGTCAGATTTCACTTAGTGCTCCATGATGTCCATAGGTGCGTGCTGACATCCTTCTATGTGGCATCCTTCCACACTTCCAGTGCAATGACTATATGACTGTCTGAGTGCATAATCTCTTTAATACATTGAATGTGTTAGTGGGATTACACAAAATGTGTAAATTGGTCAGTTTGTTGGGGCATCTGCTGCTCCCTCAATGGTTTCTAGACAGGTTTCTTGTGTGTGATTCTTTGGCTCATCTCGTCTCCTTTCTGGTTGTTTCTTTGTGGTGTTGCTGGTGTCCCTTTGAGGTTATAATTGTCTGCTGAATAGCCAAGTTTTGAGCAGTTTCCTGAAGGTGAAATGGTCTTCTGTGGTTCTAATTTCTTTGGGCATGTTGTTCCATATATTAACAATTAGACGTGAGAATGCTGTTCTGCTGAATTTCCTTTTTTCGTAGTGTTTGGTCTCTATTTTTAGGTTGTTGCTGGATCTTAGTTCCCTTCTCGGGCGATACCAGCTAATTTTGTCTTGGAGGAATTCTGCTCCTTGTCTGTGCAAGGCTTTGTGCGCAATGCAGAGTGTTTTGAATTTGATCTGCTTTTTTACAGATATCCAGTGTAGGTTTTTCATTTCTGGAGTGATGTGGGTTGTTCTGTTTAGTCTTAATAGGTTCCCGGCTGCAGTATTTTGCACCCTTTGGAGTTTCTTAGTGAGTCTTTCCGGCATTTCCCTAGGTAGAGGCTGTTTGCGTAGTCGATACTTGAGAGAATCAAGGATATGATTTTAAGGGTTCTGTGGGGGAAGGAGATGTAGGGGAGTAATCCTCTGAACAGTCGTAGGAGGAGGAAGCATTTTTTGGCGATTGTGTTGACTTGCGGTTCCAGTGATAGTCCCTTGTCCATAAGTATTCTTAGTTTATTTACTACATTGGTAGTTTCTGGTTGAGTTCCCATGCCGATCAGACAGTCCAGTTTTAGGTTCCCTCCAACAAATCCTGCGGGTGAGAGGATTATTTCCATTTTTGCCAGGTTCAGCTTAAGGTTGTTAGTTGTCATCCAATTGGAGATTTCTGTGAGGCAGTTGTTTAGGCTATTATTTTGCTCCTGTGTTCTGTTTGTGTTCACCATCCGTTGTGTGTCATCAGCATAGTTGTAGGAGGTAAGTCTGTGGGTTTGAATGATTTTCATCAGTGGGTACATGTAGATGTTGAAGAGCAGAGGGAGAGGCTGGATCCCTGTGGGACTCTGCAGGATATGTTCATGGTGTTTTAGGTGAATGGTGGTAGGTCGGTTCTTTCGGTTCGGTTTGTTAGGAATTAGGTAAGCCACATTAGTGCGGATTCCTGTATGCTACAATCCATCAGTCTTTGTATTAGTGTTGTCTTGCTAATTGTGTCAAAAGCTGCTGATATGTCCAATAGAGAGCCAATTGGGCATGCCATCTTTTCCTTTTTTTCAGGTTGTTCCATATCAATAGAAGTGCTGATTCTGTTCCTCTCCTTTGGTCTGAAGCCAATGTCTGACCTATTGAGTATTCTGTTTGTTTCAATGTATTTAAGACGGATTTTGTACACATGGTTTTACAGGATCTTTGCTGGTTACGGCAGGTTGGACATTGGTCTGTAGTCTCGGTCTTCTGCACTTTCCGATTCCTTTTTTATTGGCAGTTTAATGTGCTCTGATTTGAAGGCAGATGGTACTCTTGCTCTTTTTAGTGATAGATTCATTAGGTTCCTGTAGTGTGTCGCTGGGGTTCTGTGTTTTAGGATTCCTTTGAAGATGGCAGGCGGGCATGAGCCCCTTATGGATCCTACAAGGTTGGTGTCCTTGATCAGTGTGGCAAAGTTATCTTCTGTGATTGGTTCTAGGCAGTTGAGTTTTGCTGTAATCTGTGTTTCGTCCGGTGTCTGTGGTCCGGTAGTTGTGGTTGTATTTGCCTGGGCTTGTTTGATAGTCTCCTGTATTGCGTCTATTTTTGCTTTCAGGTGGTTGGTAATGTTTTCACAAAGTGCTTATGTCGGGGCGAGGATGTTCTTGCCGGAAGAGGTTTTTTCTATCTCTTTGATGATTTTGAAGAATTCTTTGTGTGGATTATTTGCCAATTCTATTCTTGCGGAGTAGTAGAACGTTTTTGCTTTGAGGACTGCTGATTTGTATAGTTAAGTTGCCTTCAGTATTTTATATTGTCTCGTCGGGTGCATTGTTCTCTCCATTATCTTTCCAATTTGCGGTTGCTTTTTTTAAATTCTTTCAGTTCTTCTGTGAACCATTTTGATGCCAGTTTGTGTTATTGTTTTAGCTGGTGCAAATGGGTCAAGGGCCTTGGTGATCCCATTGGTGAGTGTGTCTTCTGCTGTCTCTATGGTTGATTCGGTGGGTTCTGCTTCGCTTGGGAGCGTTGAGTCTAGAAGGTTTGTTAGGGCCTCTAGGTCTAGGTTCTTCCAGTTTATTTTCTTTCTGTTGTGGAGTATTTCCTTCCCGACCCTCAGGTGGCTTTGGGAAGTGATGTAGAAAAATATTAAGTAGTGGTCGCTCCATAACATCGGTGTCGGTGGTGCAAAGTGCATAGTCCTTCCCTGCAGAACATTGCATCCAGGGTGTGTCCAGCATCATGGGTGGATCCATATATTATTTGTTTGAAATGCAGAGTTTCCAGGAGTGCACAGAGTGAATTTGCTGTTGACTTGTTTTCTTTTCCAAATCATATGTTGAAATCTACCAGTATGATTAGGTTGTTGTGGTGGGTTGATAGCATGGTGGCCTCGTCCGCTAGTTTCATTGCAAAGTTGGGTTTGTAGGAAGGTGGTCTTTAGAACAGGAGGAATACTATATTTTTTTTGTCGTTGAGTTCTATCTTGATGCGGAGGGATTTATAGTCTTCTGCATTGGTTTTGATGAGTTGAGATGCTTGGATGTGTTCTTTGTGTATGATTGCGATTCTGCCTCCTCTTCAGTTTTCCCTGTTGACGTGTATTCATTTATAATTTTCCAGTATTGCTTTGTGCGCAATGGCTTTGTAGTTATTTTTTTTTAATGTTTTTATTTGCATTTGTTATTGGACATACATTGCAGGTAATAGGTCAATCTTATCAAAGTTATGTTCTAGTGGCTGTGAGATTGGATCTCAAACAACATTTAAACAATAAACAACAAACAACAACTTCTGTCTGTGGCTGCCAAGGTAAGTTCGTAGCAGTTGCTAATCAGGTGGTTTGGTGGTGTTATTACTGTGATGGTGGACGTGGAGGTTCTCCGGCCGGGTTATCCGTCAATGTTCTCTTTGTGCTATTTCCAGATTTTGTGATGATTTTGTGTTTTTTCAGAGGGGTTTATCATCTCCTGTGAGGGACAAGTCTCTGATTAGGACCTTCCATGCTTCTAGGGTGGGGCTTATGTCGCTGTCTGATCCTTTGTTTCCTTCGGTCCAAGCTTTGGTCTCTGCTGTTGTCCATCTTTCCATTTCCCTGCTCCATAGTGTGTATCGTGATCCTCCGGGTGTTTTCCATGCCATGGCGATCGCCCTTTTTGCCTGTATGCATGCCAGATCCATTAGTTTCACTACGTGCTCCTGCTTGCTTAGTCGGGGGTATGTGCCCAGTAGGCTTTCCTGCGGGGTACAGTCGTGTCTGAGCACTCCCGTTTTCCTGCATGCTTGCGTGATCTTGGCCCAGAATCTTTGTATTGTGGGGCATCTCCAGAACATGTGCTTTAAGTACGCTTGTTCATTTCCACACCAAGGGCAGTTTGGCAAGGCCTGTTTGTTGAAGCTTGCGACTCTGAGGGTGTCATATATGTCCTGTACAGGATGTTCAGGTGGATTAGTCTGAATCTGGTGTTTCTGGACACCTCTTTAGTATACGCCAGTGCCCTTGCCCATTCTTTCTCTGACATTGTGTCGCCTAGATCTTTCTCCCATTTCTCCTTTAGTTTGTTGCTGCATGGGTTGGGTCTGTCTGTTAGTTGGCGGTGCAGTCTTGACACAGGTCTCCAACCATCGCTCAAGTTGTGCATCTCTATGAGTATGGGGTTCGGTGTTGGTTCTTCTGGCCAGGAGTCCCATTTTTTCTTTATGGTGTGTTTGATCCGTTCATACCATTGGAATTGTCCTTTTGCTAGCCCCACCTGCTCATGCACTTCTTCGAACTCTCTGAAAATCCCATTCTCGAACATGTCCCCCCATGTGTAGAGGCCAACCTGTCCCCATTTCCTCATTGCTGATGTTTCTGCTGGAGCTTTACAAACATCCACCAACATTGGGACATCCGGTGCATAGGGCTGTTGCAATTGAGTTACTGCCTTAGTTCTGTTCCATATCTGTCTACCCAGAGTCACAATCATCGGCGGGTGTATTGTGTTCGTTGGAGGATTCCACAGTACTTCTTTGAGAAATGTCAGGGCTATCAGGTGCTGCAGGAGGTCGGTCTCAGGTGTTGTCTCGTCTGATAGCCATCTTGCTATGTGGCTAAGCTGTGCTGCCAGGTAATATTTCTCAAGGTCTGGGAGTTGTATCCCTCCCTCTTTGTATGGTAGTGTGAGTGTGTTCATCGATATTTTATGCCTGGCCGGGCCCCATGTAAAATCTTTAATTAATACTTCTAGTTTCCTGAAGAAGGGTGGTCCAATGTAGTGGCATACATTTTGGAAGTGATATAGGAACCTTGGGAGTATTATCATCTTGGTGATTGCTGCTTTACCCATCATGGACAGTGGTAGTTTGGACCAGAATCTCATGGATTTGTATAATCCGTTTTTCACGGCTAATGTGTTGCTTTCATCTGTGAGTTCTGGTGTATGTCTGATGTTTACCCCTAAATATCTGAATCCCTCTGCCTGCCAGCCGACTCCCACTTCCGGAAGGTCCATGGGGTTCACCTCTCTCAGTTTTGCCAGTGGCTATGCGCATGATTTAAGTTTGCTGAACTGTATCCCGGTGTAACACACGTAATTCTCTAGTATCTCTAGTACTGTCAGGGCATTTATGTGTGGCTCCCTCAGGTATAGCAGCACATCATCGGCGTATAGAGATATTATACTGTGTGTGTTTCCAACCTTTATTCCAGTGTCAAAGAACTGCTTTCTTAAATAGATGGCCATTGGTTCCAACCATAGTATGTATAACATGGGGGGTAGCGGCAGCCTTGCCTGGTGCCTCTCTGTATCTCCCACGCCATGGACACCGTGTTCCCGGTCTTTACTCTGGCCCAGGGGATGTTATAAATTACTTTGACCCACCGCACAAATCCCTCTCCGAAACGGAAGATCCTCAGCACCTCCACTATCCACTCCCAATATATGGAGTCAAACGCTTTGATTGTGTCCAACGACAATACCGCCAGCCGTTCCTCGCTCCCTATTGTCTGTGCTATGATGTGTTGTAACCTGCGTAGGTTGGCCGTGGTGTTGCGGCCCGGTAAGAATCGGTTTTGATCTTCGTGGATCAGTGATCCCACCACCCTCGCTAGCCGTTTGGCCAATATGGAGGTCAATATTTTGCTGTCGTAGTTCAACATCGCCAGTGGGCGGTATGAATCGCAGGCTTCTGGGGGTTTGTTTGGTTTGAGTATCGGGACAATCAGTGTTTCTCTCATGGTTTCCAGCAAGGTCCCTAGCTCGAACGCCTCAATAAATACCTCGTGGAGCACAGGCGCTAAGGTTGGCTCGTATGCCTTGTAAAACTCTGGCGACAAGCCATCACTGCCTGGTGTCTTACATGTGGCTAGGAATCTGATGGCCTCTGTTACATCTTCTACAGTAATGATTTAATCTAGGGACTCTCTCTGTTCACTACTTAGTTTGGGTAGGCCTATTTCTTCTAATGTTTGTCTAATGTCAGTTATCGGTACTTTGTTGTCATGGGCATAAAGTTTGGAGTAAAAGGCGGTGCGTTGTTTATTGATTGCTGTGTCATGTGGGTTATGCCGTTATCATCTTTTATTTCTTGGGGTAGATGTTTTGGGTGCTCCCGCTTACACAACCAGGCTAGTAGTCTGCTTAGTTTGTCTGCCTCTTTGTGTGCTCTTACTGTGCACGTGGCGTAGTCGAGTTTGGGCAGCCTTTCCCATGCCTCTTGGCATCCTGTTCTGATCTCTTTCAGTTTTAACTCGTCTGCCTCATTGGGTTGGGCGTTCGCCTCCAGTTGCTTTATTTCCTCTTCCTTGGCTTCTAGTTCTTGCTTTAGCTGCCTTCGAACCACCCCCCCCCAGCTCCCGCTATTACCTCTCCCCTTGTCACTACTTTCATTGTTTCCCATAGCGTGGCCGTTTTGCTTACGCTGTCTTTATTTATTTGTATAAACTGCTCTAGTTTGTCCCCCAGCTCTTCCTTGAATGCTAGGTCTGTGAGAGCCATGGCTGGCATACACCACAGTGGTATGGGGGGTTTGGGTCCCTTAGTTGTCCATTGTATGGTTAGGGGGAGTGGTCTGATTTTGTTCCGCCTAAGTATTGCATGTTCTCTACCTGTGTCATTTGGTTTCTGTCAATAAACAGGTAGTCTATCCTAGTGTGTAGGTTGGGGGAGAAGAGTAGTGCGAGTAGCCCCTGTCTGTGGGAGGTAGTGCCCTCCATGCATCTACCAGGTCTAAGTGGTCTACGATTGTGTTTAACGCCTGTGTGGATGTGTTAGCTCTCTGCTGCATCAAGTCTGATCTGTCCAGGGCTGCATTTTTAACGCAGTTGAAATCGCCGCCCGATATAAAAAGGCCTTCTCTGTGGTGTGTCATTTTAGCACATATTTGTTGAAGGTGTGCAGGTATGCCATGGTTAGGGAAATAAGAGTTTACTATGTATACCTTAGTTTGTTCGACCATTCCCCAGACAGCCAGGTATCTGCCTTCCCTGTCGCCTTCATATCCCAGCAGTTGGAATGGAGTATCCGGGCTCACCCACGTGAATACTCCTCTTGCGTACTTTGAGTAGGACGCACCTTGCCTTTGTCCGCCCCAGCGTTCTTTCAGTTTGATTGTATCTTCTGCCGTTAGGTGTGTTTCTTGGAGCGAGGCGATCGAGATTTTTTCCGTTGTAAGTAGGATTTGATCAGATTCCGTCTCATGTAGGAGCCCAGTCCCCTCACATTCCAGGTCATTATTCTAAGCTCTGTGGCCATGGTCTTGGTTTGTTTTTTCTTTTCTTCCCCCTCTTTCCATTTCCTTCTGTGTTCAGTTTGTTTTTCAAGGTTGCTTCCTCCAATCCTCGGTCGGGGACCTCCTTGGTTCCATCGTCATGGGCTCTGCTGGCCCATTTCCCACCTCTTGTTTGCGGCGAGCAGAAAGTATAACAACAGTAACAGGTAAAGTGTACGAAACTGGTGCACCTAGCAGCTGCGTAGGATGCGTAGTGCTCAGGTGCTCTCGCGCTTTCTGTTCCCATTCAGGGTTTCGGGTGAAAGCAGATTCGTACCGGCAACAGGTCAGCACTGTTCGGTCTGTGGGTTAGGGCTTTGCGCTCGGTTGGGGGAAGTCGAGCTCGTCTTACGGCCATTTGACTTTGTCTTGGTGCTTCGGTGCTCTTGTCGTTCGTTTGTGCTGTTCCTTATGCTCGTGTTGTCTTTTCTTTGTTGTCCGCCAGGTTATTGTGCTCCAGCCACATGGTGGCCGCCGCCGGTGTTTCTAGAAATATTGCGCGCCCTTTGTGTATCACCTTTAATCTGGATGGATACAGTAGCATGTATTTCAGGTTGAGTTGTCTGAGCCTTGCCTTGATTGGAATGAAAGAGTTCCTCGCCTTCTGTATGGCCACAGTGTAATAAGGATATATGGTGATTTTGGAGTGGTCTCTCACTATTGTTCCCCCTTCCCTGGAGTATTTAAGGTTGGTCTCCCTGTCTTGGAAGTTGAGGATTGTTGCAATTATTGGTCGTGGGTAAGAGCCAGGTGGTGGTCTTTTCTGGAGCGATCTGTGGGCCCTCTCCACCGCAAAGCCCTGTGTTCGATGACTCGCTCCAATTTCTTGCTGTAGTAGGGTTTCAACTTAGTCCGTCGGGTTTGTGCCTTCTGTTCCCTCGGGTACTCCCAGTATCCTTATGTTACTTTGTTTTGCCCGCCCTTCGGTGTCCTCAGACCTTGCTTCCAGTGTGGCCACCTTCTTTTCTAGTTCTGATACTCTGATCCTGAGGTCCGCTGCGTTTTCTGTCGTTTCTTGGAGTACCGTTTCTGCGTTAGTTACTCTCTCCGCCAGGTTTCACGCGGTTTGCCTCATTAGCTACATGTCCGTCTTTACTTCTTCTATGTTAGTGTCGATAAAGATTTTTAGTGCTGCTATGGCCTCTAATACTTGGCTGTCCTTGTTAGTTTCTTCCAATGCTTTCTGGGGTTCATTTACAGGGTCCCCTGTTTGTGATGCCTGATGTGATTTGGTGGCAGCAAACTAGTCCATGATGGTTGTCTTCCCTTTGTTCCTGGAGGATGACATTATGGTCAAGTGTGGCAGCTGTTGCTGCTCTGGTGTCTGTGGTGTTCTGGGGTCTCCCCTTTGCTTTTTTCTGTCTTCCCTCTTTCTCAGTGCAGGGTTTGTCCTGGTTAGAGGGCAGCGTTGTTCCTGTTGTTCCTAGTTTGCTCGTGGGTCAGTTAGCGCTGTCGCTGGACTCCTGCTTACTGCACTGTAATTTGGCGTGTGGTCTGTTTGCTCAGGGCTGGGGGTTGAGTTGTGTCCTTTATTGTCTATGTGTTGTGAAGATGGCAGGCTGAGACAGGTAAGGTTTTTAGGAGTATTTATTTCAGTATTTCATATACTAGGAGGGAAGAAGACCCCCAGCATTAAGAGACTCCTTCTCATTCAGCCCTTGGCTCCAACTGACAAAATCAGAACGTAAGCTAGCAATGTAACAACAACATTCCGTGACATCACGCAGGATGATGCATAATACAGATCTTCTCAATACATCTCAATACATCATGGAAGACATCTCAACACATCTTCCCCCTTTTTTTTAACTTAATCTATCACTACATATATTTCTTATTAACTCAACAAAACTTGACTTTAACTTCTTAATCGGCCACCACCTGACACATGGCCTCTCTTTACAGTGGCAATTCTATCTTTGTTCCACACCTGTCCACTAGTCAATCGCACAGCCCCACTCATGACTGCCACGACTCTGACGGGATCGGAATAAAGAGAATTCCCTTTCCTCTTGACCAACTAAACAGGATTTACTTAAATAAACGTCTAACAGGGTTTATTCACTAGATTCAACTTGGCAACAGCCACTGAGATTTCTACTCACCCACACCGGCCACCTCCTCACACGTGGCCTCTTCTCACAGCAGCAATTCTATCCTTGTTCCACACTTGGCCTCCTGTCACACGCACTGCTCCTCTCATGACAGCTACGACCCTGACGGGATCCGTATAAGGAGCTTCCCCTTTCTTTTTAATGAATCCTTTCTTTATTCTGACCCAGTCTCCGCAGTCCACATGTAACTCCTTTTTGCCTCTCCTTAGATTTTCACGTGTGACCCATTCCGACTTCTTCTTCACTAGTGATTTTCTCACTTCTTCCACAACCAGATCTGACTCTCTACTCCTACCCAGCCATGGCAGACACGCCATGGAATATGGTTTCCTACCCCTCATGAGCTCGAATGGGCACAAACCGGTCGTGGAATGTGGTGCCATTCTCAAAGCCCACATCCTGTTCTGTATCATAACAAGTTTGTCTAAACCACATTCACCTCCCATCCGGATACTCTCCATTACGCATCTATTCATCCTTTCAACCACACCATTGGATTCAGGATGGTATAGTGAAGTTCTTTTGTGATGAATACCACACTTTCTCAGATAATCAGTGAATATTCTCCCTACAAACTGGGGCCCATTGTCCGTCAATATGCTTTCAGGCAATCCTTCGTTTGCAAATATCTCCTGCAACACCTTTATCATATTTTCTCCAGTGATGTCCCTCACGATTTTAAAATCCACCCACCTAGAAAACAAGTCCATCACCAGAACAACATATTTGCCACGGCCATACCCTAATTCCACGGGACCTAGTTTGTCCATAGCTAATTCACACCATATTCTAGATGGAAGGCCCACATCCACCAATGGTTGTTTCTTGGCTACAACTCCCTTCCCACTCTTGATACAGAACTGACAATTTGCCAAACAGTCCTCTATCTCTTTATCGAAGCCTGGCCACCAATAATCCTCTCTTAAAACACCCTTGGTTTTGGTGACTCCGATGTGACCCTCATGTGCCAGGTCTATCACTTTCTTTCTTAAACTACTCGGGACAACTGCCCTACTCCACCTGAACAAGATATTACCATTGACCGATAATTCATCTTTCACTTCCCAATATGGCTTCACGCCTTCCACCAATTCCCGTTTGTTGGGCCACACCGCAGACACCACATAGGTAATCACCCTGTTCAATACATCATCTCTCTTCACCTCGTCCATCCATTCCTGTTTGGACACAATACCTTCGGTGTTTACAAAAACCATCTCCATTTCTTCCTCCTCCATACTTCCCGGATCGGCTACTCTCACCCTTGATAAATTATCGGCTAGTATATTCTCCTTTCCAGGTATGACCTCTACCTTAAAACAATGTGTTTGCATTCTGGTGACCCAACCTGCTACTCTGCGGGATACTTTGTCCAGACCCTTATTTTCAAAAATGGCCTTTAGGGGTTTATGATCCGTACGTATCACAAATTCTGCTCCCCATACAAAACTTCTGAATCGTTCCACAGCCCAAAAACATGCCAGAGCTTCCTTTTCGAGGACTGAGTATCTCAACTCCGCGCCTTTAAGCCCCCTAGACGCATGGGCTATTATTTCTTCAGATCCATCATCTTGCTTCTGTGATAGCACAGCTCCTAGACCACTTTCACTGGCATCAACAGTGACGATAGTTGTCTTCCCCGTATTAAAACATCCCAACGGACAAGCCATGTTTATGTCTTCCTTTATCCCATCAAATTCCACATCACACTGACTGTTCCACACAAAGTCCACACCCTTCCTCAGGATTTTTCTCATTTCCTGCACCTTATCAGCATAGTTTACAACAAATTTTTGGTAAAATTCCGTCATTCCAAGAAAAGAGCGCAACTCACTCTTATTCTTTGGTTTCTCAACATTCTTAATAGCATTTATCATGTCATCTTTGGGTCTAATTCCATCCCCTGACACCTCGTGACCCAAATAATCCACTCTCGTCACCGAAAATTTACATTTCTCTCCTCTCAATGTGATACCCCTCTCCTCGAATATCTTCAATACCTCACACAGGTTCCTATCATGCTCTTCCTCCGTCACTCCACTCACCAACACGTCATCTTGAAAACAGAACACGCCTTTCACTCCTTTCAACAAGCGATCCATGATTTTCTGAAATACTGAAGAGGCAGACGCTACACCAAATGGCATTCTCTTAAACTGAAATACCCCTTCATGAGTCACAAACGCCGTAACTTTTCTACATGCTTCCTCCAACTCAACTTGATGGTAAGCTGAGGTCATATCTAATTTTGAAAAGTGTCTTCCCCCACCCACCATGGTCAACAACTCGCCCATGTTAGGCAGGGGATGCCTGTCCACCAACACACATTTGTTTAACTCGCGCATGTCCACGCACAGCCTCAGGTCCCCCGAACTCTTTTTTACAATCACTACTGGGGATACCCACTCTACTCCCCCAGCCTTTTCGATCACACCCGTCTCCAGAAGCTTCCAAATTTCTTCCTTAACTTTGTCTCGCAAAGCAAAGGGCACTGGTCTAAGCTTCGCTACTGTGGGAACACTACCTCTTTTCAGCATTATCTGGTGTTGAAACCCCTTTATCTTACCCAATTTCTCATCAAACACCTTTCCAAACTCCGACACAAACCGGTTGCATGTTGGGCGTACTTCTGAGACCTGTAAAACTTGCTCAGGATGATTAGGGTCAAGTCTGATTCCTAAATTCTTTTGTTCTCTCCATCCTAACAAGGATTGTCCCTTCTTGGTGACATACACCTTACCCTCGCAACTCCGCCCCTTGAACTCAAATATGCTCTTTACATAACCCAGCAATTCAATTCTGTCTTGGTTGTATCCACCTGGACTAATGTCTGGTTCTGACAATGCGGATACGACCCCATTCATCTCACATTCAAATGCACTTCTGGACACTAG
Organism: Ambystoma mexicanum; assembly: GCF_040938575.1. Taxonomy (NCBI): domain Eukaryota; kingdom Metazoa; phylum Chordata; class Amphibia; order Caudata; family Ambystomatidae; genus Ambystoma; species Ambystoma mexicanum. The sequence goes on from NC_090937.1 coordinate 499,008,887, forward strand.
CGTGATTTTCGAGCCGGAGTCAGCCATCATAGATACTTTGTGACCATTCACCGTCAACACAGCATACGGACGCTCACACTCATCAGTGTTCCCTCCACTGGCAACCACATTGACAGTATTAACCACAACATTTTGCAATGGCATCCCATCCTCGTCGCCATTGTTGTGAAGATGGCAGGCTGAGACAGGTAAGGTGTTTAGGAGTATTTATTTCAGTATTTCAGATACTAGGAGGGAAGAAGACCCCCAGCATTAAGAGACTCCTTCTCATTCAGCCCTTGGCTCCAACTGACAAAATCAGAACGTAAGCTAGCAATGTAACAACAACATTCCATGACATCACGCATGATGATGCATAATACAGATATTCTCAATACATCTCAATACACCATGGAAGACATCACAACAGTATGTCTCTTGTTTTCCTCCTAAAGCAGCTTGTTCAGTAGGTTGATCTGTTGTTTCGGGGCGCTGCATTGTGTTTCATGCGTGCTTGGAGCGGATTATCTGGCTCTTTATTTACTTTCTCAGGCTCATTTGGGACTTTTTGCTGAGTTTTTCGTCCCAGTGTTGCTGCCCAGGCCCTTTGGCGCTATGTTTCTGTGTTCTTTGGGATGAGAGTGGTGGTTACTGTGGTTCCCTGCTGGCCCTTGCTCTGATTTTGCTGGGCTTTTTGGTTCTGGTTAATTATTGTGAGCAGGTGAGCCCCTTATCATTGTTTGGTTCTGTGCTCAGGGTTGAGGCCTCACCTTGTTCTTTCTGGTGTGTTCTTCTTATGCAGTGCTCCCCTCCTCTTCTCTCCGCCGATTCTCGCGGCCGGTGTGCATGCTCCTCTCTGCTCCTCGCTCCTCAGCGTTCCCTTTCACTGCTTTGGGGGATTCGCTCCACTGGCTTCAGGGGTCCCGGGCACGCTATCTCTCGTATTCCGCCTCTCGTCGTGTCCAGACTTGCCTCATTGTGCTTTCGTTCCACGCCGGCTCCAGCTGTAGGTCCGCTCTTGCTGCCTGCTCGCGCTGCCTTCAGGTCCATCAGACTCGGTGTCTCAGCGGGTGTTAGTACTCGCTGGTGTTCTCGCACTTCCTGCCGGTCGCCTACTGTTGGGTGTTGCAGTTGGGGTGTCGGGTTTCAGGCAGCAATTCACTTGGGGAGGACTTTGGGTTGCAGCGCCCTTCCCCCTTCTCAGTTGCGGCTTCTTCATGCATCGCCCGCCATTTTGGATGTTACCTTGGGGGCTCGTTCGGGAGAGCGCAGTCTTCTTCCGCCAGTCCGATTTCCAACTTTATTGGTGGCACCTTGTTGGGAATCGCTTCTGTTTCCCTGGGATGCCTTTATTGTTCGTTTTTGATACCGTCTTGTCACCGTCGCAGGATCGTATTGTGGATTCTCGGCCGGAGCACCACTCTGTTGCCTCCTCACTCCATGAGCGCCAAGCCATGCCCCTGGCGCAATGGCTTTGTAGTTGTATGATAACCAGGTTTTTGTGAGAAAGAGCATGTCTGTGCCTCCTTCGCTTAGAAGGTCATGGATTTCTATCGAGTGTTTTGCCATGGATCTAACTTTGAGAAGGCTGCAGTGTAGTTTGTTTGATTTTCCTTTTGGGTTGTTATTTGTTCGGCCCAGTGTGTTGTTGGCTGGGTTTCCATTGCTGGTGGCTTTTTCCTGGTTGAACCTGTTGAGCGGTGTGGTTTTTTGGTGGTCAGTCTCTTCGTCTAGTAGACTGAAAAGGTTTATGACAGGGTTGGTTGGTTTTGGTTTGTTCCAGGTGGTACATTTTTCGGGTGGATTATTAGTTGTTGTGTTGCATTTGGTGTCCCGGTGGGGATTGCATTCATAATGCTTGTTGTCTGTCGGTTGTTTTTGCCTGCCCCACAGTCGTATGTGGAAAGATAGTGAGCAATATAGTCTGTCTTTGCTCTGTTCTTTGTGTGTCTCTTTGGGGTGTGTGGGCTGTTTATTGTCCAGTTTTTCAGATTTGTGCCATCATGCTGGTCGGTACCTTCCCGAGCGGTTTGGTTTTTCTTATTGTTTCTGTTGTCTGTTCTGGCTTCTTTGTCTTTCGTGTGGCGAGGCATGATGTTTGAGTTGTGGGTTGTATTGCTTTGAGTGGGCGTCCTCTTTGGATTGGTGTGTTTCCTGGACCTTGGGGTTAAGTGTTTGCTGTTTGTGGTTAGTTTATTGCTTGTAGTTGGTGAGGCTGTGGGTAGTTGAGACCTCGGTTGAAAGACCTTTGTGATTTGTTTTGTTTATTTTTCTTTCTTTTCTGGCTCCTAATTTGTTTTTTGTTGTTTGTAGTGGGTCCTTTGGTAAAGGTTGTTGAACCAGGGGTAGTAAACCCTCAGAGTACTTTCATTTTAGTGGCCTTTTGTTTTTGGCTTCGATGTACAAACCCACGGTTTGCGGGAATGTCTGGTTGGAGCTACGGCAATTGTCAAAGGGCACCTGTACCTTAGCTACCAGGGGTTGAGTAGGATCCAACAGTCAGTGCAGTAACATTTAGATTCGGGACACCTGGATAGAAAGGGGACCAAAAAGGGGGACAACAGACAATAGGTGTTGGAATGTAGTCATGTATAGACTTTGGGCACCTGTCTACAGGCAGAAGGGCTTAGAAAGGGGCACCACAGTCAATGCAGTCGCACCTAGAATCAGGTCACCTGGAATTGGGGAAAGTGCCTTAATAGGGGCACAACAGGCAATGCAGTCACACCTAGAATTGGACACCTGGTTGATGGGAGAGTGCCCGGATAGGAGGCACAACAGCCAAGGCAGTAGTACCCAGAAATTGGACACCTGGACAGAGGGAGAAGGCCTGAAGAAGGTAAAACAGTCAAAGCAACTACTCTTTGATTTGTATAGGTTTACAATAGTGAATGCAGTAACCATTAACACATTGCAAATAGCCCTTTCATTTGGTACACCTGGTTAGAGGGCCACATCAGGCTGCAATCAAAATCATTTGAGAAAAAAAAGTCCATCAATCTCATGCGTAAGAGAAGGGTGAAACATTTCTCCGCAAAATCAGAAGATGCCTCTGACGACATACCAGATGAGCACAAATTGTTCAGCAAAACACCAATGATTTCTCTGCCATTTTCTCCATGGAGTGCAGGTTGCTGCAAAAGTGAAATGGCTCCAAATCATGAGATGGGAATAGTTGCAAACAATTAATACAACAGTGAAGGGATTTAATGCTATAAGAGAAGTGCTAAGGGCCAAAAGACAAATGACACTTCGGAACAGGTTCGTCCTTGATCTGATAAGGGACTTTGAGGGGGGCGTTTGTGCAAAAAATGGCCTGTCTTGCTGCACATAAGCACTGTGCACGATGAGGAAAAAGGAACACTCACAGAGGGCAAAACTTGGTTAACAGATCTCCACACAAAAATGACAGACCAGTTAGAAGACATTCTAAATGATTACCTGTTTTCCTTCATCCCCTCCTGGCTGGCTAATGCATTCAAGATACTAATGGCAATAGTAGTACTGGTGCTCCTAGTATTCTGCACCTTGAGAATAGCCATAAATCAATGAAGGAAGACTACCAAAAAGGTGGTGGGAATGAAAATAGTGATAAACATAGATACTACATTACATAAATATACACAAACTGATAATCTACTTCATATCCATGTAAGAGAAAGCCTTATTACACCTTGAGGAGCAAACTTCTTTTATCCCCCAGATCCACATGATTCTGCGGGATGCTGGGTATTCTGCAAGCCAGATGGGGAGTGCTGCTATATGACCTGGATTGTGGATAAGCACCTAAGGCATGCAGGTGACCTGAGGGTGGTGACTAAAATATGGATACCCAAGGTACCCTATGGGGAGGAGGACCAGCATATGTGTGTGGTGGTGGACTTGACCAGAGGGGGGAATGTCGAGAGACAGATGAATACGTCAGTAATGGCAACTGTTCCCCCGCCCAATATCATAAAGGGGGAAAAGCTATGCATTAAGGCAACCATACCGGCCTTATCCCAGATCAATAGAGGAAGGGATGGATCTGATGTGACCGAAGATGGAAAGAGTAAGCACACCTGCTGGTAGACTGACACACATCCATGAAGAAACACAGACATTAGGTCAAATGTACATTTAAATATGAAGAATATCGCTTGCACCATAAAGACACAAAGACTATAACACAAGCAATGTATGAAGTAAAACGCTACAATAATGATATACATGATAGCCTATTAACATAGAAATGCAACAGCAAAAGGCTGCCATCTTTGTAAAAATTGAAGTTGTAATACACATTAAAAGGAATAGAGGCTACAAAGCCTCATGGAAACTTAAAACAGCTGAATTCCCTAAAGTAAAGGTTTGTGCGGAGCGCAGGCAGTGGCTGTGCAGCCCCTCTCCATGGTTATGGACGAATTAAGGGAGGGCCTTAACAGTCTAGAGGAAAACATGAGATAAGAATTTCCGAAGACCAAGATATATTTCTCTAATTTTAATTGAAGAACAAACAGCCTTTGAGTGCTAGGTGCACACTAATTATAAATTGAAACCTGATAAGGAATAAATTGACCAAGTCCCCATTGGTTGGACAAGTAATAACACTTGAGTTTAAAATTGCAACAAATACAGGACGAATCATTCAGAACACAGTCTCCTAACACGTGACCCATAATTCAAAACCAGTGTCTATTTATCAAAGCCAAAGACAACCCAGCACCTGTCTCGACTCCCCACATGTTCTCAGAACCAAGGCGCTCATTATGGTCAAATGCAAAGGAATATTTCTGGCTCATGGCCTAGGGATAGCATATTATTTAATAGTAAGAAAGCAGGTCTTCAAGTTCTCAACTCTCACTCCCCTTTTTACTTCATATGCTGATGACCTGTCATAGACAAGGTGGCAAACAAGATATCGACCAATGAAAACACTTAATGCTGTGAAGCCCAGTATATGCTGCAGTAACCAACAGTCAACCTTAAAGATGACATGTATTCACTCTTGGTCCCAGATGGAGACATCAGATAGCAGTATAACCAATGGAAAGACAAACCCATACATTTTTTATATGTGGACAATTCCCTTAACCAATCCCCGTACCCTGAAGGTTTTTGTAACCAAGATTGTAATTTAACATCAATGATGATGTATTTTGTTTTTTCATGCTTAGGAACAATGAGAGCTCACAACTATTTTGCTTGTATGCTGTTCCTGCTTTATGTGGATTCTGAAGTGAGACTATGGGCCTCATTGCGGGTCTGGCGGTAACCCTGCCGGTGCTACTGGAGGGTTGCCACCGGATCCATAATAATTTACTGGCACCTGCATTCCCAGTGCCACGGTGCTATTACAAGTCCAGCAGCTGGGAAGTCAGGCGCTGGTACATTTGTTAATCCCCATTCCCATAGAGTCCTGTTGGACTCTATGGGAGTGAGGACACGGGAGCACCGGCACTGTTAGCAACAGTGCTGGTGCTCCAGTGACAAGTCTGCCTACCATGGCCAGTGCACCCGTCAGGGTCAGAGCTGTCCGGCACAGTGGCTCCGGCAGGCAGACTTGTAGTTTGCCAGTCTGTAAACAAGGGTGCTGTTAGCTTACCGGCACCCTTGTTTCCGGACCGGCAAACATGTAACGAGGCCCTACGTGCCTCAGATGTTAGAGCATTGTTTACCAATGGTAAGGGTGCAAGTTCAATTTTCCTCTTCGACATGAAAATACTCAAACTGATAGGTTGATCCGTTTTTTAGGTGGAAATAGGAAACATGTGAAATGTGGTCACATTATTTACTGTTTTGAAAGGATTGTTTTATCTTTATTTCTTTTACAAATGGCTCAGAGAGGGGGACGAGCACATTTGTTTATCCCAATCAGCATTTCTAGTTCATTGATGCATTTCCTCTTTTTCACCTTTGACCCCCATGTCATAAGGAAAACAGCTGTGCTCTTTGAAAGGAGACTGTACGACTCTTAGGTCAGAGCCTGTGTTCACTAATGGCAAAAGGGCAGGTTAAGGGCCTTTTGTTGGTATGAAATGCTCACATTGATATGTTTATCTGCGTGTTGAGTGGAAACAGGAAACCATTTTTACTGTTATAAAATTATTATTTCATATTTATTTCCATTACTAATGGCTCAGAGAGAAAGACCAGCACATTTGCTTTTCCCACCCGGAATTGCTAGTTCCCAGATGCTTCCTCATCCATTACACCCTTGACCGCCATGCATAATGCAAAAAGCATTGTTTCCGAAAAGAAACGCAGTGGCTCAGGTTTTAGTGCATGTATACTTGGACTGGCCTACATGTCAATAGGGCAACGCCCAAAGTAGAAACACATGATTCCAGATGTGCCAGGTTTTCTTTAAAGTGTGGACCACTTTTTTGGTTATACTGAGCAAATATGTTTTCAAAAGCATTATTTGCAGCATATCATATTGAAAACGGCCTGTTTTGGATAGTAATGAATTGCAACGAGTGATTGCCCACTTTTTAATTGGTCCCGGGTCAGATTTCATGGCCCTGTCCAACTATGGTTAGATCCCAGATGTATCGTTGTTGATTACTGCTTTGACAGCTATGTTATATTGCAAAAACGTATGTTTTCTGCAGGGAGAAACATTGCTCAGAGGCTAGACATTGGTTTACCAATGGCAAATTGGGAGGTACAAGCCCCTAAAAATGCTTAAACTAGTAGATTGAACTGTGTGTTGTGAGGAAATAGTTAACATTTTTAACTTTTTATACTGTTTGTACTCTTTAAAAGTGTTGTTTTATCTTCACTTCCAGTACAAATGGCTCAGATACAGAGAGAATTACCCTTGTTTATCCCAAACATTGCTAATTCCAAGATGCATCTACATTACGAGCCCCATGCCATAATGAAAGAAGCTGTACTTCCTGAAATGAGGCTTGGTGGCTTGGAAGTTAGTGCATCGGTTTACCAATGGCACGGTTGCAAGTGTCAGCCCATGATTCGAGGATGGGCCATGCATTTTTGACAGAATGGATCATTTTTTGGCCAGAGTGGGCCAGTTTCATAACTTACAACTGTTGGTATGGACGGTCAGCTCACATGTCCTCCTAAACGGTTTAGGTTGCGGAAAATGTATTAGTGCACGAGAGAATGGACGGACGTGTGAGGCTAGAGGGGGTGAAGCATGCCAAATAGGTGTAACACGTGTAGCATTTTATAGCAGCTGCGGAAACCTAGGTAGGTCCAGGTATAGGGCGTGGATTATATCAGAGCACAATAGTTGAAATATAATGAATCACAATGTAAACGTTAGCCCTGGTCCCTGCTGCGAGAAATACTGAAGCACCTTCATATTTAAAGTGAGACCTAGTCTGCCGCAGGCCATTGTGAGCTTAGCAGTACAGCATGGCAATGAATTCTGAATCACATTCCCATCCCAAGCTCCAGAAGGGAAATCGAACATAGAGGCCGTCAGGCCTGTTTGATAAAATACAATTGTATTGTGTTGCAGGCCTGCAAAACCTGAAAGGAATGTGAATAGCCGAACACAGGCAGGGAAGCGCCCATCCCGGAAGGACAAACCCATGGAAGCCGAAGCAGATGTCTTAAGCAGCCAATGGACTGGTCTAGATTTAGGGTAGTATCACCCCCAGGATGATGGCCAACCAATTTGAACTGCCAGATGCCCACAAACAGAACACCTAAATACATTGGAATTTAGCTGATTAGTGCGGTCTTCAAGAGGCAGAAGAAGCTTCAGGGAGGAGCAACTGATAAGAGGGGAACAAGGAGTGACACATCCCGTCATTTGTACTATGAGTAGCCCTGCTGCTGTGCTGACCTCCTTTTTCACCACAACTGAAAAGCTCCGGACAGAACAACCTCTTCTCTTGGGTTAGTGGGACCAACTAACCACGAGATGAACTCCACTGGACCACCTTCCCTGACTTGCTGTGCCTCTCCGTTGCTGCGAGAGCCCAATGCCCGGGGACGAGGGTCCATAGTCAAGTGCAATGTCTGCCGAGGAACGAATTTGGGTAGCAACTGCAGGAGACTCATAAGAACCTTCCAGAAACAGGGGCTCCAGATCCAGAGTCCCCTCACCAGAGTGCAGGACTGAGGGAGCGCAGAGAGTGCAACCAGTGTCTGAGATCCACATTGCTGCTGTTTGCTAAGCGTTAAAAACGTGAAGTGCTGCTGAACCGAAAAGAACCTGTAGCTGCTGACAACCTCCCAAGTACTGCTGCAGTAGTCCTCCAGACATCCTACCACTTGTCCCTATGACAGAGGCTCAGGAACCAGGATCTTCACCGCTGTAGCAAGACGGAATCCAGCTGGACCACTCTTCTTCTAACCAGAGGTACTGTTTAGGCTTGGGGTAGTTACCTTATTGTCTTTAGCTGCACTTTTCTCACTGGGGACTTGCATTGGCTACCTTTTTTCAGAGTTGACTTCCACTTCCTGCTCACAGGTTAAACAGCTTGTGGCCCTATAAGTGATTTTTCTGAACTCTCTAACTTTGTGCAAGACTCTGATCCAAGAAGTACATCAGCCCCATAGACTGTGTTCCAAATGACTTTGGCTGTCCTGGTTCCCTAAAGGCACTCTTCTAAAATCCATTGACTTTGATATTGCTTGTCCCTCATAGGTGGTAGCTTGTTGTGTACTGGTACTGCTGGGAAAGGCTTCTCTAGACTTCATTGAAGGATTTAGTTGTCATCAAAATTACTGAGAAACTGTTCTAACTTTTTTACTTCCCTTAAGCTTTCCTTTCTACAACTCTGAATCTGCAAAGTAGTGTAATTAAAATACTATCCTTGTGATTGAAGTCACCTTCGGGTGTAGGAGAAGTGTATGAAGCATAGCCAAAGATTATTCACTGGCTTGTTTGATTCTGAAAAGTAATTTCCAAAGTTTATTGGTTACTACCTTTTGCATTTTGCCTTTTCAAAAAATGCTTATTTAAAACTGACGTTAAATAAATAGATATTTATAACTGAAACCGTAAGATGGAAGTGTTACTTGATTACCTGTATTTTCGAATTTCAATTGTGCAGCTCTACAGCTCACATTTACCCATCTTCAGATTGGCCTAGCTGCTCAGTCACACTACCAACTTGTGTAGTACAGACCTATACCAAGAGGTGGGTTACCTAATACCAAGCAGATACGTTTTGTGTACTCTCACACAATTCTTACCTAACAGGGGCGCCTGTGTGTCTGGGATCAAGAGAAGCACTCCATTATTCTGAATGGCCAATTTGACCTCGAAAGTATTCGCTGAGCTCATGTTAACGAACAGATGCATACCACGTGACTATGTCCATCGGGAGGGGAACATATCATGCAACCTGCCAATTAGGAGCAGGGAACCAAGGTGACAAAGTAGAAAACAATGGGCCTCATTATAAGTTTGCCGGACTGGAAACAATGGTGCCGTAACGGCACCATTGTTTCCAGACCGGCAAACTACAAGTCTGCCTGCCAGAGCCGATGTGCCCGACAGGTCTGACCGTGCCGGGCGCAGTGGACACAGTAGGCAGTCACAGGAGCACCGGCACCGTTGTTAACGAGGACTCTATGGGAATGGGGATCAACAAAATTGCTGGCACCTGACTTTCCGCCGCCGGACTTGGAATAGCCAGGTGGCACTGGGAAGTCTGGCACCAGTCATTTTATACGGGTCCGGTGGCAACCCGCCGATTTCAACAGCAGGGTTACCCCGGACCCGTAATGAGGCCCAATGTATTAGAAAGCAGGGGTAGATAAGGGTGTGGCCAATCGGCCTAGGGACTGTAGGAGACTGGTAGTATGTATATGGGGGTAGTCAAAGAGGGTCAAAGAGGGTGGGGGATGAACCTATTGAGCTCTGGGCAGTTAGGTTATACAGAACCCTCTATCTTCTTTTCGTATACAAAATGAATTTGTTTTCTTTGCAAACCTTTTTCCTTAGTGGATTGTTTTTCCTGTGTCTGGTTGTTTGTAGGTCGTGCCTTACACTACATTCGTTCTAACCAATGCTAGTAAGCAAATATGTTTTCAAATGCATTATCTGCAACACATAGTACTGAAACGGCCTGTTCTGGATAATAATTAGTAATAATGTATGATTGAGGGCCCCTTTTTCAATGCTGGTTGGACCGATTCTATGCCCCAGTCCAACCTGCACGTGATCCTAATTGGCATTTGTGTCGCATTCAACTGCCGCTGCTGTGACCTCAGGAGGTTCATGGTTTGTCCGGAGGCTTGCACGCCATGCCATGCAGAAAATTATATTCAGAACATGCTTGTTTATTGACATTGTTAGATTCAGATTTTCTAGAATAAATATTAAGAAATGAATGCATTCTATTAATCAAGAGACTGATCGAGGAGCTGATGCATTCCCTTCTGGCACAATGCATGCACATGGTAAGTGAAAGCCGCATACGCCTGCAAGGGCGTGGCTCTTTTAGCACATGGTTTGCAATCAGAGACGACTAGGGAAGGGACCAGTCTGGGAAATGGTGAGCACTGAACACATGGAGGAATATGAACAGCAAGGCAGTAATCCCTTTACCGAGAACAGCAAAGCCCATTTACATGGGTGTTATTATCTCTTGGCTCTCCATGTTTGCCTTGGCTTTCACTGAGCCTGAAACCGAAACGCATCAATGCACTGTGCATAACAGACATACACTTGTAATTTTCATTTTTTCAGGTGCACATTATTTCTGCAAAATCAAAATAAATATTCAATCATTATCTTTATGTAGTCTAGCATGTTTTGGGGATAAAATGGTTATAAAAAGCTCGGTCTTCCAGTGAGATGCTGTACTCGCCATTAGAATTTAGAATTAGGATCCTCAGTTGTTAGGCAAATATGCTCTTGTTCCCAAAACAACATGCCACCTATTAGAGATGTGATCATCCCTATTTATTTATTGGGCCTCATTATAAGACCAGCGGTAGCCGTGCCGGTAAATCCGGGATGGCTGCTGCCGGTATCATTTTTTTCCCGGCGGCCGCGAATGGGCAATTACCAGCTAAATGCGGCCCCGCCGGACCCGGTAATCGTCCATTCGCGGGCGCCAGAATAAATTGCTCCCCATTCCCATTGAGCCTGTAATGGGAATGGGGAGGTCGAATGCACCGGCACCATTTGTGAATGGTGCTGGTGCATCCGACATGCTCTGCCCGCGGGTGCCGGTATGCCCGCCAGGTCAGACTTGGCGTGCGGGAAGGCACCCCTGTGCAGAACTCATAGTTTGCCGGTCTGGTAACAACGGTACTGGCAAACTTACCAGTACCGTTGTTACCGGACCGGCAAACTGATAATGAGGCCCATTGTCTTGAATCACCTGTCTACTCGGGTGCTGGGAAAATAAGTAGCAAACATTCTGTCAGCGGTTACCTAAATAGTGATGCCAAACTAAAATCACTCAGTGCATGTCAACAGGTTTGGTTCATCTCAAGATGGCGGCTTCTTCCTTGGTAGACATAAGATGACAACCCCATAATGTTAGATGACAGTTACCAGAGGCATTGCTATGGCTGCCCTGGAGGTAGGGGGGGCTATATCCCAGGTTTTTTATTGTAGCCCCAGATAGAACCTCAGGGGATACAACCAAAAGACTAGCTAGGCCGAGTCCTGACAGTCCTGACGTTGGCATAGCCCCAGATTTTTTCAATACCTAGCCACACCCCTGTTAGAGTTACCGCAATTTGATTTTCACCACATGTGAGAATAACTTCCCCCAGACTCGGATGGAACATTGCAGTTTTACATTTTAGTATTAGCACAGCACTATGGCCACATTTATGTACTATATTGCAGGTACAGTAGCAATGGTGGCAGAGCTCAAAATGGAATATTGAATGGGGAGTGACGTTTCACAGTGCAACAGTGGTTAATGGAAAATTAAAAGTGGGGTGTGTGCACTACTGTTGTTATTCCCTCTTGCGTGCAGGCGCCAGGCTAGCATGCATTAGAGCACTGATTGTTTTGAAGGGAATTGTGGCCATTGCTTGCTCGTTTCCCAGCCTAATGAGCAGCACAAGCAAGCCAGGGATCTTTTTCCCTTGCAATGGGTGTGTGCACAATCAAACTACTTTTTATTCTTTTATCTTTACAATCCCCACATTTTTTTCTTAAGGATGCCTCCAACCCGTCTCGCACCCAACCTTCACCAGCACTCTTTGTCCCAATAGACCAAGAACCAGGCCAGTGTGTTGTCAATGAACACTTTATTAATGTATTATTTTAATATTCAATTAGAACAGAATATAACAGCAGCCACTATTGAGGTGGGAACACAATGCACAGGTTTCTAGAACATCACCAGATTATTATAGACTTTAATGCCACACCAAATTTGTTTTGTGAAAAGCAATGCCAACTAATTTCTCTCAACTGATGGCAGGAAGGTTAAGCCTCCCCCCCCGTGTTACAATGGAAAACTGGGTTTTTTAATGATTCAATAATACCAGCATGGGACAGCACACAAGGCTATTTCTGGCTGCTTACACTAGAGAACAAAAAGGGGCTTCAAAACAGGCTACATATCACACATGGGAAATCCAGTGTTTTCCACAGGCAGCACATGAAAAATAAAAGTCAAGAATAAAAGGGAATAGAGTTTGAATCCGAGATCAGGGTATGATAGACAAAGAAGGATTGAGTAGGAAAAACGATTTTTCAAATGTGAAAAGAAAGATTTAGAAAAATGAAAATGCAAATCACTCTAAGTTTTAGTGGGACTGGAAGTGACAGGCAAGCTTAAAACCATAAAATAAAGGAAAGGCAATGCTAAATCTGAGTCCAGAACATTATAGAGGAAGAAGGATTGAGTAGGAAAATCACTTTCTAAAGGAGGAAGAGAATGTTTGGGAAAAACGAAATTATAAATCACATTGAATTTGGCGGGAGCTAAAAATGACACATGCTTTCAACTATGAGAAAGGTACATAGGAAACACGTTTTTTAGTGAACATGACAGGGGCAACTCACAGGGATGTTTTGGGTAAGGAGATGCTCACAGTGGGAACAACAGTTTGGATTTATTCTGACAGATGCAAACAGGGATTTGTTTTTAGACACACAATTTACACATGCACAAATTCGGTTTTAGCTCATAATGGGAATAATTCTTTTGGGGCAACACTTTTATGACTATAACAATTAAATATCCTCACAGGGCACAAGATGGTTGATTTTGAATTGCAACAATCTTGCTCCGTGAATTTCACTGGGGGAGTTAAGTGATCACTAAGCAAAATATTAGGAAAATAACTTACTTAACAATGCAAACAAACAAAAGACTTTTCAGGGGAAAGAGAACTATGATCAACAGCTACACACAAGATGGTTTTGTACCATAGGATAAATGACTCAAATGCACAGAAGAACACAGAATTTGTCAAAGGGAGAGTAACCAAATTGCACCGACAAATAAAAATACTTTTCAATAGAAAAATGACTACATTTCCCAAGCAGATAGAATAGAAGGTTTTCCCTTGTGGACCCTCTAGGCTAGTGCTTACATAGATAGGACTTGTTTAATCTACTTACAGAAGAAAAGGATTCTACAGTCATCAATGGCGCCAGGGTTCCACTGCTAGGACCATCACCGGGTTCAATCAAGGCCTCACTCTGTGATCCCAACCAGTTACACCAGGTCCCTGCTTCACTCCAGGATTAGGCCCAATTTCTGCAAGGATAGCCCCAGGTCTCCTTTAAGCAGCACAGCTTGGATTTTGTAGAGAGAAATCACCAGTTGAGGAGAAGTGACCTATTTATAAGCCAAATGACATCACTGCTGTGTCATTCTCCTCGCACAACTGATTGACCAATGGTCAAGGGTTATATGATAGATTATTTATTTATAAAAGCCGGTAAACTCAGAGAAAGTAGGCGTGATTTGAGCAGCCAGGGGAGGATACCCCATCAATCAACTGACACAGGCATGGGGTTGGATTTGGCTTTTGTACCAAGAAATCTCCCATTTTGAAAAATAACTTTTCTCATCAGATTATGCTACAGATGCCAGCATATTCAGACATGTTTTTTTTGTGTGAATCACATAAACCTTGTTTGATGACTGTGTGACATATTGGGACGAAGCTACTGTATTTTATAGTTTACGCCCAAACTACATTACTGAAAAATATGGCATTCGGCGGGTGGAGTACCTATCACCTACTACATTTTTTCTCAAATTTTTATGATTGTCATATTTATACAGAGAACGCAATTCATATTTGTTTGATAACTTGTGATAGATTGGTGTCACCAAAATAATTTTGGATGCACCAGAAGCAGCTCACTGACAGCTTTTCATAAATCTGAACATGAAAAAATTATGATTAATACTTCCCAAGGTATTCCAAAAATTGCATATCTCTCATTGTGTGCAATGGGAGTGAATCTCTGCCTTCACCCTCCCCCCTCTGTAAGCAGATATCTGGTTCTTAGCTCTGACGTCAAGAGCAACCCTTTTATTTAGGGTAGCCTACAGCTTCAAAGGCTAATTGCTAAGTTTACGGTAGCCTGAGTGCTATTGGTTGTAAAACATGAAGATCCAAAGAATGCCTCAGCTCATTCCCATGATAACACAGCTTGGGAAGGTTGGTTTCACACCTGGGGTTCATTTCTTAGGAAGTGAAACTTAACAGTTGCCTTTTCCTGGCATTTTACATTTGATCCAACTTTAGAAAAAGCACACAATCAAACACGTACACCCTTGCAACAGTACTTTCCTGCAACAGTTAATACTGAAAGCAACATGATATGTTTAAAGGCGTTAGCTGTACATTTGAATACTTAAAGTGTTGATTTTGAAGACCCAATTGCAATGTCACTTCGGTCAGTTTTAGCTGTGAAACCTTTCATGCTGTTATAGTTCCACATTTCCTTGTAGATTCTGGTTACTTAAAAAATTCTCTGTGATGGGATCATGATGAACAAACTTAAAGTTCCTTGATGGCATTCCTGCACATATTTTGAAGAGCAGATATTTAATTGAAAATGAAAGGGAAAAACAGATTTTTGAAGATAACCATTCATGTTACAGTAAAAACCCCAGTCTGTTGTGTAGGCTTGCACACATTTTGGCCCTTTTATTTACATGTTGGACATTGCCGTTTTTGCCAGGGTGGTCTTGTCCTTTCCAGACCTTCCTCAACAGCATCATGAGGTTTTCCCCTCATGTGTAGCAAGGAATATTTTCAGGCATCCCCATGCTTAGATGCCTAAATTGGCTCCTTCATTTATTTATTTATTTATTTGTTTATTTATTTATTTATATTGATATAGCACGCAAGCAGCCCAGGGGCAATGAGGCACTGTTACTTGCAATAACTTAGTTACAGGGTACAGGCATGATAGTGATTGTTGACACATTATGAATACTACAAGACATCATACTGTTGTCACAGATATTGCATTTGGTCATATATTACAACTTATATGATAAGTATTCGTGCTGATGTGTCAGGCCTTATGTGAAGAGGGTAGTTTTCAGAGTTTTGTGGAAGGTGGTAAGGGAGGCCTCACCTCGGATTCATGTTTGGGCAAGGGCCTCATTTTGCATGTACTCCAGCGCAGGCCTTTTGCTGAGGGGGATATCTCCTCCTCTGACTCCGGCTTGTAGTTATGGCATTTTAGGGCTATTTCATCCCACAATAATCTCTGTGAAAGGCGTGAAATGAGTGTTACTGTTTCAGTTTTTTTGAAAAGCACTGTTTAAAAGGCAGGGGTCTGCCCATTTCTGGTTTCATCAGACAGTCCCCAGTCACTTGGGCAGAGAAAGACAGAGTTGGAAACAAGATTTGGAGTTACATTGTTCAGAAACTTAGTTACGTAAAGGGTCTCTGATTTGAGCTGGATCTTAACCTGCTTATTCCAGTGCCCTCACTCTTTGTGACACTCAAGTATTTGTGTCTAAATCATTTTAAACCTAAACATAGGATGCAGAGAATTTTGAAGGCTGTGAAGAGAAGCCATAGTGAGATGCTGCAGGAGGCCCCCTTCTAGATACTTTCTGCTACTATCTTTACCCCTGTATGTCTGTTTTATGGGTATCAATATGGGCACTTCCCACATTTCTTTTGTTAATATGGGGCCTGTTTTCAAAGGGGAAGAACACACCCTAGGCAACAACAACAAGGAAACAGGCTAATGCTCCCTCAAACTCATTCACTTGTGATAATCACGAATTCAACAAGCAGTTTAAAATCAACTGCTAGTACCGTATTCTCTGTTAAAAATTAATTTATTGATCCACTTTTACAACATATAAAAGAAACCAAATATCACACAGAAAAATAAAATACTGGTAAGAAAAACACTTTCAAAAATAATTTGTGAGCAGGGCGAGCTAAGAAACAGTATAACTTATGAAATGTAATCACTAATCAAATCGATCAACACAAGTTAAAACAGATTAAAATAGACTGAACTAACTAAAATGCAAAGCGTGTAAAGACACAAAGTAGCAGCACCTAAAGGAGTGTCCAGAAGAGGTCTCCTTAAATACTGGCACTAACCGGCCTTTTCCTAAGACACCTGAGGACTATCAAAATGCAGACTAAGAACTACATATACAAAGGGACTTGTAGAAAAATGGAAAAGCACAAGGGTTGGAAAGAAAAACACTTTTAAAAATAATTAGTCAGCCAGGCAGGCTAAGAAACAGTATAACTAATGAAATATAATCGCTAATAAAATAGATCAACACGAGCTAAAACAGATAATAAAATGGATTGGGAGGCAGAGAGCTAAAATGAAAAGTGTGTAAAGGCACAAAGTAGCAGCAACTAGTGCTTTGTTCTGGACCAGGCTAAAGCAGTATGCCCAAATTCTAATGGGGTTGTGGGGTACATTTACCAGCCTTAACAGAAATTCCCTTCATCACAAACCACATTTTAACATATTTGCATAAAAACAGCTGTGTTGGGTTCCCCTTGGTACATGTGTTGTGAGCTTTGAACACTGCCACTATAGAGAATGGCTGCATTTGTTTTGCTTCAAATCAAGCACAGTCAAAAGTACCTGCATTCAAGACGGCATTGCAATTTGTTCCTCCTTTCATTTTAAACACCACAAAGTTTTGCTCCATTAAACAATAGCCCTGCTGTGTATTTCCTCTGATTGCCATGAAGGAAGGCATTACAGTCCAGAACAGCATAGTTTTCACCTAGAAACCACATGCAGAGCAAAAATTCTGTTTTCAAGTCAACACGGCTTTGATTTCGTTTTGAAATAGCCCAGCACACTCACATTACTGCGAAGGGAAGCAACAGCGCGGCTCTCTCTCTGGTCTTGTGTCAATTACAAAGAAACTCTTTGCAGCATCTCTTCACAACCATGACGACCATGAACCTACATTCTAATGAAAAAGCCCCTCAGAAGGTTAATAAAAAAGAAACTGTGTGCGACAGAAACCACATTTGTAACTTGACATAAAAGAAAAATGAACTCACGTGTAAAATAGTGCTTTTTATAAATCAGGAGAATGCTGTTTGAAAGTGAAATGCAATTACAGCCTGTGCTCACACAGAAATGGGATTGAATATGTGGGGATGGGGGTTTTGCTATCAAATGTGTATGATATTTATTTCCAAAATGACTTGGTTTCTGTAGAAAGAAAAAAAAACTTTGAAACCAGCAGAACAGGTTTTTGGCCCAGGCATTTACTTCAGAGGTGCCCAGCCTCCCATGGGAAAAGAATTACCTCCACAAGTGAACCTGCCCCCATGGGCATATGAAAGCCCCGAAGTGTGGAAGTTCATGGCCTTGTCAGACTGGCCGCATCCCTACAGAAAGGAACAAAGGACCCAAGGGGAACTAGTAATTCACCAAGAGGTGTGATTTCCTTTTACACCAATTCCCATCCCCAACTGCATGACTTCAAAGGGTGTCATGGAAACCCTTTGTTCAGGCTGACCTCGTGGAAGACAATTTGGTTGTGGGAGTGGCAGGACTGCCCACACAGTGGCTAATCCAACCCATTGAATTGAAAATAGCTGTTGTACATTAAGACATTTGTTTCAGCACCCTAAATAAGCTATAATTCAATATTATGCCAGTATTTCATGTGATTTTTAAAGAAGCAAAATGAGACCCAGTGCATATTGCTAGCACCTGAGGAACTGGAATGGCAGGAACAATGCATTTCTGGGTGAAGTATAGATGACACAGACATACAACTCGGTGAAAATATGTGAAATAGTAGTGGGCATATGTGTAGCTAATGACAGCATTTTAAATATTAGCCTCCTCCTAAAAGTGGTGAAATTGTGCCCAAAAGCGATGCTACCTCACACAGAGTTGGTGATCGGACTGTCCGATTCCCTGTGAAATATGGTATCTGCATATCTGTTTCTTATGATGCTGACTGGTATAGGTTTGAAGTTTAGCTCCATAAACTTATTTTTGTAAAAAGTAACTTTGGGGAAAAAAAGGAAGTCATAAATACCCACACATAAAATTATGTCATTTCCCCTCAACCAATCAGCTCGGGGGGAGGCAGGACACCATTAGCCTGGCCTATCCTAGGATAGGAGTAACTCCAGAGTACTTCCCCCCAGTTGGTAAAATTCTAAGATGTCACTTTGGCTATATAAGCAGGAGACAGAGAAACACAAGGGATATTAAAAAAAACTCAAAACCAAATCCAGAGGCAGCTGATTTCATCCAGGCAGAACCACCCATCCAGATCCTAGCATACCCAATAATCCAGAGAGAAAGCAGGAAAGGCAGCTGATCCCATCTAGGAGAGCCCGGTGAGCAGACCTTGCCCAGCTGATCGCATCCAGGAGAGCCCAGCTGTCCACAGTGACCAGACCTGTCCTAGCTGTCCCGCATCCCATCCAGGAGAGCCCAGCTGTCCCAGTGACCAGATCTCTTGACCCAGCTGTCCCAGTGACCAGACCCTTGGCCCCGCAATACAGATACCTTACTGGCTGCCAAACGCAGGTTGATCTTGTAAGTATTGTATCACCCAGTACCCAAAAACTGCATAACCTGCTCTTTTACCCTTGCATCCTATTCAATTCCTATTAAAATCCCATCCAAAATCCCAAATTGCCAGTATCATCTGTTCAACTTTCCTTAGAAGAATCTATGTTAGTCCATCTCTGTTAGCGTATTCCTTTTATTATTGTTTCAGTTATCTGTGTAAGTCCTTAGTACCATTTAGAAAAAAAATGAATGAATTCCCCTATAAGGAGGTATGCAGTGCAAGCTGGTTAAAATTCCAAATTAACTCCCTTGCGTGCAGTGTCTTCCTTTAATAATATAGTCATTAAAATATAGACTCAGTAGAACCCGTCATTCTGCAACAAAAAACAAATTTGCCCGTGTATGTTGCTTTTCTCTAAATCCGATTTGCACTTTTCCCAGAAAAATAACCAAACATCACCCCATTAAGAATATTCCCTTTCCCTCAGAATTCTGTCAGATATGTGCCTTTGTTTCTCATCCAAAAAACGATTTCTGATTTTAACAGCTAAGACTCTTTTCTTAGTTGCTTGGTACTTTAAAGTGTAACGCTCACCTGGTTCCCACGGAGGCGCGGCGTCGAAGGCGCAGAACTCTGAAGATGGACAGGAAGGGCTCCTCTATTCTGGCTTCCCTGGCTCGTTGGATACCCTCCTGTGCGTGAAAAGGGAGTATTACCAACTGTGGAACAATGTTCAAGCCTCCCACTCCCTTCCAACCCTCCACGATACCTCCTCCACGATTCCCCGTGAAGCCTCACCTTAGGGTTTGGATGGATGAGCTCTCCATCCTGCTTCTGATGCAGGGGCGCGTTGAAACCCAGTTACTTCACTGGATTGAGGATTGATGGGAGTTCAGGTAAGCTTGACTGTTCAGGTAAGGCGCTGTAAAAGTTATTTTCAAAAGTTCAAGCTTAATAATAATGTTCGTTGTCTAATTGCAGCAAGCGCTAATGCTTATGTCTTTTTCCCCTTAGGGGCCGGGGTTCGGAGGGCCAGAGATATGGCGCCGACCCGAAGTGAAACAGTTCTGGATGAGCGCTCAGGTAATGTCTTTGCATTCGCTCATTCAATGTCTTTGTCTTTTTTCCCCATAGGGGCCGGGGTCCGGAGATGCCAGGAAGCGGCAGGACCCGAAATGCAGTGGGAATAATCCAACAGGTAAGACTTAAAAGGAAACTGAGCTTTCCTTATTCCTTTTCTCCCTCTCACCTTTGTTCTTGTCTTTTTTCCTCTAGGTGCCGGGGCGTAGCTGAATCCGGAAGATCGCTGCTGAAGATGGAAGCGCCTTGCCAAGGTGAGTAAAATGCAGCGCTGCAGCGATCGAAACGAAATGCCTTTAAAATGATGTCTTCCTTTTCAGGGCCGTTGGAGAAATGACTCCGGGATGCAGATTTAGCAGGTAAGGGCTTTTCTTTTCCTATTCTCTTCCTTTCTCCCCTTGCAGGTGTCCCAGGATGTTGGCAGGCGTGGCTGAAGTCAGGATGCAGGAGCTGACACGGTGAGCGTCCAGCTGGTAGGTGCAGAACAACGCGAAGCATGTGTGGCTGTTCGGGTGGGGTTTAAATAGCCTTGGAAGAAGTTCCTGGTATGTATCCTTCCACCAATCAGGTATGTATCCTTCCCCGACCACACCCGGGTGGTGAAGTAGTCCTACAGGTTAAGTAGTCCCATTCAGGCCTCAAGAGGGCCTGGATGAAGCAGTAAGGTCTGCATCAGGTAAGTGTGCACCCAAGCACTTAAACACATATCCTCTTCTACGAGCCTGGCGCCTAAGGCGCCAGGACTGGGGTCCGCTATGAGCCTGTCGCCTAAGGCGCCAGGACTGAGTCCAAAGGGCCCCGACTTGGGCCCGCTGAGACTTCCCTGGGGAAAATGATGTCTGCCTCTGGGGTTGCTGGGCCCGACCTGGCTCCTTAGAGGTAGGCATCATGACAGTACCCCCCCTCAAGGCCCCTCCCAAGGTCTTTTCCTCCGGGGGTTTTGGTTTGTGCGGGAATCTTCGATGGAATCATTGAATTAATCGTGGTGCGTGAACATAGTTACTGGGTTCCCAAGATCTTTCCTGAGGTCCATATCCTTTCCAATCAACAAGATAGAAGAGTTTCGACTTAACTATCTTGGAATCTAAAATGTCTTTCACTTCGAATTCTAATTCTCCATCAATTTGGACAGGGCCTGGGGGCTCAGACAGTCTGGTTCCAGGTTGTACTGGTTTTAGAAGAGATGCGTGAAAAACGGGATGAATCCGCATGTTGGATGGTAAATCGAGTTTAAAGGCCACTGGGTTGATAATAGCTTTGATGGGGTAAGGCCCAATGAATCTGGGATTAAAAGTTCGCTGACCCTTGAGGGGTAGATGTTTAGTTGCTAGCCATACCTGATCTCCTACTTGGTAAGGAGGAGTTTTACTTCGGTGCAAATCAGCGTTTTCTTTATACTTTTTCTTGGCTTGCTGTAAGTGGGTTGTAGCTTCTTTGAAGGCTTGGGTTATTGTGGAATGTAGGTGATTTACTGCAGGCATCTCCAGGGTCAGAGGTGGATCTAGGTCAGAGGTCCGAGGATGGTGACCATACAGGGTATAAAAAGGAGTCTGTCCGGTTCCAGAATGCACTGAATTGTTGTATGCATATTCTGCAATCCAAAGGATGTCCTTCCAATTCAACTCGGATTGGTGTAACATGCACCGCAGATATTGCTCGAGAGTCTGATTGGTTCTCTCGGTTTGTCCGTCGGTCTGGGGGTGGTGGCTGGTGGATAACCGCACGTCTATTTGTGCTAGTTGGCAACATTTCTTCCAAAAGTGGGAGATAAATTGACTTCCACGGTCTGAGACTAATATGGAAGGGAAACCATGTAACCGCACTATATTTTCCATAAATTCCTTGGCCAAGGTGGAAGCTGACGGCAATCCTTTTAAAGGGATAAAATGGGCCATTTTGGAGAATAGATCCACTATTACGAGAATCGTGTTGTAACCACCACAAGGAGGCAGGTCAGTTATAAAGTCCATTGACAAGGTGTGCCAAGGTGCTGGTGGAATGTCCAAAGGTTGAAGTAGGCCGGCTGGCATTTTCTTTTGACTCTTATTTTGGGCACAGATTCCGCAAGACAACACAAATGACTTTATGTCTTTTCTCCAAGGAGGCCACCAGAAGTGGCGTTTGATCTTTTCTTCTGTTTTCGCGATACCGGGGTGTCCTTCCATTAATGATTCATGATGACGGGTAATGACAAGTTCCTGCAATTCGTTACTTGGCAGAAATAACCGCTCTTGGAAGTAGGGTAAATGATCCTTTACGGTGTAGTGAGGACCCTTTTGACTCCATTCCAGTAAGGCAGAAGAGTCAAAAAGCTGTTTTACTTGAGCTTGGATGTCCTCAATGGTTTGCAATGAAGTCAAGCCCAGAATTCTTTGTTCCGGTATGATTGGCACAGGTTCTAAACTCGAATTGGGTTCTTCCATGCCTATCCGGGATAAGGCATCTGCCTTACCATTCTTGCAGCCAGGGCGATAGGTAATTACAAAATCAAATTCCGCAAAGAATAAAGCCCATCGGAGTTGTCGCGAAGATTGAGCTTTGGCCGTCTTTAAATACTGCAAATTTCTGTGGTCCGTAATTACGGTGATGGTGTGTCTTGCACCGAGAAGATAGTGACGCCAAGCCTTGAAAGCTGATTTAATAGCCAGTAGTTCTTTGTCGGTAATTGCGTAATTGAGTTCAGGTGGAGAGAATTTTCTGGACCAAAAGGCTACAGGGTGTAGTTGGTTAGTTTCTGGGTCTCTTTGCGACAGGACAGCTCCCATGGCCGAACTGGATGCATCGGTTTCCACGATGTAAGGGAGATCTGGGCGCGGGTGCTTCAATACAGGTGCAGAGGTGAATTTGGTTTTCAGGTCCTGAAAGGCTTGTTCAGCCTCAAGAGTCCATTCAAAGCGTTTATTTTTCTTTAGGAGAGCTGTGATGGGTTGAACAGTTCGAGAAAATTCCGGGATGAACCTTCGATAGAAATTGGCAAAGCCAAGCATGCTTTGCACTCCCTTCACAGAGCTAGGAGATGGCCATTTGAGAATGGCGTCCACTTTCCGCGAGTCCATTCGGATTCCTTGTGGTGTCAGGATGAATCCGAGAAACTCCACTTCTGTGGTATGAAAAACGCATTTTTCGAGCTTGGCAAATAATTTGTGCTGGCGCAATTTCTCAAGAACTGCCCTAACATGGTTTCTGTGATCAGATTCTGAGGAGGAATACACCAGGATGTCGTCAATATAAACGATGACACAAACATCGATAAGTTCCCGAAGAACATCATTCATGAAGTACTGAAAGGCGGCAGGTGCGTTGCACAAACCGAAGGGCATTACTTGATATTCGAAGAGCCCAAATTTGGTGCGGAATGCAGTCTTCCACTCGTCGCCCTCTTTTATACGTACCAGGTGGTAAGCTCCTCGGAGATCTAGCTTGGTGTACACACGAGCATCTTTTACTTGGTCGATAAGCTCAGGTATCAGGGGCAAAGGGTAACGATTCTTAATCGTTATCTGATTTAGGGCGCGGTAGTCAATACAGGCCCTAAGGTCTCCTTCCTTTTTTGGTACGAAGAACAAAGCGGAAGAGACTGGTGACTTTGATGGGCGAATGAAGCCATTGGCCAGGTATTGATCCAAATACTGGCGCAAATGCAGGTTCTCAGGTTCAGTAAGAGCATAAATCCTACTACAGGGTAGTTGTGCATTGGGTACCAAGTCGATTTGGCTATCGTAAGATCGATGGGGAGGTAAGGTGTTAGCCTGCTCTTTCTGAAAAACGTCTTGGAATTCTTGGTATTCAGATGGTAGCTGTACAGGGGTGGAAGTTACAGAGGCTAGACCCATAGCTGGATTCCTTGGGTAACAGGTTGGTTCACAATCAGGAAAAGTTATCTTCTTTGCTCGCCAGTCTATTCTCGGAATATGTGTTTCTAACCAAGGGATTCCAAGAAGTACTTGAAATTGTGGGGCCTTGATCACATCAAACGCGATTGCTTCCCGATGTCCGTCCTGACCCACCAGAGTGATTTCAACTGTGGAATGCGTTACAGGCCCTGAGGCTATTTCGGTTCCATCAACTGTAGTAATTACATCTTGGGTTACTTTCGGGCGGAGAGGAAGCTTAATCCTGGAAGCCAAATCACGGTCTATATAATTTCCAATAGCTCCACTGTCAATGTATGCTTTTATAGCATGCAACTGCTGAGGCTGTTTTGGGTTCACAAGCACCATTGGCATGACAAAATGCAAGGTCAAAGAGTTTGTTTTCAAGCTCGGCAAGCGGACCCCTACGCTTGTCGGGCTAGGTCGTTTCCCGAACCAGGTGTCAATAACTCGTTATCAGTGGCTCCAACCACCTTCTTGGGTGGTTTAACTGGACAACTTTGAAGAAAGTGCCCGGAAGTTCCGCAATACAGACAAAGTTGCATTTGTCACCTTCTCTCTCGTTCCTTCTGCGTTAATGGTCCTTTAACACTGCCAATTTGCATAGGTTCGGAAACGTCAGTACTCTTGGAGTTAACGTGGGTCTTGATAGGTACTCTGGTTTCATACTTGAGCCGATCTGCTTTTCTATTTTGAAGACTGTGATCAAGTTGAACCACTAAGTCTATGTAGTCTGCGCAGGCCTGGGGTGGATCTACTATCTGAGCTATAACATCTTTAAGCTCTCCACGCAGGCCTCGATGAAACAATGTGATCCTTTTATTTTCAGGCCATCCGGTTTCCACGACTAGTCTATTAAAGGTGGCGATATAGGACAAAAGATCCTGATTACCTTGTCGTAAGGATAGCAGTTCGTTGTCAAGGGCCTGTCCCTGCGATTGTCGAGCGAACAATCTTTCCATGCTGGCCTGGAAGCCCTGGAAATCCCGGAGAATGGGATCATCCTGATTTACCAATGGAATAGACCAATCGGCAGCACAGCCACTGAGGTAAGATAGTACAAAGGCTACTTTGGTCTGGTCGTTGGGGAAGGCCCCGGGCCTGCATAAAAAGTGTAAACAGCATTGGTTCATAAAAACGGCATATTTCTTGGGATCCCCCGCAAAACGTTCCGGCGGGGCCAAAGGCATGTGTCCAGGTAGATTGATTTGTACCGGGTTATTCGAACCCATTGTTGTAGAAATATCCCCGGAAACAGGTAAAGGAGTGTGCTCTGCCTGGCCCTGCAATAACCTTTTAGCCAGATCATCAGTTCTTTCCTTGGATAGGATTAGTTCCCTTCTGAGAGCATTAGTCTCCTGGCGGGCTGAGTGCACTTCTGCCCGTAATTCCCCTACAAGATGGGCCAGCTGATCTGTCTCGGAAGTCTCCATAGCGCCCAGGTGGGAAATTGTGGTAGGGCTTCGCGTTCTGTAACGCTCACCTGGTTCCCACGGAGGCGCGGCGTCGAAGGCGCAGAACTCTGAAGATGGACAGGAAGGGCTCCTCTATTCTGGCTTCCCTGGCTCGTTGGATACCCTCCTGTGCGTGAAAAGGGAGTATTACCAACTGTGGAACAATGTTCAAGCCTCCCACTCCCTTCCAACCCTCCACGATACCTCCTCCACGATTCCCCGTGAAGCCTCACCTTAGGGTTTGGATGGATGAGCTCTCCATCCTGCTTCTGATGCAGGGGCGCGTTGAAACCCAGTTACTTCACTGGATTGAGGATTGATGGGAGTTCAGGTAAGCTTGACTGTTCAGGTAAGGCGCTGTAAAAGTTCTGTTCAAAAGTTCAATCTTAATAATAATGTTTGTTGTCTAATTGCAGCAAGCGCTAATGCTTATGTCTTTTTCCCCTTAGGGGCCGGGGTTCGGAGTGCCGGAGATATGGCGCCGACCCGAAGTGAAACAGTTCTGGATGAGCGCTCAGGTAATGTCTTTGCATTCGCTCATTCAATGTCTTTGTCTTTTTTCCCCATAGGGGCCGGGGTCCGGAGATGCCAGGAAGCGGCAGGACCCGAAATGCAGTGGAAATAATCCAACAGGTAAGACTTAAAAGGAAACTGAGCTTTCCTTATTCCTTTTCTCCCTCTCACCTTTGTTCTTGTCTTTTTTCCTCTAGGCGCCGGGGCGTAGCTGAATCCGGAAGATCGCTGCTGAAGATGGAAGCGCCTTGCCAAGGTGAGTAAAATGCAGCGCTGCAGCGATCGAAACAAAATGCCTTTAAAATGATGTCTTCCTTTTCAGGGCCGTTGGAGAAATGACTCCGGGATGCAGATTTAGCAGGTAAGGGCTTTTCTTCTCCTATTCTCTTCCTTTCTCCCCTTGCAGGTGTCCCAGGGTGTTGGCAGGCGTGGCTGAAGTCAGGATGCAGGAGCTGACACGGTGAGCGTCCAGCTGCTAGGTGCAGAACAACGCGAAGCATGTGTGGCTGTTCGGGTGGGGTTTAAATAGCCTTGGAAGAAGTTCCTGGTATGTATCCTTCCACCAATCAGGTATGTATCCTTCCCCGACCACACTCGGGTGGTGAAGTAGTCCTACAGGTTAAGTAGTCCCATTCAGGCCTCAAGAGGGCCTGGATGAAGCAGCAAGGTCTGCATCAGGTAAGTGTGCACCCAAGCACTTAAACACATATCCTCTTCTACGAGCCTGGTGCCTAAGGCGCCAGGACTGGGGTCCGCTATGAGCCTGGCGCCTAAGGCGCCAGGACTGAGTCCAAAGGGCCCCGACTTGGGCCCGCTGAGACTTCCCTGGGGAAAATGATGTCTGCCTCTGGGGTTGCTGGGCCCGACCTGGCTCCTTAGAGGTAGGCATCATGACATAAAGCCTGTTTGAAAAACAAATTGCAATTCTGCTGCATGTGTTTTCTACTGCATTGTTTTCTTTCCAGAATCGATTTTCTACATGTGTTCACATTGCATTGGTGCCCTGTTCAGTACTCTGTAAGCTTCCTTGTCTCTTAAGTGCAACCACACACATTCCTGTCATAGCTATCCTATCGCAATTGTAAACTGAGATACAAGTAACTAGTAAAATCTGAGTATGCCATTTTTCTCTTTTTGAAGGTTTTGATTTTCGTTTCTGGTCTCCCATCTTGGGGTGAATTTTAAATCAAATTTTTCTCTCTTCTTTCAGACTCCTTGCCACTGCTTTCCATCGACGAAGAATTTAGTTGGCAGGTGTTTGGGGGAAGTGTTGCAGGGGAGTGCTTAACCTGTGTACTATCTGTTATTTTGAAGAAAAGTAGTTTTGTTTCCCTTTCTATTAAAGGTTTATGTATCTTATGTTAGGAGTGTGAAGTAACTGTATTGTGGGATTTTTGCATATACACTGCCACACATTGGTGGCTGCTGCCCTAATTTTGATTTGCTTGAATTTCTTTGAATTCTAAAAAAATTGTAATATTTCATTGTTAAACACTGGCCTGGTTCATATTCCATTGCAACACAGGGTATTTGTTAAGGTGGGTGTGAGACGGGTTGGGTGCCTTCTCAAAGTAGAATCCAAGAATCAATGAAGATAAAAAGCGTTTTTATTGTGCGGCACATTCATTGTCAGTGGAAAGAGTCCCAAGCTGGAGTGTGCCGTGTTCTAAAACCGTCACAGGGTGGATAACATAGTTCTTGTAGCCCTTCGCTAGACCCAACATATATCAGCTAGACAAGTAAAAACCCTAAAACTGTCCTGTGCCACGCTTTGCCAGGAAATGCTCTCCACACAAACCAACCGACAGTGTAAAGCAGTTATTGGACAAACATGCCATCATGAGAGGAATTAATATTCATAAACTGGTCATCTTGCAAGCATGTAGGACAGGCAGGCGTGAAGGCAGGTGCACAGCATTCCTCCATAACAAAAAAGGTGCAGCAAAATCTCACCTGATGATGGATTGCAGACATGTGCCAAGGAATGTGGGTGTGCTTTTTTCATTGTGTCACCCTCTGCAGCATGATTTTGGTCCGTATTAAAAATCAATACATCGCCAAAGTTAAGATGCAGGTGGGAAGATGAAGTGTCACAGATGGCACACGAAACACCCCAAGCCTCAGGAATGGTTCAAGGGTTTTATGGATTTTGTAATGGGCCGTATGGCCATCCTTCATTCTCTTGAAAAACTCCTTCTCCGTGATCCCAGGTTAGTATATATAGAATATTGACCCTTATTGTTTAAGCTGTACCATGCACTGAATGTGAGGACTTAAAGTCAGGATGCCTTCTCCAACTAAACTTCCTCAGGGACTTCCTAAGATTGTCCCTACTCTATCCAGGGGTTAGTGTTCTACAGGGGTAGGGATTGTGGCTTTCAGACACTCTTCTAGATTTGGTCTTCTGTTGTCACGCCGGCTGGGCAGCGGACCTTTTACCTTCTGGAGGGTGGTGCCTTTACCCCCACTGATGCCTCCTTAAAGGGTTGTCCGGGGCTAGGAGTACAGCACAAACCCAGCAGCAGAACACCAACAGCGGAAATGCTGACTGCTGTACGGTGGGACTGGCCATGTTGGTCACGTTTGTTCACGGACGTCGGGCGGGTGACACGCCCCCTGTCAACGTGAGCACATGGTTGACCACACTATAGGGCAGGCTTAAACACAATTCTTTACCAACTGAGTACCAGGTTTAGCATACAGGTTCATGACAGAGGTTAAGGTGAGGAGAGGGTGCATTTTCCTGACTTAAGGAGATGAATCCTGGCTAGTAGTAATAAAGTGATGTAGGTTGATATCAATGCAGGTTATAGTACGTACCGGAGATGAATCCTGGCTAGTAGTAATAAAGTGATATAGGTTGATATCAATGCAGGTTATAGTACGTACCGGGTGGAGAAAGTAATAACAACTAAATGAGCACTTTCCCAGACAATTGTGTTGGCTTTAGTGTAGGTAATGTTTAGGCACTTGTTAGATATTGACCGTTTGCCCGCTATTACCTTCATATGCACTTGTATGTTATCAGCAACATCATTTATTAAGTTATTGGGTTTTATACCACAACTTGCTGTCTGCCTCCTGACATCATGGAAGTTGAAATAAAAGTAGGCTTGGTTTGGTTAGTCCGACCATAGGGGAAATACACAATAGCTTTGCTCAAAAGTGGCCCGGCTCTGTGTGGGGGTATGCTTCCAGATGACTTGTGTCAGGGCACTTGAGGACTCTGCATCCACACAGGGGGTGTGTGTGCCCATATTGTGATGATAAGTGGTCTGGTAATGTGCTTTACAAGTTGCTGGGCCAGATGTGGATTGCTGATGTATATTGGTCGGGCATGTTCAGTTGCCGCGTGTGAATGGCTGAGTCGATGTGTGTGGTATATTGTGGAATATGTGAATATGAGTGGATTAACAACAGGTTGCAGGCATTTGTGTGGTAACAGTCAAGGTAAAATCACATTGGGGAACACCTTGGAGCAAAGACATCAAGGGAACATTAAGGAGCACAATTATAATAGGGGAAAACCTAATAGCAATGTTACCATGGTTACACATGGCAATTGGAATTAGGGGACCGTGAGTTGAGGCAATGTCCCTTACCTTATCAATGAGCAGTCTGTGTCTCAGTCCAGGGAGGATGCAGGGCAGGGCATGGGTAACGGGCATCATTTGCAACCTCTGCCCTTTGCTTATTCCCCAGGAAAGGTTGCCCTCTGAGTTCAGTAATATGGTGGAGTGGCTTCTTATGTGACCCAAGGGGCCTATCAGCATCTATGGGTACATCTGAGAATTGTGGAAGAGAATTGAGATGGTGCAGCGACCACAACCATCCTGTTTAATAAGCCCCCAAACAAAACAATTTTAAACAGTAAGGGCACAATGCAGAGAAGAGCGTCTCAGAGAAAACCTTGGTCTGTTCCAGATAGAGAGCAGGGCCAGCATGTCCTTCTAGTTCAAAGGTATTGCATGAGGGCTTGTAACGTTAAAGGGGCAGCCTATATGCTGCTGAGGGTTCACTAGGAGATTCTAGCAGAGAGTTTAAAAGGTGTGAAGGCCAACGGTTCAATAGCTGTCAAATGTTGTGAGTACCCGAGGATATGATGATAATGTAAGTACAACTCGTAAACATCATCAACAGCTATTGCCTTTGCCTATCAATATTTGTTTTCTTATGACTTAATGTCCAAATCTATCAAGACCTTCATTGTTCTTTTAAAGATCTATTGCAACTATGACCAGAGATTCTCTCATAACACCATGCTCTTTGCAATGAACATACATTGTGTATAGTAAAGCATGTCAATAACCAACATTTTGATGTTGTAAAGCTTGAGATTGGGCTATCATAGATGTTATGAGCTCCTACGAGAGTTATGGCAAAGTTGATGGAACACAATTAGGGTAAGTGATGATAACGACTGTTACAGCCCATTACAATCAGGCTGTACTGCTGTTATATCCTTTGACACTGGACTAAAGGGTTCCTTCTCTGAGCCCAGTATCACATCTAGCAAAGCGTGATTTCCAGGTGTGATCATAAATTTTCCAGTCTAGTGTTCAAAGTAAGTGCTGTACAATCCAGAGTCCTTTAATCTCGTTCACGAGCGGGCGGGTGACTGGACTCTGTTAATTTTATTTGATCAATTTGATTTGTCCAGTTATTTTGCTTTGCCTTTTTGGTTTTGGTTCCTTGTAGACCATTCTGTGGTCTGGAAGTTGCCTGGCTTCCCTGCCCTCTACCTGACCCCCCCAGCGCCCGGACAAGATACACTTGGCAGTCTGTCTTCGCTCTACATTAAGCAATGGTTGGGGCTCGGCACTCAGGAGTCTTCATATTGATCGTATGCGCTTTCAGCTACACGCAGGTGTTGAACAGGGACAAGACTGAGATCCTAGTGGTTGCCCCCCCCACTTCTGTTTCTTCTCTTTGGACTTCTTCCTACTGGCCTTCTTCTCTTGGGTCCTGTCCTGTCCCGGTTTCTCTTGTGAAGAATTTTGGAGTTAAGATCTCCTCCTCGCTCTCATTGGAGGCCCAGGTGGCAGCTGTCTGTCAGTCTGGGCACTACAAACTGAGAGTTCTGCGCAGGACATTGGGTTTCCTCCCTGTGCAGTTCCATGACCCAGTGGTTGCTGCACTGGCACTGAGTGTACTCGACAATTGCAATTCCCTATATTTAGCACAGCCACTGTACTTAATCCATCGCCTTCGAGTACTGCAAAATGCAGCTGCCATACTGATGGTTCGCACTCCGTATCATGCGTCTATTTGCCCGGCTCTACCGCTGCTGCATTGGTTTCCTCTGGCCCAGAGGGTGCAGTTTAAGTCTATGTGCATTGTGCACTGGGCCTTTTATGTCTTGGGGTGCTGAATATCTGCAGTGCAAGATTTTACCCCTATGTTCCGAACTGTCCACTCTGCTCCCTCAAATCTTGTACCATCTCTGTTCCTCGGGTGCGGCTCTGTAGGGTGGGGGAACAGGCTTTCTCCGTTGCTGCGGCAAGATTTTGGAATTCCCTCCCTCTTCACCTCCGAGCTACGGCCGACCCTCTATTTTTCTGTCGGCTATTGAAGACATTTATTTTTGTTTAAACTAATCCAACTAGGACTCGCTCCCTGACTGTACTATGCCTAGCACCAAGATGCCTTTGCGTGGATGTACACTTTAGGTCCTACCACTATACTGCCCCACACCCACCAGGACTGACCCCCATGTGCTTTCCCATCCCTGGTCACTATTGCCATATCCAAATGAGAAGTGCTAAAGATCCCTGTATTAGAGGATAGAGTAATCCCACAGGCTCTAGTGCAGATGCACCACTACCCGATTTAGGAGGGCAGCCACATTGGTGACAGTGAATGCACAGTCGTCCAGGAAATTCTCTCCAGTATTTTGAACCTCCATGATAGAAAGAAGGAAAGAGGCCAACCAGATCTCTGTGCTTAACTGTCAACATTACAGCCACCTGGAAAATGCGTCTCCTCATGTGAATCAAGCATGTATTCCCCCTCCCCGGCACACTATTTGTCACCTGGAGAATTTGGCTCTGCTCCCTAATGCAGCACTCTCTGAGACTATTTCACAAGGACGTACCTCTCCTGGTGAACGCTCCAATATTTGGCAACCTTCCTTTTCAAGTGTGGTTCGTTTTCAGAAGACTCCTGCAGCGTCTTCGCTCCTCTAACTCTCTCAGGGTCAGTCGTTTTTCAAAGAAACGAGCTGGGGGAAGGTCTCTGTCCTTGGCTGGGTCCTCCCTCTGGAATAGCCTCCCTTCCACTATGAAACTTATGGAAAACCATCTCCGGTTCCGGAAGCACCTCAAGACCTTCCTCTTTGCTTCTGCCTTCGCTCCCCCTCTCCTCCCTGATATGTTCTCTCTTGGCACCGTGCACCTGGCCACCCTCTGTCCTCCAGGCCCAGGTACCTGCTCACCCTGCCACCCAGCATCACTGCTTCTGGGCCACCTCTTGCACCGGGGTCTGTATCTGTACCTATACAACCCCCCTTTTGTTTCTTCCTGCACTTATCAGACCTACCCTGTCTGCTGCCTTAAACCCAGCACTTGCCAATTGCTGCTGCACTACCACTGTTTGTTGCCTTTATTATTTATTAATTATTATTTATCTTTTCTCCTTTGCTCCACACTTTCCACTTCTCCACCCTTCCTGCACTTTTCCCCTCCCCCTCTCCCATGCCCTTGCGCGTTCTCAATGTCACGGGGCCTAGTAAGAGCATTGTTTTGTTCTCCCCTGTTCCCCTTCCTTGCCTTGTCACGCTCTAAAACACTTGTGTACGAGTGCGATAGAAATAAAATATCATATCATATATCATACAGGCCACTCGGTATCAGAGACATGTGCATTGTGGTTGTACCCTGCCACTGTAGCACTGTTTCAAATTGTGTTCCCAATCGCTCTCCATCTAAAGGCAGAGAGCATGGGCAAAAGGACGAATCAGCAACGTAGGGTAGAGTCTGAGATGAAGGAGCGCATTTGACCAAGCACTACTTAGACTACACTGGGGCCCTGGTGCACAGCATGTCTGCTGGTGATCAAAACATAACATTCTATAAACAAAGAAAGGTGAACAAAGTGGAGGGTATGAGAAGCCACTGAGCTAAAAGGCAGCGGGGTGGATGTGACCAGAGCCCAAGATCGAGGTTCCTGGGGTGCCGCAAGGAGCTGGATGCAGCATGGCAGTAAGAGGGAAGACATGGGCCCTCTTGGTCGCAAGGACATGGTTGTGGGATGCAAGGGCACACAAAGCTGGACGTTCCAGCGCAGCGATTTTAGCACTGGTCATTTAGGCATGTGCCTTGGCCACAACCCCTTTTCAGATACGCAGAGACCTATACACGTTGATATTGATGTTTGCTGAAATATATTTTCATCTCTATAGGTTGACCAGACGTCCCGGTTTTCCCAGGACTGTCCCGGTTTTTCGTGCTCTGTCCCCCTTTTTCAAGATTCTGTTCCCATTGGAAACTGCAATGGTCTGGGTTTTTTGTACTAGGTCTTCATGTCTGGCAGGTAGGAATGTACAATCTCGCACAGAAGAAATGCTGCATTTTACAACTTAAGATAGTGTTAGTTTGTGATAAATTAATTATAATATGTGTTTCTTTGAACAGTAACACTTAAACCCCCTTTGCCTCTAAACGCTACTAAAGTGTAGTGCCTTTACAGCTACTTTCAAGAGTTAGTCCTACTTTTATGTTAGTTGCCCTGTCCCGGTTCTTTACTTTTTAAATCTGCTCACCCTACATCTGTAGCACCGAAAAATGCATGATGTTGTACTATGAGTGAACGCATCAATATCTGGGGCATGTAGGTTGCTGTTCCCTGCTGGCCGCGGCCAACATGGCATGCCTAAAAGGAATCTGCGCCCAAAGCGCCACGCAGAAGCGGTTAGTTCTGAAAGGGCTGCGCCCAAACACGGCGTGCCGAGGGGTGCGTGTGGGGAGCAACTCCCCATTATGAAAGACAGCAGGGGCCAGAGGATAAGGGATTTAAGGTAATAGGATTCAACAGGTGGGTGCAACGGAAAGGAGTTTGGTGGGAATCGAGGATCTGTGGTTCGACCAGTTTTTCCTTGGTAGAATCCCTTTGATGCGATCTTAAAGAAAACGTTTCACTGTGACAAATGCGTGTCTCTTCCGTTTGCCAGTAATTGTTTTCTGATGTCATGACATTCTAATTCATGCTGACTTTACCCCTTCCTTTAAAGTGTTTGTGTCCATTGCGACCAGATTGACAGATTCTATTGCCTGAATGAATAAGTAAACACAACTGCTGACCACCTGCTGACGCTACGGATATGTCAACCAAAGTCACAGCGTCCATTTAGCAGGACCTGGGGGGGGGGGGGGGGGGCTGGGGGGAGGAACAATATCCTACTCCATGCAGCAGGCAATAGCCTAGTGCTATTGATTTTTTTCATGTCGCAAATGCATCTGATGGGCTCTGATGCTAACGTGTCTCTCGTATAATAATGGGCAGCTCACCAGAAAGGGTGTTAATACATCTATAATTGGGAACGCGCATACCTTTTAAACTTTCAGTTCAATCGAATTCTCGGTTAGTCTAATCTTTCTGTAATGAGGTTTTAAACACACTTTGCAGGCGTGATGCGAAACGAGGCCGGGCCCGCCTCAATGTATCTGTCAATCTTCCAGGCCAAGCACAGTTTATTGTGCTCTTCACATCCTTCAACTACAGGCTTAGCTTTAGTTACTGCTTGTCATACCTGTCGCCATGTTTGCCCTTAGAAAAGTAGTATTTATCTTTTAGAGGGCCCGAATCTCAGGGGCCCAAGATAACATTGTGAAAAGAAAAAGGTGTGCCTATATATCCAATGGATACGTGGCTTTTGGTAACAGAACATACTGTCTCCCCCCACCCGCCCCCTCATCAAGACATATGTAATATATGTAAGGCCTAAGAGCAAAATGAGACCACTATTTTAGGGCATATCTATACGTTGTAAACGACTGAATGCAAAACTCCTGTTGCATCTGGGTGTTTGTGGCGTGCATTAGTGGGTAGAACTGTGGCCCCCTTGGGTTCCAGCTAGCATGTGATGTTGGAGTTTGTTTTGGGTGAGCATTTGAGGCAACACATGCACTCATAGCCGGTCAAGTGGCACAGCAAGCAGAGCGCTTGCTTTGGCATCGCGCAGAGCTTGCTAACGCAGGTTCGAATCCGGCCAGGGCCAAACTCAGCCTTTCATGCTTCCGAGGTCGATAAATGAGCACCACACACCGTGGGTAATAATGATAAGCAGCTTTCAGATAGCTGAGAGTTCGTAGCATTGTATTTATGGCAAATTATTAATAAACATACCTTTTGTGAAGTAGCTATGTTACTGGTGCATCATTTACTTACAACACTGGCAGAATTCCTGCAGCCGTGCCAGTGCGAAAGGGGAGAGCACATGTAACCATGTGGAAATTCGACATATACCCAGTAGGCTGTGGGGGAAGTGCATGGCAATAATAGTCTGGGTTTCAGGGGTAGGTTGGCAGAAGGAAAGGTGTACATTTCCCTAAAAGGCATAACAGCACTTCTGAGTTGGCCCACCTAAAGGTTTGAGGTTGGACTCCAGCATAGAGGAGATTGGAATTGCCTATGAAAGAAAACTAGAGCAGTACTGGTGATGTGTTGAGAGAAGAAATTGGGAGTCTAAAGGTTTTCTACCATTGAATCAAATTGCGTTTAGGATCCCAGTCAGGTGTACATACGATATTATATGTAACAATATACAGGAAGAAGTAAAGAAGGAATCAGAGAGTATGGTGCGGTAATGCACAATAGAAAGTATTGAAGCAGCACAATGGGTGTTGCTGCTGCTCTTAGTCGGCAAGCTAACAGGAAGGTTGAGGTTATGCATTGAACTTAGGTCCCTGAATAAGAGAATTGTAAATAACTGACATCCCTGCAAAACATAAGGGAGTTAGCACCATAAGGGACCCAAAACATTTCTCCTCATTGGATTGGATCTCAAAGTGGTCTACCAACAGGTCAACCTTCTTCCTTTTCCCTTTCCTGATTCTGCTGTTAAAGGTTTAAATGCGGGAGATGTGTGATGTGCACCAGGTAGTGGAACCCTGGCATCCGTTGGTTCTAAATAGAATGCTGTGATGGAAGGAGGTCTGGGGAGAGCAGTTTAGGCAGGTGGCGAATGGCTATCAGTCTGTGGTGTGGGCCTAATGCACATAATAGCATTGCATTACCTATTGTGGAGAAGCCGTGCCCCTGTAGCATCCTTTCGTGTTCCAACTTTCACTGAGGGTGCAGGGAGCTTCACTGAAGGCTGTCAAAGTCAGTGCACACCCTGTGTGTCCACCATGGTACATTATCAAATTCCTTGAACAACACTGTGTCATCACAATGGTGTACAGAGAATTGCTCTAATGCTCCTAAGGTAATATAAGACAATCGCTCACTCACCTTTAGTTTCAATACACATGTTGCCCATGCACTGAACAGATAGATAAGATTTGTGTTTGGGGAGACATATAATAATTGCATATGCCACCCCCATCTACAGCCAGCTCTTTCCCACTTTAAGGTTTGAGACTGTCAGGGACATCTTGAGTGTGTTCTCTAAGGACACCTGATATAGAAAACATTCCCCTGTTCAAAGACCAGAAACTCGGGGCATGATTTTGTGTATGCCTGAGCTCTGCAAACATAACACACTTCTTCAGTGCATGATGAAATAATGTGGCACCATACGCCGACACACCGGAGCCAGAAGGTAAATTACTCTGGGGTTACTATGTAAGATAGATCACAGGAACACCATTCGGAAACAAGGTCAAACACAGCAGTGCCAACAATACGCCCCTGAACCACAACACCAACGACACCGCTAGTCCCTGTCAAACTGCACAGAGAACACCAGCTACTCCACCTGTAGTACACCTCCGCACACCCATGACCCCTAGTCTCTACAACAACATCGCAGCACACCAAAAACTGTGCCTGCAGTACACCACCGCCCACCCGGAACCCCTAGTCCCTGCCAACTGCACCACAGCAAACCCATTCTGCACCTGCAGTACATCTTCACACAACCGGGACCAATAGTCCCTGCCCCACTGCACCACAACACCCAACAACTGCATCTGCAGTACACTACCGCACACCGGGACCCCCAGTCCCTACCAACTGTGGGATATTTTCACCCATTCCAATGTGCCCCACTGCATCACTTTGCAAAGTGTGAAAGAAACAGACTAAATGGATGCGCTGACTCCTGTGCGTGCCAAAATCTGCAAAACCGCATTTGGGTTACAACCAAGGAAAGGCTGCACCCCTGCAACACACAGTCAAAGTAGCGGTGAAAACAGAGTTATCACTGCAGGAGCATGCCAGTGGGTTTTGCCACATTCAACATGGAACAAAGCAGCAGAATTGTGCTAAAAACCGAAAATGCCTTTTAAAATGTAGCTCTGCAAGCTTCAAAAGTGCTGATTTTGGTGCTAAATCCATTTATTTCCATTGCATCACTGATATTAAAAGGGTACTACAAAAACTGCAAACAATCTCAGCACTCAAGGGAAGACCTAATGCTGAATAAACTGTGTATGTGCTGCAGAGAAAATTCTGATTTAAAGGACTCAGTTTAATGTGATTTTTCAGGAATGAAGTGCAAAATCGCCTGTTTTGAAAGCATGTTTTGGTTTAAAGGTTTAATTCTTTCAGAATGATTAAGGATTGCTAATGTCAGAATCCCCTATGAACTGTGTTCATTTTCGATGTTTTAATGAAATATGTAGGTAATTTAAAGTTAAAACCCAGTCTTGGAGTTAATTAACTATTACAATTCTGCTTTGACAGTCCTCAGCCTGGGAAAGATTGACACTTCACTGCTGGCAGGAAAGGACTAATTGCTATGCGGAGGCCTCGCACAAACATGACAAAGGACTCATCAGACTTTCATCTGGGCCCCATGCAAAGATAATGGCAGACTCAAACACTGATCCCTACAGGGGAATGGCAGGATGTTCCATTCTCTGAGAGGAGCCTTCTCATCGAACTTCAAAGGACTGGCCATTTGCTCACACTTGTGAAAGAAAGAAAAAAAACCTGACATGGATTTTGAATTTAATTTGCTTATTTTGCCACAGAACTTTATGACATTTAGCTTGGTGGCAAGAATAAGTAAATGAGTGAAAAGTACATGCATATAAATTTGAACTCATGCTAGCCAGTTGAAAACTTGGTAGGATTTCTTATTGTATAAGGAACAAAAGTTATGCAAAAACACTAATTGTGCAGAAACTATTAATGCTGCAACTCTAATATTATGTACTCATGTCCTAGGGGTGATTGCACATATATGTACTGAATTAGGAGTTGTTAGGCCAAACCGTTATGATTAAAATTGCAAATATTCAATAGAAAGACACCACCAGGTCTCACGGATGTGGGAGTTGGATGTAAAGTAACCCACAAAATATGTAATTTATGTGCCCGATTTTATTAGAGGGCATAAGTATATTAATATGCATTTGTGGGAAAGTTAAATTTTGGTCCAAATAACTGTGGGAGTTTCCCAAGTCACATCAAAAATATGACAACTCTTTCTGTCATCCAACCAGCAAAAAGCAAGGCGGGAACTGTGCCTTTGACCACTCATAGCCTTGTGGGTTTGGGTTGTAAGTCTGCCCCTACTATAAACTGAGTGATGTCACTTGGCAGGATAAATAGGGGAACCTCATAACACACAGGGACACACTGATTCCTGACTCCATCCTGATTTCCACGTGACACTCTGTTCCTGAATTCTTCATCTTGCTACTGATTCCAGATTCTTTACCAAGCCAAGGCCAAAGCATTACTGAACTCTTCTTCAGCTAGGCCCAAATCCTGAAACCATCCCAAAACTTAAGTGAAATCATTCTGATCCATTCTGGCTTGCTGCCATTAATGCTTTCCTGCTGAAACTCGCCATCCCGCTGAACTACAGTGTCCAGTTACCAGAAGGGTCAATCCAATCCAATCCAGCCTGGGATGCCAGTCCAATTGACCAGAACCACCCAACTGACATATCCCGCCAGAAGTGCCCTGCTGTCTGTAGACCCGATCCGGATGACCAGAACCCTGACGGTCCAATCTTAATTTAAAGTAGACTGTAAGTATCAATAGGAATCACCGGATCCCATAGTGTAGTTGCCTTACATTGTCCTTTCCCAATCTATAACTCATCCTATCTTTAACTTAAGAACTTGTAATATTGTCACCCCAGTCTTGAAACCTTGCTTTGATTCCTTGTGCTAGTGATAATTTCTTTAAAATCCTTTTATCTTGTGAAATCCCAAACTCTTAAATTCTCCGACGGGTAATCCGACTGAGTCCTCCAAGGCAGACACAGACGTGCTGGGGTTGGTTTCCGTGGACCACTCTGGAGCTTACTTTGTTTCAAACTGGTAACCAGCCTGAATACCCTTGTTTAGAGCATAATTGTCATTGTAAAAACTGATTTCTGTTTTCATTTTCGCGCCTTTATTTTCAAAAACACCTCTCATTCAAACTCGTATAACTTCCTCAATTTTAAAGCTAGAGAC
Source organism: Ambystoma mexicanum (assembly GCF_040938575.1). Lineage (NCBI taxonomy): Eukaryota > Metazoa > Chordata > Amphibia > Caudata > Ambystomatidae > Ambystoma > Ambystoma mexicanum. The sequence continues at coordinate 499,048,258 of NC_090937.1, forward strand.
TTAATTTCAACTCTGACTTAAACCTAAGACCTGTTGCTACATCTCTACCTAACAACCGTGTGTATTGCCTGATTGAAATCCTTAACACAACTGCACAACCGCAGCAACCACCCATTTACACGGCAGTATCACATAACTACAACAATGGTACTCTACACTAACTCTTCGGGACCCCTAGCCCCAGCCAGACCGCTATAACGGTACACCACCAACAGAATATGGAACCCCTAGCACAGGCCAAAGTGCCCTCGTGTCACACCCACAAACACGGTATGCAACCACCTCCCCACCAGATGGGAGCAGTGACACCCCAAAAGTGGGATAACAACGCCCAGATAGACAACAATAATCAAAACTCCACATCCATCAACCAGAACGCACATTCATTCAACTGGCGCCCCACGTTCCAACTATGGAAAAATGCACACAACTGCAAACTCCACACCCACACACTCATCACGCTGCACACAAGACAGAGGTGACACAATAATCCAGTGAACCCTGACACAGCATGTAAAAACACACTAAAATCGGTAATAAAGTACTCGTCTCACTGAAAGACGTAAACGCTGTCATAGTACAACAATCTAACCCTTAGACAATAGCACAGATATAAAATTACCATCAGAAGTCATTCGGAAAACAGCACCTTGAAATGACTACACTATACCCATGGTGCCATACATTTTCTTCCATGAGTTCCCAACCATCCGCAAGTCCATTTCCCACCTGCAGGACCATGTCCCACTGGTTCAAACCCCACCTGCAAGGAAAACAAATATTAATCAACAAAATACAATTCAAATTACAACCGTATTAAATTTAAATACATTGGGCCACGACACAAACTCACTCTTACATAGAGGCCCGTAACCTGATAAACAGGAATGAAACACAAACAGGCCACAACACATGACAAAACACCACACAGACCGGCCTGACACGATTCGCTCACTACTGAAAAATGTTCTGCGATAAAAGGAATGCCCTCCTCCTCACATCGAGCTGCCATAAACCAGAACCAAACTCCTCAATGGCCCAGAAAACACTGTAACTTCAGATGCAAATCCCAGGCAAAGTCTTCCCTCTGCCTCGGCAAAAGGGCACGCTGTCCTCAGAACCGTCTTCACTACGTGCTCCAGATGACAGTCCATACCACCTCTCGGGGAGATCTCTGCGCTTCTCAAACACACCTTTACTGGGGTCCGCTCCACCCCAGTCCACAATCCTCTTGCCGACACAGAGTACACTATTGCCATGGTTACCCGATCGATGAGGTTGTCCTCCGGCATTCAAAGAAACAACGTCAGCACGTTCCCTGCGCTCTGCACACACAGCACATTCCAGATCCACTATGCGTTCCAGCCGCTTGCACTGGAACACCTCCTGATGACCCGCCAAAGTCATCATTTTTCCACAAACACCACAGAATCCACATCTCTGACACCTTGCGTATCGGCGATCCACTCGGAGACCCTGGCACCAAGAAACCTCCACACTGGCGTTCTCCATGCTGCAGGCACTCCTCACCAATGACGTTGCAGCCACATGGTCACTCTAGCACCTGGCCGATATCCACTACTATTAACAGTGTGCTTCCTTGCTGACTGGACCACCCAGCCTCCAGCCACGCCAGTCGGCGAGAACTCAACTCTTATCCCAACCCACACTTCCTGGCAGGGACGCTCCTGTGCCCCCCCCGCAAAGCAGGCTAAGTGTAGGTACTCAGAAGCCACTGCGATTGGACATATTTCTCAACTCCACTCACTATTCAGGACCCTACGCCGTCCGGGCCCCGGCTCCAACTGTCATGGAGCCTCTTTCCTGCAGCACCACCCGGCCTGCTGTAGCACCGCTCCTGATCCAGATACCAAGGAGCTGCACTGCTGGCTAACACCCGGGACATAAGCGCTTGGAGGGCGGTGTCCTGTCACAGCTGCTGCCCCCTCCACGACAGGATCCCATCCTCGTCGCCAGTGAAATAATGTGGCACCGTACACCTGAGCCAGCAGGTAAGTTCCTCTGGGTTTATTAAGTAAGATAGATCACAGGAACACCGGCAAGTCCCTCAGGACCAGATCACCTTCTCCAACTGTTCCACTTGGAACACACATTCAAATAACAACACTGACATCCCATATTCACATAACAGCATAGCGTGCACTCCACATTGACATCACCACACTCAGAGAGCAAAAGGGAGACATATATTACAACACATGACCTTTGCACGCATATATTATATTGATGGCGCACAAACGAGGCGCACAAACGAGGCTCATCAAATGCCACAATCCACCATAGCAAATGGTTGTGGCCTCCACAGACGTTGCCATCGGTATATTCAGAGCTACATTGTCCTTTGTTCAGAAAATCAATGCATGATTGATGCAATCATAATGGTGGCACCACAAGACAAAAAGAATGACTACATTTGCTAATTATCGTTTCGAAAGCAGTCATAACTTGACCACCACCACGCATTGAATTTGAAGGTATGTAAAGGGAAATGGAGCCAAAACGTCCCTTTAACAATTCTGTTTTTCAGTGAATTTTATTTTTGAATGTTAAACAGTATCACATATACAGTACCCACCAGGCATGGCTTTTGCCCATGTATCATGGGCACTTAGTCAGTGGCAGGGCTATACTCCAAATAGCCCACTGGATATTGCCTGCAGCATTTTTTCTGTTATCTCTTACTGCATGCCGAGATACAATGACCCTTGACCACAATGTAGGTTCCTCCCCTACCAATGCCAAGATTGTAGGTAATACCGCATGGCATATCTTTGAAAAATCCCTTGCTTTATTTTATAAAATCAGTTGTTTATCCCTTTCTGCCGTCGCGTGGAGGAGGACATGGATGATATCCAGTAATGGATCATTCTGCTGCCGTACATTATTTTATGATGCAGAGGAAGGCCATTGTGGGTTCTCCTCTGCATTGCATCGCTTATGTGGGTGCACATGCAAAATGCTCACTTCTGTGCCTTCTTTGGGTGCCACCCTGCAAATTTTGCTTCACATGTTTCACTTCACAACATGAAAGAATGTTTTAAAACAGAGGACTTTCTAGAATATTTACCTCCAGCTTTTGGGTGGAAGTAAACATTTGAGGAAAAATATATAATAATCATCATCAAACCAAAACTTTATTTCAGTTCAAATGCCTACAAAAGCAAACAACTGAATCTGTAAACATACACACAATTGATACCTTTGTATCTTATACAGAGTTCCGTTTAACAAATTTCACTAGATTATAATTTATAGTGATCACCCAAGGCAACACAGGGTAAAATTGACAAACTTTAATATAATAAAACAGTAAGGATATTATTAAAGCGGAAGTTCACTCAGGAATGTTATTGTCCCAAAGGATATGGAATTTATTTTTTTCCATATATCGATGGATCCAAAAACCTTTTCCAATACATGTTACCTTAGATTTGGTCACATTTACAGATATGAAACACACGGCAGTAAATTATAAGTCGCTTACACCCCTTGTCACAAGGCCAGTGCATGTCTCATGTCAACGTCTCCCATCAGCAAACCAACCGAGGCCAATCCTGCTTAGCTTCATTGGCAGCAGGGTGGAGCCCATCCAGGCTGCAAAACCAATCAGTGCTTCATTTCAGCACCCTGATTACCACTATGTAACACTGTGGTTCTGCACTTGGTAAACTTTTCCAGCAAGTGTGGGCATTTGAACTGAAACCCAGTGTTTAAAGGTTTCATCAGATGCTAGCGGAAGGTTTTAAATATTTGTGTTATTGTCATTAACTTTTCCTTTCAGTTCTCTAGTTTAACGCTGTGTGCTGCTGAGCAACATGTTTCCTCTTTTCATTAATGTTTCTATTTGTGATTTGGATTTTGTGACTAAAACCCGTTTTGTTTTAGGTATTGCATTTTAAGATGTTCTAATGGGACATTGTTTTACCTCACGCTGCCATACCGGTCAGGCTACCGCAATGAACAATTTCCTGTGCGATCATTTTCCAACAGCAGAATTTTTCCTGTGAGGGGTTGTATTGTATTTGCTCACACCCACTTCGCTGCTACTCATTTGCGTTATTTGTCAGGTGTTCCACCTCATTCCCATGAACGGTTCTGTGCTCAAAAGACACAATTAAATACTCAAATTGGACATGTTCCCTTGCTAAATAGCATCTGTGTTGCAGTGACTCTTGTTTACATTGCTTTTATTCTAAATGTAGAACAGATGCAGACTCTTTCCTGACATATACGTGGAGCTCATTCAATCGTTCACCTCAATTGATCTACTTGATTTTGACAACATATTGCACACACACACAAACAATTTCTGAGTTGGAAATAGCAAAAATCAACTCATTTGGAACCATACTCTTTTTTTAGATTGCTCTACAGCGAGCTTTGCTAGCCACCACGGTCACTGAAAATGCACATCAGAGAGGGGCTCTGGAACCAATTAGCTTCTCCATCATGCCTAACGGGAGAATCCTGGAGATAGCTCTGTTAAGGTGGCGTTTTCTTGGTAGAACAAGTGGAGCTGTTTAAGTTGAAGTGAAGATTGCTTAATGTTCCTTTAAAGCCTTAAGGGAATTTGTTTTGTTTACCTCTGGGTTTCCCTACTGCTTGATGGTTTTTGCAATAGAATTCCATTGTCTGATCTCTGTTATTTTTTGCTAATGTAGGGAACATGCTGGTCTTGGAAGCAAGACCATGCAGAGCAACAGAGGTTCGAATCACGATCCACGCTTAGAAACAGAACTCCGGTGCGGTATTAGGTGTGTTATAAAAAAAAAACAATTAAATCAGTACATTAAATAAATACTTTTAGGGCCTGATTCACAGAGGCGTTTTATGATGGCGCAATCCCATAAGAAACGCTCCGTGAATCAGGCCCTTAGACATAGTATTAGACTTCCATTCCATCTGCCACATTGACTGCTGACTATATTTATTAGTATTGTTCTATGTTTGAAAAAAGCGTCTTGCACCCATTTATATAGTGTAGCATGGAATATCAGGCGTATACAAGGAAGTAGGTGATTTGACAGTGCATTTTCAGATGCTGATAAAGCACCTCAAAAGTTCTATCAAGTGAGCATCGATATTTAATTTCACCCTACATAACTTGCATTTGTATTGCAAACAAAGCACAGTATTAGTCCACATATGTGCATGCCTGAGCCATGGTGAATCTGTCGCTGCCATCTGAGACAGTCTTGTCTCGAGCTGCCAGACAAGACTGGCGCAATGGAAAGAGATCACAATGTGGAATTGGGCTAAGTTTAAAAATAGGGATTTTATGTATATGCTCATATGTTATGCTGTGTCTGTGTGTTTGTCATTAACGTACACGAGAGTTTGAATCAATGTGCACTCGTAAATTAGACAGTCTGTGTGCGTGCGCTATCTATGTTTAAGTGAGTGAATGAGTGCTGGTACCTACGAGGGAACAGCGTGCATCTTTGCGTGTCTTCATTGAGCAGGTTGGAGGCACAGTGCCGATAGTAACATAAATATTTTATTTTGTGAAATATATTTGAACACAGGCAGCATGTGCAAGTGTTGTACAAGGACATGATGAAATATATTCTTTCTTTAAAAAATGTATTTCGGTTTTTAAATAGCTATACAAGTGTAACAAAAGACAACAAAATAACATTCAATACAGTATAGATATTGATACATTATGGTCAACAATACCAATCATATAAGAACATTATCCCATGTCAAATGACATTATCATTCAAATTAATTGTTAAAAATGTGTAATTGATTACACCACTAAACTACATCAGAATGCATAATTCCTGATGCATTAACATGACTAAAAAAACCTTAAAACTGTGGTAATAACTAGTATGCTATCCAAGAAACCTATCACTATGTATAATGAAAGGTCAGTCATACCAATTGATGTGATTTATGACTTAGGAGACTATAGAATAACACTACATGCAATAGTTTCAATACCTTAAACATGAACACAGAAATAAATAAATAAATAAATAAATAAATAAATAAACAAATAAATAGTTGGTTTGAACTACAGTGCAGTGTATTATTTCCTTAGCCATAAAGCTAGGTACTAATTGATGATTATCAAAGCTAGAATTCATTCTATACTAAGACCACAAAGCTCATAACAACGTCAGGGTCTTCCTTCACTGCCACCATGTCTAGGCTAAATATTTGGAAATCGCAAAAATAATGTCAAGGTCTTTGGATTTCCTACATACAGCCTGTGCCTCATTTAAGAGAGGGATTCCCCTATTATTTATACAGGGGTTTAGATTATCATGACTTAACCCCTTTATACATGGGACATAAAAAAATTAAATGTTGCAGACTTTCAACCACTTCCGGTCAAAACCGGACATCAGTTTGGCTGATCATTATTCCATTGGGACTGGAATGAACAATTGGTAGTCTGCCCTATCAAAATTGTATATATAAGGACGTTTTGTAGGAATTGCTTTTTAGTTGCAGGTATGATCCATGGAGCTATCGTGTTCAATACATAGGTATGAGAAGACAACTGATAGGCCCAGTTAATTTTCAATACTCTTCCCCAAGGAACACTCTTCATGTCCATCAAATTCAACTTGCCTAAATTTAGTTGTAGTAAAAGATGGATTTAACTACAACTCCTCCAAATGTAGCTGATTTAAATGATCTCTTCTGTATTAAAACCATGGTAGAGGACATACATTATAATGTGCCATCATATCTAATAGGGATTCTTCATATTTAATCAATGATAGATTTCCAGACCAAATGTCAGCCCAATACAATATGAGTGTCAGTTGAATCTGGTCAACAAGAGGTGTGAGCCCAAGTTCAAAATGCAATACGATTTTTAGCATAGAAGGAAGAATTGCAACCAGCTTTTTAAAAAAAAGAGTTTTCCATTACTTTCACACTAGGGATGGGACGATGCCCCTGTTGCTCTGTTCCATACAGAGTACTTGGTAAAGCATGTGCACGACAGAATTTCATTGCCAGGAAAATATAATTGCCAACGGTTTTGGAGTAGGCAAACATTCCGTTATTCCTCTTCTTTAGAATTATGTTTGAATTATCAATATGGTTGTACCAATTCATATCCCAACTCAATCTGATTCGACATATATATATTGTAATCTAAGTGGTCTACGTTAGTGCCCTTCTTCCATTTTGGTGTCCTCGATTTGTGTGGCCTTGTAAGAAAAAAGAGAAAAGGACACAGTTAGTGGGAAAGAGTAGCAGATGGAAAACCTATGGTTTGATTTGTTTGGGAATGACACTTGGGGAATATGGTCATTCAGAAGGGAAAGCCACTAATCTGACAGTTTAAAATGTATAATATTATTTAGTTACAAGAAACCGAGTCTGTAGAACGATTGCAACAGGATGGATTTGTAGCTTATCAAAAGTTAACAATAAAGCAACCTTGCAGGTAGTGCAAGGTAAATTTGCTTTGGTAAATTTTGTCAGGACGACACTGGACATAGAGACATAGAGGCCAATTCATGGAATAATTGTGCGCTGAAATGTGTGGGGCAAGCATGAAAAGCCAGCACAAGCGATTCATGGAAGGCTCTGCGCGTGGCTTTCCCGGGCACTGTGCAAAATCCACGCTTACCCTACACGTCACTGCAACTATCCAAACGCTGTGCGCGACAAGCACAGCGAAAGCGCACAACTCCCAGTGCAACACCTAAAAAGGGGGTGGAACACACGGAATGGGGAACAACGCGTGAAAATGTAGGTGTAACGGGGAAGTACCGCTGTGAAATACACGCAACGCCCACACGCTCGTGAGCAACACGTATTCATGGAATTGAATAGGGAAAACCCACGCACGCCAAAAGAATACGTCCGCCACACGAAAGCAGGCGGAAGCGCTCCCGCCTTGTATAAAAGTGCGCGCAAACAACAAACAAGCATCTACAGCTACGATAAATGTCACGTTTCTCACAGCAGTGATTGGGGGACACAGTAGGAGGAGGAGAACAGCCAGGCCCCACATTTTTTTGCCCATGTCCAACCTTTTTGGGTTGCCTAATGTCCAGGTATATGGCAGGTATATGTTTCCACCTCATATCATCCTAGACCTGGTCACTGAGTGGGAGGATGACCTCACATCACCCACCTTGTGCTCCCAAGCACTGAGCCCCTTGGAAAAGGTGCTCAATGTCCTATTATTGGCCACTGGGTCATTTTAGTGGACAACTGCCATAGTCGGGGACATCTCACAGCCCAGGCAGTCTGCCTACTCCAGGTGTTGGCAATCATGACTGCTGCACCCCTCAGTCCGCAGGCACACATGCCCATAACACCCACAGAAAGGCAGGCCGTGGTCCAGGACTTCTACAGGGGGGCTCACTTCCGCAAAGTGCTCAGTGCCATCGATTGCACCCATGTGGCCCTACGTCTGCCTAGGGCCTCTGAGAACATCTACATCAACCGCAAGCACTGGCATTCCCTCAACGTGCAGGTTGCATGCGATGCCAAGGGAATCATCACCTGTGTCTATGCAAACTACCCAGGGTCCACCCATGACAGTTTCATATACAGAATGTCTGCCCTGGCAACACATGGCTCATTGGTGAGTACAAATGCCTGTGCACATGCATGCATGTCACACACAGACAAATACACCAGCCCAACAAATGACATCCATTATCACCTCCCCAGGGGACAGTGCCTACCCTCTGAGCACCTACATGATGACGTCAATACAGAACCCCACCACACCACCCCAGGTAAGATACAATGCAGCCCATATTGCAACCAGGGCCATAGTGGAGCACACATTCGGAGTGCTCAAGTCATGCTTCCGCTCCGCTGACCGCTCTGGCGGCCAGCTACTATATGAACCCCCATTAGTGTGCAGGATCATTGTGGCAGCATGTGTCTTGCACAACGTTACAACACGGCGGGGCGTACCGGTGTACATGGTGGTGCCCCCACATCCCCAACCACATGCACAGGTGCTGTGCATGGGAGGGGAAAGGGCATGTGGCGAGGCAGCCCGTACCCAGCTTGTGACCACATTCTTCACCTAAACTCCCACACCAGAGGAGTGCACACAGGCCTGGCACATACCAGGTGACAATCGATGATAACAAAGGGACACTTAACTGTCACAACCTAACCACCCTGAGAATGTGTCCACGGAAGTGCTACATTGTGTGCATCCCTAGCTACTTAAACATAACCAATCCCGTGTGACCAAAAGGAGCACATGCAATGTGCATATCCCACCACCACCCCTGCAAAACAGGGCATTAAAATACTGCTATGTCACCTAAGCCCTCCCAACCCCCAAGATCCCCGTCCGCCACACCATGCCATGGCATGCAACGGCAAAACAGCTAATCAAATGCACAGCACATGACACAATTGACATGAAGTGCCATGTGAGAAATGTTAACAGGCACTAGACAATTACCCCTGACATGGAATCTGATGAAATGAGTGATCAAAACCTCCCTCCCATAAAAATTGTGACACAAAAGCATGCCACCAGCGGTACTAGCAACAAAAGTCAAAATGCCTGTTGCCATGCACATTGAACCAATAGAAATTTGCCAATAGAAACACTGTGTGATGTGTGTGTGTCCCCTGCAACACACCACTCACCACACAGCACAGTGAGTCTGCTGTGGGTTGGTGAAAGCCCTTGAGCATCATGAAAAATAAGTACAATCAACCAAAATTACCCTGTGATGCATGTACACAACCACGGAATTGAAAGTGATCATGCACTGCAGGGACACAGCATACCTGAGAAGGCAATCTGGGTGCACATGTGTGCATGTAGTTGTCGTTGTTGGTGTGGGGGTGTGTTGTCTAAGTGTATGTGTCAGTAGGGACATGCATTGAATACATACATGTGAAAAGAAGTGACCCTCAGTGTTCTGTACACAGCACATGTGAACATTGCCCCCGTGGATCCCCAGTGTGTTAAACCACACCAATCCCCTGACGCCTCAAAAGCAAACACAACATAGGATCATCCATTGAGCAGCAGAACACATCATGCACAGTGTACCCCACATCGACAATGTCAGACAGTGACCAATCACTGTAGCCCAAGAGTCCCAATGTGACATCGTCACCACACAAACTCTTCTAATCATCAGTGTATGTTGCACAGCCAAAGGTTGCACGGTACCGCCTACAACAGGAAGTGCATCAACAACGTAGACAGGCAAGTTTAAAAAACATCACAAGCAACATGATTAAATGCATAGTCAACAAAATACTCACCAAAATGAAGTGCAGTCATGCATTGGGGAAACCATCCAGAATACCCGCTAGGGGTGTACACACAAGTAGGACTGCAGACTGGCCATAGATATGACGGAAGCCCAATGCCCCTGTGTAAGATGCTTTCACACCGAGCCATCGTTGCAAGCCCATGGAAAGGGGAAGCAGGAGTGGCATATGTGTCAGGACCCCAAGCCACAGACACATAAACGAGACATGCCTGTATGGGCCCAGCTGGAACACACAGAGGATTCTTTCTAATGCCACAAAGCACCACACTGTCACATGAATGCACATTAGACAAACAATAGAAAACAAAAATAAAAATGGCCACATACGACCCGGGGGGTGGGAGGGCACCAGGAGAGGGGAGGTACAGTGTGCACCTCAAGACCCACATGTATTGATGTTGAGATAAAAAATAAAAATCCTCCATGGGCTCAATGCCTGCACCGCCCGACATGTGTGAGAGATAAGTTGTTGTCGTCACCATCTGGATGTAAATCAGACGGTGGATGTGGCACGGTGCCTCACCACGCCTATCAGCAGCAAGCATGCGCATCTGGTAAGCCCGGTCCTGCATGGCTATGGCACATAGGGCTGCATGTATCACATCACGTGATACACGTGCTTCCTCCTGCAAGGTCTCACGTGTATGATGGAGTGCTGCTTGCATGGCCTCACATGACATACAGAGCACCTCCTGGGTTGCACAGAGTTCAGCCGAGATGGTATTTTCAAGCTGCTCCATCCTCTCCTCTGTCCGCGTCCTCAGGGTCATCATGAGCAAAGCCAGAATAGATCTGAGGGATTGGTGTTCTTCCCTCAGGGCCTCCCTGTGTGCCTCTGCCTGAGCAGCAATTGCTTGGTGCAGAGACACCATTTCAGCCTGGCGTGCCCTGTCAGAGGCCGCCATGCCCAGCCTCAGTGAGTAGCACGTGGACCATGTTGCCTGCTGCTGGAGCTGCACCTGCCTCGCAGGGGTGAGGATGGAATGGGCCACACTTTCCATGCCTTGAGCCGTCATCTCAACTGCGCCCCTCTGTTGCTGTGCGATGGCATGTTCCCACTCAGTGGGCCCCGGTGGCGCACGGCCTACGCATTGCCGGACTCTACACCTGCCGGGCCCAATGAGGCGTGGTCCTTGCTGGTTTGGCACCACCCATGGCTACAGGACTGCATCCCTCTGTCGACCTGATGCCCCAGGAACATGAGCAACTGGTGTGGCGTGTGACCGTAATCACCACAGGCAGACATTCTAACACTGCCTGGCCCTTCACTGCAGGTGTCACAGACAGAAGATCATCCACTGCAGGATCACTTCCCGTCGACGACACATCATGATGCACATCCAACTCAACATTATGGTCAGAGAGTTAATCAGAGCTTGACTCATGGTCAGCCCTGGACATGATGGACTGGAGCAAGAATTGGTTTTCGTGGTCTACCACCCCACGACCACCACTGGTGCAAGGTTGGTGACGTAAACCCACCATCGTGTCTAGAATCACATCCTCATCCTCTGGCTTCAGTGCGTCATCACCTGTAACGTAAACAAAAGAAACATGAGCACACATGTCAGCAGCACATACCACACACATAGAGATCACAACATCGGCAGCCAACACATGAAGCAGACATGTCACACACAACTCAAACTCTGACATGCATCCAGTGGCATTTAAATGCAAGGGGATCCTGAAAGCAGAAATGGATGTGTGTAAAATGTTAAGCCCACACATGTACTGCATTTTGCATCTCACCTGCATCACACACAACCTCTAACAGGCACAGATCTAAGCCAGAAATGAGAGATGGCAACAAAGAGATGGCACATAGCATTAGCATGGCGGAACACCTAAGAAGCCACAGCTGCAAGTGAAACCAAACACACTATGACACATGTAATATGCATGTTGACATGCAGCACTCAACAACCATTACCAATATAGAGTACATGTGTCACAGGATGCACCTATGCTAGTGCGTTTCAATACAGTGAAAGGATGAACATGGGAACATACATGCCAGGTCACTTTGACATAGCAGCATTGCATAGGCATGTTGAAGGCCAGAACATTGCACAGAAGTGGGTGGGTGCAGTGCATGTGTACCGCCTCAACCTCCAACATCAACACATACATAGTGATGTCAATATCTAAAAATGACGGCAGTGTAAGGGCAAGTACAGCCATCATGTGCAAAGTGCATGCACCGGGTTGCATGGGTACAGTGAACCCCCCACCCTTTGTGGAATTGCAGGGAGGTAGTGCATGGCATTGAAGGGTTGAACAGAAAACGTTGGCAGACAGTGTTGGCATGCGTCAATTGCATCTCATAAGTTAAATGACACTACTGCAAATGAGAAGTGGACACGAAGCAGGACACATGAGGAACCATCAGTAGTACACCCATGCATGCAGAAGCCCCATCACCAGTTGAACAGAGGCAGGGACCCTGTAACAGGGTGAGGCCTGTGCATGACACAGACAAGGAGACCCTAAACATGTGCCAGATCGAGCATCAAATGAATAGCCAAATACCATGACACTTAAATAATCCTGGAGACGTACCACAATGATCAGCCTGTCAAGGACCCATTGGGGCATACATGGAATGCAAATGGAGCATGAATAGGTACTCATGTCCACGGGGAGCCACTGCCATCTGCACAGTCCGAGTGAGACACACTGCACCAAGGACAAAGTATGTACACCACAGGACGTGTTTTGCAGGTCTGCAGAGGGAAGTGTGCATATACACAGGAACGGGGAACAGGCAATAGCAGTAGTTCAACATGTGACTCACCAATGCCATGTTGAAATTGAGCTGCAGGGGGTTTGGGAGGCAAGGAAGCGTGCCCGTGAGGAGGACCACCTTGCAGGCTGTCCACATACACAGCACTCATGTGATCAGATAGGACGAGTGCTGAGTGCAACAACACCACAGGCCACATGCAGACATGTGAGTGAGCAGGAACATGATATGACATGAAATAATAATTAATTCATATTGTGCTCGGACACAGGTGTTTCAGAGCACAACCAGGCAAAGGGAGGGGAACAGGGGAGAAAACAGTAACAACGATCTTACAGGGCCCAGTGAAATTGAGAATGCGCGAGTGAGTGGGGAGTGAAAGGGGGGAGAGTGTATGCAAGGGGGACAAATTGGAGAGTGCAAAGCATAAGAGAGGACAAGATAAATAATGAATAAATAAACAAATACCCATGGTCATCCATGGAAGTGCAGCCTGTGAGTGGCCAAGTGCAAGGTTAGTCATAAAGGGAGTATCTGATAAGTGCCGAAGAAGAGGGGGGCTGTATGGGTACATATACAGGCCCCAGTGTGAGGTGTCGCCAGGAGGCAGAGCAGGAGGGTGGCAGGGTGAGCAGGTACCTGGGCCCAAAGGACAGAAGGTGGCCATGTGCAGCATTGCTGAGAGAGAAAGCAGATCAGCAGGGGAGAAGAGGGGCAAAGGCAGAGGCGAAGAGGAAGGTCTTGAGGAGCTTCCTGAACTGTAGATGGTTCCCCTCAAGTTTCAAGCTGGCAGGGAGGCAGTTCCACGTGGAGGCCCCTGCAGAAGATAAGGATCTACCACCAGCTCTTTCCTTTGAAAAACGGCTGACCCTGAGGGAGTTTGAGGTGGAGCAGCAAAGGGCTCTAGAGGGGAGGTATTTACGGAAGGATAGTTGAAGTTAATTAAGACCCAGGCCCCAGAAAGCCTTGTGAACAATGCAAAGGGTTTTAAATATAATCCTTGCAACCACAGGAAGACAATGAAGGTATTTTAGAGGCGGAGCGATACGATGCCAGGGCTTGAGGCCCGGGACAAGTCTCCCAGTCCTGTTCTGGATTCGTTGTAAAGGGTGGTGAGTGGAGGAAGGTAGATTTGAAAAGAGGCTGTTAGAGCAGTCCAACCTCAAGAGAATCTGAGCTTGGGAGACAAGGAGCTTCTGTGGGAAGGAGAGAAATGGAAAAGTGCACTAAAGGCGGTGCAGTATGAAGTTTGACTTTTTAGTGACATCAGAGATGTATGCGGAGAAGGAAAGTGTGGAGTCAAAGATGACCCGAGGTCCTTAGCTTCGCTGGAAGGGGCAGGAGATGGGCCAAGGGAGGCCGGCAAGAGAGTGAGGGGAAAGGAGGGAGAGGGTGTACCAATGAGGGGGATCTCAGTCTTGTTGGTGTATAAAAAAAGATAATTTGCGGCACACTAATTTTGAATGTCGCTTAGGCAGTCAGAGATGAGGGAAGGAGAGGAGGTGGCTGAGGGAAGCCTGAAAATGATTTAGGTGTTGTCAGGTTAGCACTGGAAATTTGAGCTGAAAATGGAAATGCAGTAGGCGAGAGTTGCCAAGTATTGATTAAAAAGCCAGGGTGAGAGGTTAGACCTCTGGAGAACATTGCAGGTAGGGATGGAGATAGAGGATAGGAAGGACCCAAGTTGTACCGGGGAGGGTCAATCAGAGTGAAAAGAGGTCAGCCAGGCCAGAGCCTGATCGGTGATGCCCAGGTTGTTACGGAGATTATTTAGCAGGGTGGAATGGTTGACCGTGTCAAAAGCAGAGGCAAGAACAAGTAGGATGAGGACAGACAGAGTGTAAGAGTCAAGGTTGGAGAGCAGAAAATGTACCGGAGGGGCAGCCGACTGACTTGCATGTGAGTAGGGTGCAAGTGTGGTGATGAGGACAGTCCCTGTGTGCATCACATATCCTGCATGTATCACAACAGGCGTGGCATCAGTGAAGCGTGGCATGACTTACACATGACAACCTTGTATACATAGCATGCAGTGGCAGCCAAACACAACACATCACACAAGCCAAACACACATGTTCTGGACATACACGCATCAACACTCACCGGACCATGCATCATAAATCATCATCTCTCCCACTCCATGCATTAGTTCTGCCTCAATGAACTCTGCAGCGATCTCCTCATGCTGAGTGAGTGCATCTTCCTCTGGTGCTGGCCCAGTGCCAGTCACCTGAGTCCTGGCATAATTGGAGGCACGCTTTTGTTTTGAACAGTGTCGGAGGTCATTCCAGCACTTGTAGCAGTCTTGAGCTGTGCGCACCTGGAATCCCATGGCATTCACACCATCCGCAATATGCTGCCAGTGGACCCAACGCTGGACCGGTGCAGTATGGCACTGTGTGCCCACCAGTATATCGCGTTCGTGTGCCGACACGTAGCCCACAAGGAAGTCCAGTTCCTGCTTGTTGAAAGGCTTCTTCCTCGATGTGCCAGAGGCCGCAGCCGTGTCTGGGATCCAAGCCTCTTGCGCAGGAGCACGCTTCCTCTTCTTGGGCGGTGGTACCGATCCTGAGTGTCCAATGTCGCCCTGATCAGTAGGGGGAGTGGCGCTGGTGGACTGGACCAAGGGAGTGGTTGGTGGAACCAGGACAGAAGGCCTGGCTTCAGTCAGTGGCTGCTGGGTGCTGTTGCCAGGACCCAGTGCCACAACTGCCACAGTGGCAAGGTCTGGGACAGACACAGTCCTGGCTGGCAGACTCACAGCCGGGGTGGTGTTGGCTGCATCTGCCCATGCAGTTACCACCACCTGGCTGCTTGGGGCAGCAGATGACACCACTGCTCTAGATACGTGTGCCTCAGTTACAACAAGCCTGGACACACTTGGCCTGTCCTTCCTGGCCACCTGGAATGCTGTCTGTGAGTCCTCAGGTTCCAACGCAACATGCGCTGGCCGACCCTGAGCCTGGGTGGTGGTCACCACAGCTGCACCTGCAGCTACTACGGTGGGCCCATGACAGCAGATGTTACTGACTGTCGGGTCATATGGGCGCCTGGGTCTGATGCAACAGCTGCATCTCCCGGAGCCACAGGGGGTGGTGGCATGGCTGCACCAACACGTGGCTGGACATCTTGCTCCAGTGGTGCACCCCTGCCTCTTCACCCTCTGCGGCCACCCTGGACTCCCTGTACCCCCTGGTCAGCTCGGCCATGTCCCCGACCATGCACAACACTGGAAGGACGCCCAACTTTGCCGCCCTGTACCTTTGGTGGCCTCCCAACCATGGCACAGATAGTATATTGCCAATTGGAGGTGCACTCAACAATTGTCCTGGGCAATTGGGGTATAGGAGGCAGGGTTAGACGCACCCCTGTGCTCCTGAAAGGCTGTTTGTGACCCCTGGTGATAAATGACAGGTCATGCAATGCTCACGCACCCCAAAAATTATGATAAATGTGCACGCAACCCCCGGTAGCTCAAGTGCGTGGAATAAACCTCCCGAAGTATGCTGTGGCAGCCAGGGACACAAAAGATGCGTACACGTGGAACATGCGGGCTACTATGACCTCGAAAATGGGTACGCGATACACATGGGCACGCGCAGTGGGAAAAATAGTGTGCACCACTCACCATCTGCCTTGCGTGGAAAAGAAAAACACACATGCTTGTGCGTGTAGGCAACACCACCGCCAAAGGAAGAACTGCAAACTCTATCCGCTGTGAAATAATCGCATGTGAAACCACAAAAAGAGTAAACACACGTGTCAGTCTCCACGAAAAACACATACAGCAAACTGTTCCCCACGCTCACCTTTAACCTGTGCCGAGGGAAACGCCTGCCTCATAATGTCACTTGCACGCTTACGTGCTAAGGGCCTTTCCTTGGATTTCACACAATTACACACTGATATGCTGTTTTTGCATGTGTGGATTCACTTTGCATCAAGCTGGCCAAGCGACAACACATGGAAGACCACGCTCCTGCGCAGAAGGCCATTTACCTGCCCCCCATGGAACCCCGGGGAACCTCCTACGAGCCATCTGCTGCTGCCTATCTGCCTGCTGCCAACATGCCCTGCTATCTGGTGCCTGCACATCAGCCATCGTCAGGGGTCCAGTTGCTGTGACCACCCCTGCTGGAACAGAACACTCCCGACTGGTGTTCCATGACTCCACAGTCAAGCCCCATTACCCAGTTGCCCACCTACACCTGCCTCAGGTGTTGCCATGTCGGTCCAAACTCCATCTGGGACCAGTGGTGTCAAGGGTTTTGACCCATGTTGAATTATTAGGCGAGAACAAAACTGAATCAATAGACTGGGTAGATGTGGGGATGAGCTGTCACTGCCCATCATTCTATCCCAGAACAAAACTAAATCAATAGATTGGGTAGATGTGGGGATTGAGCTGTTGCCGCCCATCATTCTATCCCAGAACCAGGAGGACCGCGCAGTTTTGCGCACACCAAAATGGTCTCCTAACCCGCCACCCACCAGTGCAAGCGTGATGGACCGGAAGCGCCAGGGGTGAAAGGTGGTGCCAAAGGAAAAATAGCAGTGCCTGTTTGATCAAAAGCGCCTTGAAATCACTGCTGTTTCTCTGAAGTGCAAGCTCAAAATGTCCATTTCAATTTGTTCAAAATCCGTTTTTAATTGATGTCAACAAGTTGCTCAAATCAGGGGCACAAGACCACTCTAAAGATTCAACCTTCTTGTGGGGGTTTCCACATCACCACTCTACTGTAAGGATGCCCATCAAAACAATGGCAGCAAGGATTAGAGCTGTCAAGCAAAATCCTCCTGTCAAATTCAAGACAACTCCTAATAAAATGGGGGCAGTACCAGCTTTGGACACAAGCTGGCGCTAGCGGTCTATACTCTGACAGTAGAACTGTACTTCAGGAGTTGCCAAAGCCTCCTGAGACAGCTGGAAAGTTCAAAGCCTTTTTGGTTGATTAAGAATTTAAACACTACTGTCCTACATTCGTACTATGTACATAACTAAATACTCTCTATTTTCCTACTGCATATTTCCTGTATATATTATGTTATATGTTTATATTATGCACAATGTATACTCTCCCTATTGTCCTGCATTATGTAATTTCTACTATGTTTAACCACCATTTGTAAGCATGCGTAACCTGTAAAGTTTAAAGTATCCTTGAACAACGCGCCCGGTTACCCTCGGGTTTGGTGCGCGCTATAAATAATAAACAAACAAACAAACAAACCTGCTGTTCCCTGAAGACAGGCTGATTCAATTAACGCTGCAAGAGGCTGGGAAACCTTCTCACCTCAGAACTACACACAAGAAGCCAGTAGATCACATGGACATGCTAACCAAATGCAGAGTGGCCCCCTGGCCTGCTGACCTCAGCCGACACATAAGACTCTTGCAATTGAATGGGGTATGTTAATTTGGGTGTGGACTGTAAACAGAGCTCTGCCTGGCAGAAGAGATATGTGATCCCTGACTCCCAAGTTTCTGGGGGCGGACCCAAACACTGAAGTGAATTGAATTGAAGGCAAATATATGTTTTATAAAAACACTGATAACTAAGTGTAACCAGATGACAGAAATGTACAACTTTGGGATCTTTAAATTGACACATTCACTCCAAGTTCAAAACTAGGCTGGTCACTCTGTGATGTTCTGAGCCAAAACCCCGCTAATTATTAATACTACAGACACTGTGTTTATGCTAGAGACCTAGTAAATTACTGGAATATGTGTAGAGAGATGGTGTACATGTGTGCCATTTTTGGTAAACGTCCGATATTCGTAAATCAACTAAAAATGAAAATAAGTTGTCATTTTTGAATGCAAGCCCCCAGGAAGATCAGAGTTGGGCCAGAATGTACCTTAAGTAATCTGTAATGTGTACATGTAATGTCAAACAACTGTGTATCTGGAAAATATGTGTAGATATGAAAAATGATTTCTAAGGTAAAAGCAAAGGGGCGTTTCTTCAATAGATCGTAAATGGCTGACATCACTCTGACACACTATCCTTTCTCAAATCAGGGACCAAAGAATCCTTTGGCCTATCAAATCTTGAGAGGGTTGGGCATGCAGAATTAGCCGACCCACCCATTTTCAAAACACATAAAAAGAGCCACTGGAAGCCAGACAGGGACTTTTCTTTTTCACTTTCTGCGGAGCATTTTGAGAGACAACTTCACATCCAGACTTCAGACTTCACATCCAGAGATCCAGACATCAAATCCATCAATCTCCAGAGACCAGAAATTAACTCCAGAACTTGTAGCAGAGAGGCCTGAATCCACAAGCTGAATCTTTTTCAGCAGGCCTCCAAATTATTTGCAAACTATTCAGCAGCCGGGCGAGCTGTTTGAATTTTTGCCAAGAACTTTTGCCAGAACCAGAGACCCAGAAGGCAGAATTATCCAGAGAGACCAGACCCAGACCAGATCGCTGTGCAGTGCTGAGAGCTGACCCAGATCGCGGTGCGCAGAACCAGTACCAGAGAACCGCAGCGAATCCTGACCCAATCTGTGACAAAGTCGCATTCCTCTACAACATATAGTGTGAGTACTCAGCCAGGACTGTGCAAAACCAATATCTTAGTTTAAAATAATCTAATTCAAACTATTTTAACCTATTAGAACTGCATCATCAGAAATCGTGTCCATCCTGTTGATTCAAAACCTTCCAAAGCGCATCTGTCATTTTGAAACTTTAAAATTTAATTTCTGGAAAACTACCTCCACTAAATCATCCATATCTCTTGAACCGTTGGTGCTAGGAGCGAGTTTTAACTGTCATTTTAAAGCTAAGATTCTAAGCTTTCCAAAGAACCTAATTCCGTAATCGCGCTCGACGCACTCGGAAAAATTGCAGTGATTTGCGATTTGGCTCAATTTCTTCACTTGTCAAAATAGCAGCGTCTTGCTTTCCTTTGCTGAAATTCGTTTGCAACCTGATAGTCATTCATAGAGCATTGCTAAAGTGATCCTGAACTAATACAAAGTAGCTGTCACCCACCCTGAACCTCTAGAGGGAATTAAATCATTTTAGCATATGTTTTACTTCATTGCATACCACATTTAAAGGATTTTGCCTGTGTTTAAAATCATACCTGTTTTCCTCTAAGCTCGCTGGGGGAAATTGGAACTTTGTATTGCATTTGTGTGTGTTACTTCCATCTCCTTACATTGCATAGGGGGGGAGTGAATTGTCAAAGAACAAGTGATCACATTATCTTTTGCTGAAATCATCTCAAGTTTATTTCTGTACTGCCTTTTATTCATCTTTGCATATCCTTGAAACCATAAAGCATTCTCTGATACCTTATTCCCCTGTTCCTAGTCATAATTCACCAGAACTGTGCTATTGTAGGATTGCCTACTGCTCATATTCACAAGTGTGATATCAATTATTAATTTATTATAAAAGTGCGATATATATTGTTTAATTCTCAAATAAACCTTTTAAATTTGCAAAACAAACTCATTTCTTGGCTCAGAGGGGTCAGGGGGATTCTAAGAGAGGGGTGTTATATAAGGGTTGTCATCCAGAGTACACAAACTGGACATAAAAATATATAAATAAGGTCTTCCCTTGAGCAATCCCAGACAAGGCACTGACTTAGTGGGACTGCTTGATTGGAGTCTTTAACAGTGGCGACACCCCAACAGAGAGGCAGAGGGCTGTACAATACAGTACAAATGAAGTTGGCATCCTGATGGAGCAGGTCCTGGGGCATTGTGATGCTCTCTTCACAGCTTCATGCGCCGGCAAGGAAGGATGGAGGAGGATCTTGGAGGACATCATGGGTGCTATCAACACGGAGGAGGTGGCACCCCATGACTCGAAATACGTCCTGAAGTGCTGCTGGGAGGACTACAAGTCCAGGACCCTCAGGAAGGCCCAGCGCCTCTTGGACGCAAATCCTGCTTACCACAGACCAGTTGTGGGCCCTGGAGCACTTTCTTCCAGCGCTTCACCTCCAGGTCCTCGAGAGGCAGACCCATCCGGAGTCCAGCGGTAAGTGTCCATGCGTTCTCAATCGACACAGTGCATGTTACGGTGTGGCAGGGGTGTGCAGCTTGAACATATGTCTTACATGGCCCATTGTCATGACTACTGTGAGGGGTCACAAGTTGTGCAACAAGCAGGCTCCCACCAGAACCCAAAGGGCCTTAAAACCACTGCAAAAGGGCTCCTGGAGCCAGTCCTGGCGCTTTTGGCACCAGGCTCATATGTAGGAAGGAAGGGCTGTTCAAACTAGGTCACATATATGTACATGGGCCTTTAAATCCAACATGGAAGCACCCACACACTCTAGTTCTAAGAACCAAGCCATGCGGTCTAGTGTTTTGGGTGTGGCAGGCTGGAACTACTTTCCCTGGTACTACTTTACCTGGGCTATATAAACCACACCCTGACTGCAGAACACGCTTTGTGTTATTCTGCAACCAGCAGTGTGCCGGTCACCGTGTGCAGCTCCTGGTCTTCAGGGTCTTCCTGTAATCCTGCAAGAACAAGAACAAGATTATTCTGTCTTACCTGAGAAAACACCATCCAGCACTCAGCATCTCAACTGGGCTGCAATATGTGAAAACCAAGAGAAGAAACATCACTCACCTGTGAGTACTAGCTTAAGGACTTCCGGCAAACTGCTACCACAGCTGCTGTTCGAACATCGTGACCTGCAATAACGAGAAAGGGAAAGACAATATTAGAACGCGCGCTTCCAAGACATCGAATTCCATCAGTCTTACCTGAATTCCATTGCGCTACGCCACGCTTCCATCTGGAGCACCACAGCAACATCTGCAATGGAAAAGAGACATATTCAGGTTCGCTTTCAATATTAAACAACCGCACAGCGCTGTAGTTACCTTAACGGATTCCGGGTGCTTATTTTACATCGCGCTCTCATCCACTCGCAGCGCCACAGCGGCCTGTGAGGAGAAGAAGAAAACACACGCTAGCTTTAAAAGACAATAAAGACGCTGCACTTCGCGCTTTCTCTCACCTAGAAACATGCCTAAACTTCCGGCACGCCAGCATCACAACATTCGCCCCTGAAATGAAGGAGATAAAGACATTAACAAATTCCCACCATAAACAGAACAAAGACTTACAATTAACAAACCTACCTGCCTACCAGTAGATTCAGAGTCACAGCAGGCCTGGGTCCAAGGAAGGCATACTGCACCAGTGAAGCAACTCGGGCAGCTTGACAACAAACGTCAGGTGCCCCTGCACAAGAAACATAGGACGGATAGCTCACCCTACAAATAACTAAGGTGAGAAAAGAACCCAGTGGGAAGGGAATCGGTCAGAGGGAGGTGGGAGATTCACCCATTAGCGACAGTTATCACAAATCCTCCCTTCTGTAATTGCAGATTCATTATTCAGCACAGGGCAACTACGCATCAAGGGTTCCAAATCTTAGAGCATTCCAGACACCCCAGGGATATCAGGTGAGCATAACAGAACACAAAGCGTTTAAACCGTATCCACCTGGGCGTCATGGAGACATCTGAAACTAATCAGTTAGCCCAGCTTTTGAGACAATTACGTGCCGAGGTACACACAGCCCAACAGGAAACCAATGCCTTAAGATGAGAGTTAATAGTCATAAAAGACCGTACTGATGAACTAAGCAAACAGCTAATACAAACACAGGCAGGGCAGGCTCCATTGCCCCGATTCGCCCCATCCGTCGCTACACTATCATCAGTCAATCCAGTACAGATAACGTTGCCGTACAACAGTACCCCTGGCACCACCAGAACGGTTTAATGGAGACCCTAGAAGGTATGCAACATTAACGAAGCAGTGCCGCGTCCATTTTCTTTGTAGTCCTGGGACTTTCCCAAAAGACCAGGCAAGGGTGGCATTCATGTTATCATATTTGAATGGAAGTGCCGCCCACTGGTCGGTACCTTTAGTGAGCCGGGATGACCCATTACTGCAGAACTTCAGAGGTTTTCAACGGGTTATGGAAAAGTTATTTGCTCGACACTTGCATGGACAAGCTCTTGATAACGAACTCCTGTCCCTCCGCCAAGGGAATCAAGATTTGCTGATTTATATTGCCACTTTTAATAGAATGGTTGTAGAAGTGGGGTTGATAGAAGATAAAAGAACCACATTGTTTCATCGGGGCCTACGAGGAGACCTGAAGGATGTCCTTGCTCAAGTGGTAGACCCACCTAAAGACTGTTTATCAACCTTGTGGTTCAGTTGGACCACAGATTACAAGATCGAAGAACAGACCGAAGTAGACTCGAAAATCGTTCCATGTACGTACGTTCAAAATATAATGTTCAACATCCATCAGAAAATACCACAGAACCCATGCAGATTGGAAGAGTATGACCCTCTTTAACCAAGGTTGAAAGAGACAAGAGGAGACAGCTACAGTTATGCCTATACTGCAGTAAATTGGGTCACTACCTCAAAGAATGCCCAGAGAAACATCCAAGGAAGGTGGTAGGCGCTACAGAGAAAGAAGATGATGGAAAGGAATTGGAAAACTACCAGGCCCGGCAAGCGTGGAGATCTGCTTTTCGAGTGAGATGGATGTGTAACAGACATTTCGCCCTAACAATAACCTTGATCAATCACCAACGACCATCACAGATGCATGCCATAGAGGCATATATAGACAGCGGAGCAGTTGGTAATTACATAGATCGAGATATGGCAACAGAAATGGGACTTCCCTTATGCACAAAACCAACAACTGAAAAGGTAACTACTGTTGACAGTACAGAAATTGCTTCGGGACCAGTAACCCAATACACAACAGAATTAACCCTTCTATGTCAAGATGAACATCAAGAAGCAATCACATTTGACCTCATCAAAGCTCCTCAGTTCCGGTTGATCTTAGGGATGCCATGGTTAGTAACTCATAATCCCCACATAGACTGGCGTGCAAAGAGACTGACCTTTTCCGACAAACGTGCCCGCGGTTGCTACCCAATATCTATACCACAGCCAAACCTGAAATCTGTTCAAGGGATAGCATCGGGGATCGCGGAACTAATGGACACCTTACCAAAAGAATATCAGGATTATCAAGATGTTTTTCAGAAGGAACAGGCTAACACATTACCGCCACATAGGCCCTATGACTGTCACATCGACCTGATACCTGGCGCACAGGTTCCTTGTGGTCGAACTTATGCACTTACGGAAACCAAAAATCTCCACTTGAAGTCATATCTGGATCAATACCTTGCTAATGGGGTTATCCACCAGTCAAAACTCACCAGCAGCCTCTCCCTTATTCTTTGTACCCAGGAGGAAGTAGATTTGAGGACTTGCATCAATTACTGCGCACTTGATCAAATCCATTAAAAAAACGCTACCCTTTGCCCCTTATCCCAGAACTGTTGGACCAATCAGGATGCCGAAATCTATAACAAACTAGATCTCAGAGGAGCATATCACCTTGTACATGTTAAGGAAGAGGATGAATGGAAAACCGCGTTTCGCACCAAGCGTGGCCTGTACGAATATCAGGTAATGCCTCTTGGGCTGTGCAGTGCTCGCGCAGCATTCCAATACTTCATGAATGATGTATTATGAAAATCAATCGATGTCTGTGCCCTGGTCTATATTGACGACATCCTGTCCTGGTGTATTCCCCCTCTGAAAGAGATCATGTGGAACATGTTCGCTCAGTCCTTGCAAAACTTTGCCAGCACAAACTGTACGGTAAACTCGAGAAATGTTCCGTGCATGTCACCGAGGTTGAGTTCCTCGGTTTTGTTCTCTCGCCAAATGGAGTCAAGATGGATTTACACAAAGTAAATACCATCCTTAATTGGCCGTCACCTTCTTCACTTAAAGGAACACAAAGCATGCTTGGCTTTGCAAATTTTCATCACCGATTTATTCCAGATTTCTCATGGATAGTCCATCCAAGCACATCGTTACTGAGAAAAAACACCAGAAAATTCCAATGGACTGAAGAGGCGTAACAGGCCTTTGAAGAACACAAGAAAAGATTTACCTCTGCGCCAATTTTACGACATCCCCGCCCTGCTCTCCCTTATGTAGTGGAAACTGATGCTTACAGCGTAGCTATGGGAGCAGTTCTCTCTGAAAGAGATCCAGAGACAGGCCAATTACACCCCGTGGCCTTTGGTCATGTAAATTCTCACCACCAGAACTTAACTATGCAATTACAGACAAAGAATTGTTGGCAATAAAATCAGCCTTCAAAGCCTGGCGGCAGTATCTTTTAGGTGCCAGACACACCATCACAGTAATCACAGATCACCGAAACCTTCAATGCCTAAAGTCAGCAAAAGCCCAATCGTCATGACAGTTGCAGTGGGCTCTATTCTTCGCAGAATACGATTACATAATAACATACTGACCGGTAGTTCGGAATGGGAAAGCCGATACCTTGCCTCGTATGGGTGTTGGAGAGAAAACGAACAGTACCCTGGACCCTGTTGCCATCATCCCAAGTGATAAACTACTGGGACTCACCACCATATTGACTCTGAGTGAACTTCAAGATAAGATTGGAACCTTAATGAACCCCGAGATCTTGCAGAAATGGAATTCCCAAAATGAACATCACACGGTTCTGGATGGATTACCTTACTGCAGGGAACGACTACATCTACCAAGTAAAGACCTGCAAGAATTGGTCATGTCTGGTTATCACGATTCCCTGATCGAAGGCCATCCCGGAATTGCTAAGACTCTAGCCAAGGTTAAACGGAATTATTGGTGGCCAACCTGGCGTAAGGACATTGCTCGATTTGTTCTAGCCTGTGGGATATGTGCACAGAATAAATCACAAAAACAGAAGCCAGCTGGCCTCCTACAACCACTGGATATTCCACTGGCTCCCTGGCATACTCTTTCTCTTGATTTAATTACAGTCTTTCCTCCCTGTCAAGGTTTTAATACCATACTGGTGGTTGCAGACCTGTTCTCTAAAATGGCACATTTCATTCCATTCAAACGATTTCCGGTCTGGCAAAAGCATTTCTTGAACAGATTATAAAACTGCATGGTTTCCCCTCAGTCCGAATCTCAGATCATGGAAGCCAATTTGTATCCAACTTCTGGAGGAAATTTTGTACCATGGCACAAATCGATGTTCTGTTATCCACTAACCATCACCCCTAAACGGATGGACAAACAGAAAGAACAAACCAGACATTAGAACAGTATCTAGGTTGCATCCTGCATTAAGTGGAAGAGAATTGGAAAGACTTGTTATGGATAGCGGAATATGCATACAATAACTCCATACACACCAGCACGAAACAAAGCCCGTTCTACACAATATACGGAAGACGTCCATGTACATCTGAACTAGACTCCCCCACAACCTTGGAAATGCCAGCGGTAAAGACTCTACACACAAACATAACCCAAGCTTCAAAAGGGCAAATGAACACTTACTGCAAGCCAAAGACAGCCACAAATAATTCTCGAACCGGCAATGAAAGAAAGCTCCCGATTACCAAGTTGGAGACGAAGTCTCGTTGGCATCAAAACATGTGCCCATAAAAGGTACCGGGACCTTTCGTCCAAGATATCTAGGACCATATACCATCGAATCGGTGATAAATCGGTGGCCGTCAAGTTAGCATTACCACCAAGCATGCAAATTCATCCGGTGTTCCATGTGTCACTTGTAAAAACCTGTACAACCAGGACCCCGAGTCTTAACACCACCAAAACATGTGCTAGTTGATGGAGAGCCTGAATTTGAAGTTAAAAACATCCTGGATTCGAAACGTACCAGATCTAAGCTATACTATTTAGTGGACTGGAAAGGGTACAGGCCTCAAGACAGAACTTGGGAACCAAGTGAACATATTCACGCACCACGTTTCACCTGGATAACCCAAACAAACCTGGACAGGAAGGATACCATGAGAGGGGCCTTCGGGGGGGGGTGCTGTCATGACCACTGTGAGGGGTCACAAGTGTGCTACCAGGAGGCTCCCACCAGAACCCTGTGGGCCTTAAAACCACTGCAAAAGGGCTCCTGGAGCCAGTCCTAGCGCCTTCGAGAACCATGCTCATATGTAGGAAGTAAGGGCAGTTCAAACTAGGTCCCATATATGTACATGGGCCTTTAAATCCAACATAGAAGCACCCACACAGTCTAGTTCTAAGAACCAAGCCATGCGGTCTAGTGTTTTGGTTGTGGCAGGCCTGGAACTACTTTCCCTGGTACTACTTTACCTGGGCTATATAAACCACACCCTGACTGCAGAACACGCTTCGTGTTATTCTGCAACCAGCAGCGTGACGGACACGTGTGCAGCTCCTGGTTTTCAGCATCTTCCTGTAATCCTGCAAGAACAAGAACAAGATTATTCTGTCTTACCTGAGACAACACCATCCAGCACTCAGCATCTCAACTGAGCTGCAATCTGTGGAAACCGAGAGAAGAAGAAACATCACTCACCTGCGAGTACTGGCTTAAGGACTTCTGGCAAACCGCTACCACAGCTGCTGTTCGAACATTGCGATCTGCAATAACGAGAAAGGGAAAAACAATATTAGAACGCGTGCTTCCAAAACATCGAATTCCCTCAGTCTTACCAGAATTCCATTGCACTTTGCCACGCTTCCATCCGGAGCACCACAGCAACATCTGCAAAGGAAAAGAGACATATTAAGGTTGGCTTTCAATATTAAACAACCGCACAGCGCTGTAGTTACCTTAACGGATTTCAAGGGCCTGTTTTTCATTGCGCTCTTATCCACTCGCAGCACCACAGCAGCCTGTGAGGAGAAGAAGAAGAAAACACAAGTTAGCTTTAAAAGACAACAAAGGCGCTGCGCTTTGCGATTTTTCTTACCTAGAAATGTGCCTCTCCATGAGGCACGCCAGCATCAAGACCTTCGCACCTGAAAAGAAGGAGATAAAGACATTAACAAATTCTCACAATAAACAGAACAGAAACTTACAATGAACAAACCTACCTGCCTACTAGCAGATTCGGGGTCAAAGCAGGCCTGGTCCCAAGGAAGGCGTACTGCACCAGTGAAGCAACTCGGGCAGCTCGCCAACAAATGTCAAGCGCCCCTGCGCAAGAAACGCAGGACGGATAGCTCACCCTACAAATAACTAAGGTGAGAAAAGAACCCAGTGGGAAGGGACTCGGTCAGAGGGAGGTAGGAGATTCACCCATTAGCGACAGTTATCACAAATCCTCCCTTCTATAATTGCAGATTCATTATTCAGCACTGGACAACTTCGCATCCAGGGTTCCGGATCTCAGAGCCTTCCAGACGCTCCCGGGGATATCAGGTGAGCGTAACAGAACACGAAGCGTTTAAACCTTATCCCCCTGGGCATCATGGAGACATTTGAAACTGATTAGTCAGCCCAGCTTTTGGGTCAATTACGCACCGAGGTACACGCAGCCCGGCAGGAAACCAAAGCCTTAAGACAAGAGTTAATAGTCACAAAAGACCTTACTGATGAACTAAGCAAACAGCTACTACAAACACAGGCGGGGCAGGCTCCATTGCCCGGATTCGCCCCATCCTTCGCTACACTATCATCAGTCAATCCAATACAGATAACGTTGCCGGGAGCAGTTCCCCTGGCACCACCAGAACAGTTTAATGGAGACCCCAGAAGGAACGCAACATTCATGAACCAGTGCAGCCTCTATTTTCTTTGTAGTCCTGGGACTTTCCCAAAAGACCAGGCAAGGGTGGCCTTCATGTTATCATATTTGAGTGGAAGTGCCGCAGACTGGTCAGTACCTTTAGTGAGCTGGGATGACCCATTACTGCAGAACTTCAGGGGTTTTCAACGGGAGATGGAAAAGTTATTTGCTCGACACTTGCATGGACAAGCTCTTGATAACGAACTCCTGTCCCTTTGCCAATGGAATCAAGATTTGCTGACTTATATTGCCACCTTTAATAGAATGGTTGTAGTAGCGGGGTGGATAGAAGATAAAAGAACCAAGTTGTTTCATCGGGGCCTATGAGGAGACCTGAAGGATGTCATTGCTCAAGTGGTAGACCCACCTAAAGACTGTCCAGAGTTTATCAATCTGGTGGTTCAGTTGGACCACATATTACAGGATCAAAGAACAGACCGAAGTAGACTCGAAAATCGCACCATGTACGTACGTTCGAAAGATAATGTTCAACGTCCATCAGAAAATACCACAGAACCCATGCAGTTTGGAGGAGTACGACCACCTTTAACCAAGGTTGAAAGAGACAAGAGGAGACAGCTACAGTTATGCCTTTGCTGTGGTAAATCGGGTCACTACCTCAAAGAATGCCCAGTGAAACCTCCAAGGAAGGTGGTAGGCACTACAGAGAAAGAAGATGATGGAAAGGAATTGGAAAACTACCAGGCCCGGCAAGCGTAGAGGTCCGCTTGTCGAGCGAGAAGGATTAGTCACAGACCTCACATTTTGCCCTACCAGTAACCTTGATCAATCACCAACGACCGTCACGGATGCATGCCTTTGAGGCATATATAGACAGCGGAGCAGTTGCTTATTACATAGATCGAGATATGGCAACAGAAATGGGACTTCCCTCATGCACAAACCCAACAACTGAAAAGGTAACTACTGTTGACGGTACAGAAATTGCTTCGGGACCAGTAACCCAATGCACAACAGAGTTAACCGTTCTGTGTCAGGATGGACATCAAGAAGCAATCACGTTTGACCTCATCAAAGCTCCTCAGTTCCAGTTGATCTTAGGGATGCCATGGTTAGTAACTCACAATTCCCACATAGACTGGCGTGCAAAGAGACTGACCTTTTTTGACGAATGCGCCCACGCTGGCTACCCGAAATATATACCACAGCCAAACCTGAAATCTGTTCAAT
The DNA here is from genome assembly GCF_040938575.1 of Ambystoma mexicanum. Lineage (NCBI taxonomy): Eukaryota > Metazoa > Chordata > Amphibia > Caudata > Ambystomatidae > Ambystoma > Ambystoma mexicanum. The sequence continues at coordinate 499,078,108 of NC_090937.1, forward strand.
GAATAGCATTGGGGATTGCGGAACCAATGGGCACCTTACCAAAAGAATATCAGGATTATCAAGATATTTTTCAGAAGGAACAGGCTAACACATTAACGCCACATAGGCCCTATTACTGTCAGATCGACCTGATACCTGGCGCACAGGTTCCTTGTGGTCGAATTTATGCACTTACAGAAACCGAAAATCTCCACTTGAAGTCCTATCTGGATCAATACCTGGCTAATGGGTTTATCCACCCGTCAAAGTCACCGGCAGCCTCTCCCTTATTCTTCGTACCCAAGAAGGAAGGAGATTTGAGGACTTGCATCGATTACTGTGCACTTAATCAAATCATAGTAAAAAACCGCCCCTTAACCCGGAACTGTTGGACCAAGTCAAGGATGCCCGAAATCTACACCAAACTAGACCTCAGAGGAGCATACCAGCTTGTACTTGTTAAGAAAGGGAATGAATGGAAAACCATGTTTCGCACCAAGTATGGCCTGTATGAATATCAGGTAATGCCTTTCTGGCTTTGCAATACTCCCGCAGCGTTCCAATACTTAATGAATTATGTATTACGGGAATTATTCGATGTCTGTGCGCTGGTCTATATTGACGACATCCTAGTGTATTCCCCCTCTGAAAAAGATCATGTGGAACATGTTCGCTCAGTCCTTGCAAAACTTCGCCAGCACAAACTGTACACTAAACTCGAGAAATGCTCCTTCCATGTCACCGAATTTGAGTTCTTTGGTTTTGTTCTCTCGCCAAAGGGAGTCAAGATGGATTTACACAAAGTAGATGCCATCCTTAATCGGCCGTCACCTTCACTTAATGGAACCCAAAGCATGCTTGGCTTTGTGAATTTTTATCACCGATTTATTCCAGATTTCTCACAGATAGTCCACCCAATCACATTGTTACTGAGAAAAAACACCAAAAAATTCCAATGGACTGAAGAGGCGGAACAGGCCTTTCAAGAACTCAAGAAAAGATTCAACTCTGCACCAATTGTACAACATCGTTGCCTTGATCTCCCTTATGTAGTGGAAACTGATGCTTCCAGCATAGCTATGGGAGCAGTTCTCTCTCAAAGAGATCCAGAGACAGGCCAATTACACCCCGTGGCCTTTTGGTCACGTAAATTCTCACCACCAGAACTTAACTATGCAATTACAGACAAAGAATTGTTGCCAATAAAATCAGCCTTCAAAGCCTGGCGGCAGTATCTATTAGGTGCCAGGCACACCATCACAGTAATCACAGATCACCGAAATCTTCAATACCTAAAGTCAGCAAAAGCCCAAGCGTCACGACAGTTGCGGTGGGCTCTATTCTTCGCGGAATATGATTACGTAATAACATACCGACTGGGAGTTCAGAATGGGAAGGCCGATGCCTTGTCTCGTATGGCTGTTGAAGAGAAAACTAACAGTACCCTGGACCCTGGTGCCATCATCCCAAGTGATAAACTACTGGGACTCACCACCACATTGACTCTGAGTGAACTTCAAGATAAGATTGGAACCTTAATGAACCCCGAGATCTTGCAGAAATGGAATTCCCAAAATGAACATCACACGGTTCTGGATGGATTACCCTACTTCAGGGAAGGACTATATCTACCAAGTAAAGATCTGCAAGAATTGCTTATGTCTGGTTATCATGATTCCCTGATCAAAGGCCATCCCGGAATTGCTAAGACTCTAGCAAAGGTTAAACAGAATTATTGGTGGCCAACCTGGCATAAGGACATTGCTCGATTCTTTCTATCCCATGGGATTTGTGCACAGAATAAATCACAAAAACAGAAACCAGCTGGCCTCCTACAACCAATGGATATTCCACCTGCTCCCTGGCATACTCTTTCTCTTGATTTTATTACGGACTTACCTCCCAGTCAAGGTTTTAATACCATTCTGGTGGTTGTAGACCTGTTCTCTAAAATGGAACATTTCATTCCATTCAAAGGACTTCCTAACACTACCGGAAGAAGGAGATAAAGACATTAACGAATTCCCACCATAAACAGAACAAAGACTTACAATTAACAAACCTACCTGTCTACCAGCAGATTTGGGGTCACAGCATGCCCGGGCCCAAGGAAGGCGTACTGCACCAGTGAAGCAACTCGGGCAGTTCGCCAACAAACATCAAGCGCCCCTGCACAAGAAACGCAGGACGGATAGCTCACCCTACAAATAACTAAGATGAGAAAAGAACCCAGTGGGAAGGGAATTGGTCAGAGGGAGGTGGGAGATTCACCCTTTAGCGAAGGTTATCACAAATCTTCCCTTCTGTAATTGCACATTCATTATTCAGCACTGGGCAACTACGCATCCAGGGTTCCAGATCTCAGAGCCTTCTAGACACCCCCGGGGATATCAGGTGAGCGTAACATCCATGTATGGATGTGTATGTGCACGGGCATGACCGTGCTGCATGTGAGTCCAGTCATGTGTGGTGCACATCAATGGTGTATGTGTACCGATGCATGATGTAGAACTGCATGTGAAGATGCACACATGTTTGCATGCCTGTGTATGTACTCAGACATATTTGGGGTGTGACACATGGATGCTCGTCCCACCTTCATGTATGTTCACAGTGTACATGTGTGTGTGTGTCTGTTTGGTATGTGTGTGACTGTGAGACGCCATGGATGCATCTGACACGGACATCTAGGTACCCAATTGGCAGATGTGACATAGTTGATGATGATTGCACTATGACAGTAGGTAGAGATGGCCAGATGCATGTCTGTCTGGTGGCGTGTGTGCATGTGAATGGCATGCTCCATGATGCTTGTGATGTCATGCCACCCTTAGAATGTTCATGCAGTTCCATTTGAATGGATGCAGATGCCTGTTGCACGTTCCCTGCTTGTCCGTGCATGTGTGTGGGTTCAATTGACCTGAGTGATGGGGAGTTTGATGCCGTCTGTGATGTCTGACACTGCCACTCATGTGCAATAGTTATGTGTCTAGAAGATAATTGTACAGTGTCCTGATGCCTGTTTTCTGTCTCTTCCTGTCTGCTGCGTCAACTGATGAAGAGGGCGGCGATGGCTCTGTGGAGCACAGCGGCAGGGATGCCACCACCAGCCGGAGACGCAAGGCCCTGCTCCCTCCCAGGTAATATCTTCCGGGAGTGAGGGGACTGGTGCCGCGTCCATGGCCGCAGCTGCCGAGGGGAGGTCCAAGAGGCCAAGGTTGGATGTGGACTCCTCGGCAGAAGAAGGGGCAGGTGAGCACCCACAGGGGCATACTACAGAAGATGGCACAAAGCCATCCAGGTTGGTGTGGGGGTGTGGTTGACGAGGAGGCCATATCAGACCCACGCATGGGGCCTGGCAGGGGTGGTTCCACTGGTACAAGTGGTGCAGTCCAGCGGCAGGGGCAGGAGGAAGCACAGGTCGTCGTGAGGTGCCTGTGTGTAATCCTGTCCCTGATCCTGTGACTGCATCATCCTGCACTAGCAGGGATGCCTCTGTCCAGGCCCGTTCGCAGGTAGGGGATGTGTCTATGTCAACTGACCTTCCTCTACCTGCAGACGAGGCAATCCGTGACGGGGTTGAGCCTGTCCTAGTCGGTGTCGCGTTGCGCACACGGGTGATTCGGGATGATGTGCGTGGTTCCAGGCAGGACAATGCACATCATTTCGGACACCTGTGTGGCCACGTCGACTTGCTAGGACAGGTCATTGGCATAGGGTTCCTCGGTGTGCTGGACGCTCTTGCGACCCCCTCCTCATCTGCACACCCTATGCACCAGTCATCCTCCATGCCGTCTTCCTGCCCATGTCTCACCTGGATACCCTGTGGACCTGCCCCATCCACCACTGTCAGGCTGGTGGAGAACACATCCCTGCCACAGTCGGGAGTCGGAGGACCAGCAGAGGTGGTCACCCCAGCAACTGGACCCCAGCCAGTGGTAGATGTGCAGGCACCATCAAATATGCACGTGCACCACAGCCTCAGGTATTTCCATCTTCCCGGGGGCAGTCATGGTTGCAGAGGCAGTTAGCATTGAGGCGGTGGCAGGCTCGACGTGGAAGGCTCGACGTGGAAGGCATCAGGCCTCGGTCCATCTACATCACGGGGGCAGGCATCGGACGATGGGCAGGAGGTCCCTGGACTACGTGGGCCTGCTGAGTGGCAGCGGTTGACCCAGCAGATAGATGCAGAGCGGCGGCGGGTGGAGAGGGCACAGCTCACGATGGTTAGGGCGGAGAACTCCATGCACCGGGCATTGAGGTGGGCAGCGTTCCTTGAGGAGACGCACAGGGAGTTGGTAGAGACCATGATGACATCCCTGCAAGCCCTCAAGGACACATCCCAGGCCCGCCTCCAAGACATCAACATGGAGTTCGATGATGCCCTGGCCAAAGACATTAACATCAAGAAGTGTGCCGTAGGATTAGCCCACCACCACTGTAAATAGTTCCTTAGTGTTAAGTTTCCTTTCTAAATTTTAATTTTTTTTTTGGAGGACATGGACATTGCTCCTATCTTTTGTATATAGTTCTTTTCTGGCGGTAGTTTTTTGGACAGGTCGACAGTTTGGGATCATGGACCCTTTGAAATGTTTTGTACATAGTTGGACTTGTGTGGATTGTTTTTTTTTATTTTTTTCTTTCCCATGGAGTAATGGGTTTCCTTTTTTTTATTACTATTTGGAACTGACTGCGTTTATTTTAAGGAAGTCCATTTTCATCATTTACTTGGATATTTTTTATTTTTTACTTCATCTGGATTTGCCATTTCGTCTTATTTCAGTTCATTGCATTTTTATTTGCATTTTTGATTTTTGTAAGGTGTAGTTTCTGATTTCACAATACATTTTCATTTGGTCCAATCACAGTGTTGTGTGCTCACATTTGTTTGTTGCATGTGTCATTCGCCAATGGCTCAGGCATGTGTCAGTGCTGTGTGGCTACGTTGTGCATTTATATGCATGCATTCATGTGTGCTTCTGGGTATGGCATGCTATGGGGCCAGTACTGTGAGGTGGGGGGCAATGGATGGGTATGGAGTAGCATGGGGGGCATTGGGTGGAGCAATTTTGGGGCATATTTGATACATGGTTTTATATAATGACTATGGGTTTGGTGGGGGACATGAGTCAGGGCCTGCTGGAAACTTGCCGTGACTGGTAGGGGTGGGGGGACATGATTCGGGGCCTGCTGGCAGGTTGCCGTGACTGGTGGGGGGGACATAAGTCGGGCCTGCTGGCAAGTTGCGTGACTGGAGGGGGGACATGAGTCGGGGCCTGCTGGCAAGAGGGGGGCTGCCTGAGGGCATGCTCACTGGTGATGTGGTGTCCCCTGTGGTGTGGGCTGCCTGCGGGGCATGGTCAGGGTTGTAGGGGGGTCCCCTGTGGTGTGGGCTGCCTGCGGGGCATGGTCAGGGGTGAAGGGCTGCCTGCCGGGCATGGTCAGCGGAGATGGGGTGTCCCCTGTGGTGTGGGCTGCCTGCAGGGGGTGCATGTGGCTCCTCACCACACGAGTGCACGAATATGGGGGTATGCTAGTGCACTTTTCACACAATTTTGCTGCCCCCAGCGGGGTACTGTATTTGACAGCCCCAAAACATGTGCCCCATCATTGAGGAACACATGTTTAATAGCCGAAAAAAGAACCCACTGTTCCTGATAGGCAGCAATTCTAATTTAAAAATAGGGAATGGCCCGGTGGAACTGCTTTATGATGAGGGAAAATACATACTGTATAATACATACTGTATTCCTTTACCAGAAATGTTCGATACTAATGTATGCCCAAAATGTTGTATTTCATTCACTCTTGTTGGACTATGGACTTTGCACAATCAAGGGATGACTTCCCTATGGATATACTCCGAAAAACACCTTCAATGTACACACGAGTTCTTAAAATAGTGTTATATTTATGAGCACAGACATGGCGTGGCATGCTGTTCTTCACTTTAAGGTACTGCTGGAACCTTTTAGTGACCCCCACCCAACAGGAATACATGTTTATCATGTGGGCAAGAGCACTGCTGGTAAGAAAGATATGATTCTACAGGATAGCCTGTTCTCCTGAAAAGAAGATTAATAAAATGGGACCCTACTAAGGAATTGAGATATGCAATGACTGTTCTATTACAAATGGTTAAATCACCCTGCTCTGTCAGGAATTAAATGATAAAAGCACGGGCATTCGACGACCACATAATTAAGGAGAAATACAGAAAGCTGAATTAGCGGTTAAAATTTGGGAAGAGATGGAGGCTGCAGCTTGCCAGCCAAGCTCATGAAGGTTTTAGGAATTGATTAATTACGACCATAGGTTTTTTGTGTGATATAAATACTATACAGACAAATGTCAAAGGTGCTGCCTGGATCTCCCACTTTTCCTCTTTATATAATGGTAGGACTAGAGATTCTTCTAACTTCTTGGAAGATCAATTAGTAGCCATGGACCCTCTAATGGATTGCCCTTGCAAGGGCTTCTCAGTTGCTGGAATATTGGCAGCTGAAGGTAGACGAGGTCTAAATAAATGTCCTGTGTTTGATGGTATCCCAGACATCTCAAGATCTTCAGTCCCCATTGTTAGAAAATATCTTCATATAATTATATCAAAGGGACATTTCCAGATTCTTGTAAATTGACTATTTTATTACCAATCTACAAAAAGAGTAGAAGAAATTTTCCAGGATCATACAGACCTGTCTCTCTATTGGATTGCCAGTTTAAGATCTATGGAAGGGTCTTGTTATCCCACAGACAGAAGAGAGTGAAATGCCGGTGATAATTCACAGGAAGAAATAAACACTTTAATAACTGGCAGGTTATCCCAAAGACTCACCGGTACCTCTCTTCCTCTCCTTGTGACAGCGACCTTCTAGTAGTGGGAGGAATCTGCTTGTTCCAACAGGGGGGACGAATGCGAAAAGCCTCCCAGATACCCCTTCTCCCCACTAGAAAACCAGAGAGGAGAAGAGATCCCAGGGAAACCCTCTCGGGAAGAAAACCCTGTGGCGACGGCTGCGGGAAGGTAGTCTTCAATGTAGCAGAGATTCAGGTGAAGTCCGGAGACTGGTGGTCTTGAAAAAGAAAGAAAATGGTAAGTACTTGCAGGTAGGTGAGAGGTGGAAATGTAAGAGATTATGATTCAGATTACCCTTAAACAGGAGTGGAATGCGAGAAAAGGTGCCAGCCGGAAACTTCTGAGAATCCCTAGGGTAGCATGAAATAGTGAGATTAGAAAGAGTAAGAGGACTGGATAGAATCAGGTTGAGGCCACGGGAGAATCTTTTACCTGGATAGAAAGAAGGGCGGAGCTTGGAGTTGATTCAGGATTCAGTAGTGAAGGTTTTGGACCGAACGGATGCGGTACCCGTGTCGCGTATGTCTGCAGATGTTAAAAAAAGGCAGAAGGTAATTGAGTAGGGAGACGTTCGGAAGGTGGAGGATCTCGGAGAGCCTGAATATCGCTTACCGTGTTCCGGAAAGGAACCAGTGAGCCGTTTGGAGCGAGAAAGTGTTGGAGTCCAGGGAGTCGGGAAACAGAGACGTGGTACGGTATGCACTGAAATCGAGATAGGATAAAGATTGTTTAAGATGCAGAAAGGTTAGTAATATGCAAGAAGTATCAGGAAGATCCTAGATGAGAACTCACAGAGCGTTGTTGTGGAGGAGTAGCAACGCATCCATGCGTCGTTCACAGGAATAGATAAACCTTCTCTCGGGTAGGGGGACGGTACTTCCTGGATACTGAGGCATGCAACATTTAGACCCGCATCTTTAGTTGCGGCAGCCATCTTGTCAGTAAAAATGGCCGACACCCGCCGTCCCAAGGTCCATCGATGCCACAAGGACCAATGTCTTCGGAGAGGCGTGACAGAGAGGAACACTTGATCTCCTATACTATTGTGGTTCAGAGAGGGGCCAGGCACAAATGGGCCATTCCTAAACATATATCTTATTATATCCTTCTCTGATGGTTAATAGCAGAGCTAAACGGGGATGCCTATTAGCGGCCTGCCCTTTTCTTTATACATAAATAATTTATATAAACATCTACTTAGTTGTCGGCTGATACCCCATTTTAGCTAGATTGCGGATATCACGTCTTGCATATACTGATAAAACAGATCTTATTGTAAGAAACCCCAAATCCGACTAATCACTGATTAATGCCTATATGAGCTTCATGGAAAATGTAGACTTACAAGTAAATGTGTCTAAATCAACGGTTATGAATTGTCAAGAAAAAAGTTACCATCTTTAATGCGGATAAATTGGTAATCAAAGTTACTACAACCTTCAATTATTTAGATTTGACCTGCCCCATGAGACAGAGCAGTGTTGCGCATATAGTACAGCAGTGGGGGGTGTTTTGGAATATCACCCATCAGTCTCCTGCGCTAGATAAGCAGAGGTGGCATCTGAACAGTGGAGTGACGAAGTGATAGACCCCCTACTCCGGTAAATATAAGTAAGTATATAGAGCTCAGAAAGAACCCTGCTCCACTTCAGGTCAAGCGCCATACAATAAAGATAGTACAAGGGGTTGTTGTATTTTCATGAAGTATATTTAAACAGACAGTTGCCCTATAGAGACACGTGTTTCGGCGAATCACTCGCCTTTTTCAATCAGGGCTAATTGGTGAGACAGAGATCAAAAGGAGGGGGAAGGGGAAGGATTGTTAGGAGTAATAAAGAAAACATCAAAAAAGAGAGAAAGCAAAAGAAACAAATCGTTAGATTTTTTTGTGTATACAAATTATATTTATATTGGTGTCATTAAAATACGGAGAGATTGCTTACCTAATTGGTGAGAGATATAATTCACTTTTTCAAATAGGGTGGTGAATTTCATGGGATCAATCCCGCCTGTTAAAGAATTATACCCTTATTACCTGTAAGATATGTCACTGCAGGCTGGAATAATAACATAATATGTGACTAGAGTTGTCCATTGTGTAGCAACTTAAATGAGAATCTTATGCATCTTATTTGTTTCTGCCCAGAATATAGGAAATTGTGGAAAATCCGGAAGACAACACTCTTACTGATATTACGTAATGTACCACATTGTAGACCAGCCTTGTGTTACTTAATGACTACCAGTTGTCTCTTGGTGTTATGGGTTTTCCTTATGTACATATGGTTAGGGTTTAAACTAATAAGTAAACAATCAAATATAATTTGCCCATCCTGCTGGTCTTCCTGATGCTACATTGTAATGCACTTTAAACGTTTTCCTATTAATTGGTCCTTCTCTTTAATGATTATTGTATTTTTATCTGTCAGTAACTTTAATTTACTTTCTTTTTTGTTTGAATCTTTTTTATGAACATAAAGCAGTCATACATTGAACACAATAACACAATAGAATACAAAACAATACAGTGCAGGAGGATCAGGATAACTCACAGAAAGCAGAACAGAGGTGGGAGGATCCATTTGGGCAATTGCGTGGGCTGTCATTGCCGTAGTTGGCCCTCAGTGTCCTTCCATACACAGCAGCAAAGCCCACCCCTAACCATCCCATTGCCATGAGTCTTTACAAAGAGGGATATAGAACCAAAAAAACCTGCTACATTGCACCGTAGTGGATGAATACCTCAATAAAACATTCCAGCCATCCCCCAAATAAAAACAGGAACTTCAACTTCCATTTTAGCTTCAAATGCACCCCCCTACTTACCCTCATCCACCCATTCCCCAACCCCCTCACACAGTCTTACCTGTGGGTTGGGCCCACCAGTGCACCAATAAACTAACCATATAGGTCCCAGAGCAGTTGCACTCTCTCCTTACGATGCTGTTTAACATAGGCTTGCCATTCATGTGCACGCTAGCTCAACACCAGCCGCTGCAGTGTCCTCATAAGAGGGCCCTTCCATCTGACAAGAATGGTGTTCCGGGCCGCGAACAACAATGTATGCATCAGCTTATTCACATTCCCATCATTTTGCCAATCCTCCACGCCCACAACAAACTGCATGGCCCTAGGATCGAATACCAGTGTCACTAGCAGGATTTTGCATAGCTTCTGCTACCCATTCCTCAAAATCTTAGTGCCACCGGACAGCCCCAAAACATGTGCCCCATTATCCCTGCAATCCGTGGACCCCATCAGTATCATTGTTGCCATCTTAACCAGCGTATAGTAATATCTTTGAATGATTTTATACTGGATTTCCACGTTACCCATATTATATGAAACCTCCTAGACTAAAGAGAAAAAAGTGTGTCTGTCCCCACAATCCAAGTAAACATCTAATTCTGCCACTCAAAGATCATACACTATCTCATTCCTCCCTGCGTTATTCAGGATGCTAACTCCAATTTGTCTGTTTCCATTTCTAGTTCACGCCGTGAGGCATTGCGGGTGAATGTGGCCCCAGGCGCTGGAGCTTGTATCAAAAAAATCACTGCCTTGTATTCCAGCCACTCAGTCCCAGCTAACGCTAACACTTCCTTAGCTTCCGCAAATGGCAGTGGCACTGTGTCTTTAAACAAATGGTGTTCTTTATGAGCATCACATACTGCATAAGGATAGAAAAGTCCGACAGCGAATGGCGATAATACGACAGCGTCCAGCTTTTTGTCCGGAAGTTTTGGAGAAGGTGCCAAGCATCCTTTGGTCCACAGGCCCTTATGACATAATAATAATAATAATAATTTGGCATTTATATAGCACTACGAACCCTCAGGTATCTGAACGCTTATTATTATTAACCACGGTGTGTGGTGCTCATTTATCGACCTCGGAAGGATGAAAGGCTGAGTTTGGCCCTGCGGGGATTCGAACCTGCGTTAGCAGGCTCTGCACGGATGTCAAAGCGAGCGCTCTACTCGCTGTGCAACTTGAACGACTTTAATAAACATAGATTTATTAAAGGGAATAGGGGGAGATAAAATAAAGCTCAAGCCAGGAGCCATTTTACCTTGAGCAGAAAAGTACACCATGTCTCAAGAGGCTGAAATAGCATACCATTTTCGCGTTGATTAAAAAAGGGATTCTGATTCCATTGGAATCATCGTGTAATAAAGTTCTGTATCCGAGCAACGGAAGGTCATGGAGACTTATACAAGATATGAGACTGATTAACCAGATTGTAGATGCAGAGTGTCCTTTAGTTCCTAATCCGGTGATGTTACTATGTAGTATCAATTGATTTCACATGAAGGAAAGAAGGTGTCACCAGAAAGAGCTAAGGTGATTTTGGAAACCTCAAAGCCAAAATCAGTGAAAGAAATCCAACAGTTCTTGGGGTTATGCAACTATGTTAGAGCCTGGGTGTTTGATTACAATACGTACACAAGATCTCTTTTGCAAGCTTTAAAGAAGGCACAAGTCGATAAAGTAAAAATAGAATGGACTGAAGAAATGGAGGAGGGGTTTGAGGAACTGAAAAACGCCATTTGTACAGCCCCTGTTTTGGGAATTCCCAATTATGCTGAGGAAGTGTGTTTGTTTTTGCACAGAAATGGGACAGTCATGGCAGTAGTGCTTGCACAGAGAATTACATTGGGGTACGAGCCTTTAGGGTATTACAGTGGGATTCTAGACCCAGTTATGAGAGGACACTTTCCTTGCGAACAGTCATTGGCAACAGCCACATTCGCAATTGAGAAGTCATGGGCTGCTCTATGATCCTTTTCGTGGAGCATGCTCTATTTGCCATTTTAGAGAATCCCAAGGGCACATTGATATCCCAAAGAGCTTCAGTTTATGAGGTATGATTTCTAATTTGATGATTAAAATTGTAAGATGTAAAATAGTGAACCCTGCCATGTTTATAGCTGAGCCTGTAAAAGAAGGCGATCATGTGCATGACTGTGCTAATTATGTTGAATTTTATGATGATATACCGCGAGTGAAGGAGAATGCTTTGGCAGGAGGGGCAATTCTCTTTAGTGATGGTTCTTCAAAAATTGATCAGACTAGTGGGGAAAGGCATTCAGGCGCAGCAGTGGTGAGGCAAAGATTAAATGGAGAATTTGAAGTTGTAGCAAGTGCAAGGCTACCGTCTCACTTTTCATTGCAAGTAGCAGAATGAGTAGCGCTTATTGTCACGCTTGAGAAACATGAAGTGCACAAAGTGACAGTGTACAGTGACTCTGCCTATGTGATATCAACCGTACAAGCAGGATTAGCACATTGGAAAAGAAAGGGCTTCCTCTGTGCAGATGGCACTCCAGTGCAGCATGCCTCATTATTGGACAGGCTTATTAATGCACTACAACTCCCAGTGGCCATAGCGGTCGTTAAATATGCAGCTCATACTAAGCGAACCGATTTTATCTTTTGCAGGAAACGAATGCGCAGATGAAGACGCCAAAAGGGTTGCATATACCCGAGATATTTTGAGTTTTGATACTGAGAGTATTAAAGAAAAAGTAGTTACAACCATGTTAGTACAAGAAGGGTTTGATAAATTATAGATAACCCAATTAATAGAGATTCAAGGGAGTGCACTGCAGGAAGAGCAGGAATTGTGTAAACAAAGGGGGTGTTCTTTTTCCCCCACTGAAGCATTATGGCGACAAGACAGCACTGGAAAGCCGGTGATGCCAGTAGCATTATTAAAGGTATCGCTTAAACAACTGCATTACCACGCGCATGTAACCAGTGAGAGTCCTGCAGCTTCAATTGTGGAAGACTGGTTCATTCCAATTTTGTTGTAGCACGTTGCACTATTTATGGTAAACTGCATTGTGTGTCAAAGTTTACTGCTGGGCATACACTGAGAACAATTAAAGGTGTAATACTCTGACCCGATGGTCCATTTCAGCATTTACATGTCTACTATGTCGATATGCTGCAGGTGTGTAATAGATATATATATTTATTAGTGGTGGTGTGTCCCTTCTCTAGGTGGATCGAGGCAGGTCCGTGCACACACCCTGATACCACTTGTGCAGCAACCTATTAAGTGTGCAAATTCTTCCCGAGAATGGGTGTGTGTGAAGTGCTGACATCCGACAATGGGCCACATTTTGTTAATGAGCTTTTTGAGCAAATAGGGCTCCTACTTAATATAAAGCACCCATTTTCTTCTGCTTAGCACTCACAAGCAAACGGGATGTGTGAGAGACTCAACAGCCTTCTTAAAGTGGGGATTGGCAGAATTAAATTGACTTTGAAAATGGGATGGCTATATTGACTACCTGTAACATTATATGCCCTTCAGAATCAGCCAGGATCAGGCCATCACCTCAACCCTCACCAGCTAGTTACAGAGCAGCGTATGAGAATGCTCATTACTCCTCCATCTAGGAGTAGAAGTGATGCCCACAGTGTAGCTAAAACTTTAGGTGATGAATTGCCTGACTATTTGACATGTATGAACCCTAGCATCTCTCTCATTTCCGATCAAGTCAAACGCAAGGAGGCTTGGTCTCAGAACACAGATGAAGACAATTCAATAACCAACCCAACTGAACTACTATCGGCAGCTAAGTTGTATGTTGGAGACCTAGTGCTTATTAAGAACTTTACTAGAAAGTAGCATGCACCATGTTTCAATGGTCCCTTTTGCATTGAAAATATAACCCCTTCAGCTGTAAAACGTCCAAGGAAGAGGTGCTTGGCTTTATCTAGGGGACGTAAAAGCCTATAAAGGTGAGACACGCCTTCCCACCATTGCTGATCCAGAAGCAAGGCAAGAAGAAGAATCTCAGTGTGTGCAGACTAGATCGATGACAAAGAAGGACGATAAAGCGACTACCAGTCAATGATACAGATTTATCGTGAACTAAAATTCAGTGGCTACTCCTTATGTATACTTTAGCAGGAGTGCAAAACTTGCAGAGAATTTTAGTAGGCCGAAAATTAACTTTAGAAATACATTGAAGCATTAAAGTTATGCCTAAACGTCCGTTCTTGATCAGAAATTGGAAACAAGATCAGTATCCAGATTCATTTTGTGGTGCATGCCTGTACTAAGCAGTTAAACACACTTACTGACAGTGATGTCCATCGGCATGTGCTTGCTTTTTTTGTGTTTATACTTGAAACTTATCCTGTTCTTGTCAGAAGAGACATTGACAATCACACTTTTTTACCGGATCCTAAAGATGGCCCTGTGATAAGAAGGCTCCTCATTGCAATAATTGAGCAGATTTTACAATTACAATTGTAAAGAAATGTGATGATTGTATTAAAGATGAGAAATGTAGAAGCCGGCACAGTTCTAGAGAATTAACTAGTGCAACAAGTACCAGAATGGTGCACAAATGGATGCCATTGTTTTTGTGCATAATATATGCCTGTACGATTACTCTCTTTGTCTTTCTGTTCCTCATCTTTCACAGTCTCTATAATGGTAGTACTCCCGCTGAGGCACAGGCCCCTATGGTTCTCCCCACTATGAGAACTGTTTTTGACTTGCTTCATGATTATTACACAATCTTTGCATTTGGGAGACATAAGAGAGATGCATTGGAAGATAATGAGGGGATACATACCCATCTAGATAATGCAGCACACTTGGGTAATAACATGTGGTATCAGCACATGAGAAAGATGAGAGAGAGAACATCTAAGGAAAGTTGCTATGTCTGCACTCTCATACCCTATGCCATGAATACATTGCAAAGTTTTTTTTCCACAGAAGTTCCCGAACACGATGCCAGATGTCTCATTCATCGTGCATCATGTATGTCCAGAGGACAATTTCAGGGAAGTTGGCCACTTTGTGATGGAGGTAGAAAAGGGTTGTTTCCATACCAGGATGATTATATCAAGACTACACAGATGGAAAAGGAACCTGGATGGAAGAGCAAGATGATTGTGTATCCCACAGCAGGACACAAGAGATTAATTCATCTCTCCACAGGTCATTGAAGAGTTGAAGAAAATGAACTTCCCTGATGTGACAGAAATAGCTGGATCACCTGGAAGTTGGGAACAAACTCAAGTCTTAGTTTGTGGACAAGTGAAATCCAAGAAGGGATGGGAAGAAGGACTGATGCCTTGTGCAGCTCATCTACTGAAGCCAGAATATGTACAAGAGGTGCAGTGAGTGAACAATAGAGGTTTAAAATAATGGGCGAAACATGCCAAACTACTGACTTGGGAAGAAGAGGAATCAGGTCCAATCATTGTGATCCCATTGGCGAATGCGACATTGTGCTTCCGAAGACACAGAAAGCATTGTGTGGGAGATAACAAAAACTACTGACTGCAAAACTACAGATGACATTTCAAAGATGGGAGCAGGGACAGCTGTTCTCATGGATCGATATTGGGCTCGTGGGCCTAGGGCCTACATGAAGTTCACCAAGGATTGGGAAGGAACATGCTCTTTGGTGCTCATCCATGTTCCAGCATTAGTGATTCCTCAGAGTGAACTGAACATTGGAGAATTTCCAAAAGTAGATGCCCATTTGAGAAAGAGAAGATTGCTTGAATTTCTCAATCGAACCAGAAGAGGGAACTATTTCTCAGCCAAGTCAATAGAAGCATATGACACAGTTCCTTATGAGCACAGGATGTTCAGGAAGACTGTTTCAATATTTTTAACTATATTCATGCCTGGGATCCAGACAATGGCTAACGTCAAGTGGTTGCAGATTACAAGATGGGAGGGAGCTTCTGCAGACAATCAACACCACCTTAAAGGGATTCAATGCTATCAAAGAAGAGCCGAGGGCCATACTACTAATGACCCTGTAAAACAGATATGTCCTTGACATGATCACAGCAATGGAAGGAGGAGTTTGAGCCCAAATCGGGCTATCATGTTACGCATTCATACCTTCTCATGATGATGAGAATGGAAACTTGACAGAGGTCATAACGTTACTGATGAACCTGCATAACAAGATGGAAGACGAGACCGAGGACGTTATAGATGACAGTTGGTTTGCATCCATATTCTCATGGATTCCGCAGTGGATGGCAAACATCTTCAAGATTCTTGGAGAAAAATTGGTGATGGTGATGTTTGTAAATTGCCCAATGCAAGAAGACGACAATGATAGCAGGGGGAATGAAGATCATGATCGATGTTGAATCAGTGTTTGGACCCAAGGAAATGACTGATGAAGATGACAGAAAATACATAGAGGCCAGCATCATAGCACTTGATGGAACAAAGTTCCTGTATCCAAAGAATCATAAGAAGTATGTAGGATGATTGGTATATTGTAATCCGAATGGACAATGCAACTACATGACCTGAAGTTTGAATGAACATGTCAAATCAGCTGGCACCCTGAGGTGAAAATATTAAAATAAAATATTAAAATTTGGAGACAATTGAAGAGGTGGTCGAAGACTCGACCAGAGAGGGGAATGTAGATGAGCAGTTACCCCCCTACCTCCTATATGTTGCAAGCCTGAGATTGTGCCATGCTTGACACCAGTAGTTCTGACCATACCATAGTGAATATTTGAAAAAATCCTATCAAATGTATTCCTGAAGAGACGATAATCTGAGGGAGAAACTCCCTGAAGGAATACGAAAAAGAGTGAAAGATGAGTGTGATGCACTGAGGATACTGGCTGAAAAGAATGCATGTACCTTACATAAACTGATGACGAAGTTAAGCATTGAGTAAACTTTCATATGTGAAAAGAAGATTGTACATGTGAGAAACACTGCAGAAAATGCAAGCAGTTTAATAACTGTACAGATGCAGTAATGCAAGTAGATTAAGCTGGCTATATGTAGTGAATAGAATGCAGGCAAAGCCACCATTGTATAGAAACTGGACATCAGTGTCATGAATTTAGTAAACCAGGACCCATGGAGAGGAAAGGTTGAGAACTGTGTTGCAGCAAGAATACGCTGTGATCATGGATATGAATGGTGAGGCTGTCTGGCAGGGTACCAAAACTGAAGCAGCCAAGGCCGGTTATCTATTCTTGAAGGCGGTGAACGTGAGACGCTCAATAATCCCATGTTAAGGTGCAAAGAAAGAACACCAAGCGTTCCAAGGTTTAGTCATGTAAGATATTTAAATGCTGCAAAATGGACCAAATCGTGGTCTCCTGTCATGTGAGCCAGGGATGGAAATAGAGTTGAGCTTGGATTTCTAGAACCACAATAGTGCATGCTCGCACTTGCATATATTCCCAGAGACAAGAATACTTTACAAGCCCAAGTTCAAAGACAATCTTTATGGCAGAAGGCATGGCTGATGAGAGATGATGGGCTAATTGGGTGGGGAGGTAAAGTCAAGTCCACCCCCTGGCACCTGGGTATGAGCTTGCGTGCTGCTAAGTGAACAGAATGTAACAAACATGGCATGAGCATGCCAACCAATTATAGAGAGCCATATAATTAAGGACCTTATAGTTTGAGAGCCAATGATATACTGTGTACTTAATAGTGTTGAAGATTACATGTTTAAGAGGTAGGCATGAGTTGTCCATGAGTAGACCTCCAATCACAATATCACCCCAAATAGAAAGTATACTTAGATGTTCCCCTTGAACGTATCACAATCCCACATAGGTTTCTCTTATTTACCACGTAGTCTGACATCACCTCTGTATATAAATGTGTTTTTTATGAGAAGTGCGTTGAGTGCTCGAGTGAACTTCCGTTGATGTCCGTTGTAACTCCATGTTTTATATGATTGATATTAAAACAGCACCTTTGCCATCTTCCTGAGTTGGTTAAATTATTTGGTGTCAGAGTTATTCTTCATTGCCATCCATTGCATGCACTATACCCAAAGGGCCATATGCTCATGGGCATAGCAGGGGCCGCTGCATTCCACATGGTGTGGGGGTACCCGCCAACCCTTGTCCATGGGAGGGGGCTTGCCTCAGCCCTCACTGTGACTAAGGTCAGGGCTAAGGATGGGCTGGTAATAAGCTGTGGAGGATGGCTGGCAGTATAGGACAGGGGCATTCTGCATCCAGCACCCCTGCCCATGTCAGGTAGGAACCAGGAAGATCTAGCTTTTTAATTGGTATATAGTTGTATGTGTGTATTAGGTGTTCATGCATGATGGATGTGTATTTATGTAATGTATGTATGTATATATGCATGTGTGAATGTGAATGGTTTGTATGAATGTAAGGGCATGAGTGAGAATGCAGTGTGTGTGGATTGTCTGGGTACATGTGTGGCATGTTAACGGCTTCAATTCAACACTACAGCTAAGTCAATGCCTAGTCTGGGATGCTGATGGAAACCCTTATTTATATATTTTTATGACAAGTTATAATCTGGATGATGAACCCTTGTATACCGCCCCTCTCTTAGAACCCCACTGAGCCAAGAAGTAGGTTTGTTTTGCAAATTAAAAAGGTTTATTTGAAAAATTAAATAATAGATATATATCACACTTTTATAAATAAATAGATAATTGATAGCACACTTGTGAATATGAGCAGTAATCAGCAATAGGCAGTCCTACAGTAGCACAGTTCTTGGTTACTTATGAATAAGAACAGAGGACTAAGGTAGCAGATAATGCTTTATATGGTTCAAGGAAATGCAAGGTGGGACAAAATGAAACACAGCCATAATTTGATATGATTTCAACAAGAGATAATGTGATCACTTTTTCTTTTGACAATTCACTCCCCCCCTTTATGCAATATAAGGAAATGGAAGGAGAGCACACAGTCTTCAAGAATACCAACAAAAATGCAATACGAAGTTCCAATTCCCCCCAGCAAGCTGAGAGCACCAGGGATGATTTTTAAACCCAGGCCCAAAATACTTTAATGTGGTGGCAATGAAGTGAAAAATATGCTAGAAATGCTTTTAATTCCCTCTAGAGGTTCAGGGTTAGTGAGAGATACTTTACATCAGTTCAGGATCACTTTAGCAATGCTCCATGAATGATTGTCAGGTTGCAAATGAATTTCAGCAAAGGAAAGCAAGAAGCTGCTATTTGACAAGTGAAGAAATTTGAGCCAAATCGCAAATCGCGGAACTTTTTCCGAGTGCGTCGAGGGCGATTACGGAAAAAGTATAAACGGTTCAAGAGATACAGACAATTTCGTTAAGTTAGTTTTTCAGAAATGAAATAATGAATGAAAATGGCAAAATGACACTTTACAGGTTGAAATCGGAGAAGGCACACACGATTCCTATGATGCAGTTCTGGAGACAGGTTCAAATGTTTTGAATCAGATTATTTTAAGC
Source organism: Ambystoma mexicanum (assembly GCF_040938575.1). Taxonomy (NCBI): domain Eukaryota; kingdom Metazoa; phylum Chordata; class Amphibia; order Caudata; family Ambystomatidae; genus Ambystoma; species Ambystoma mexicanum. The sequence goes on from NC_090937.1 coordinate 499,097,187, forward strand.
TAAGCGATGGGTTCTGCACAGTTCTAGCTGGGCACTCACACTATGAATTTGAAAGGAATGGCCTCGTCACAGATCTGGTCAACAAGTTTAGCTGCGGTTCTCTCTGCTCGGCGGATCAATCAGGCACCGGTTCTGTTCACAGCGGTCTGGTCTGGGTCTCTGGTTCTGCTGGTCTGGATTCTGGATTCTAGATACCACACTGCTTTCTGGGTACTGGTTCTGTTCTGGATACACAGGATTCTTAGCAAGCAGCAAACCGCACAGCCCGGCGGTTGAATAGTTTGCAAAAGGTTTTGAGGCCTGCTGAAGAGTTCAGCTCTTTGAGTTTTTGTTCTGGAGTTAGTCTGGATCTTTGGAGTTCTGGTATCTGGAGTTCTCCGTCAGCGTGCTGCGCAGGAATTCAGTTGAAGGTTGGAAAATGAATGTCCCTGTCTGGCTTCCAGTGACTCTTTATATGTCTTTTGAAAATGGGTGTGGATGCTAACTTTCTGTGCCCACCCCACTAATGATTTGATAGGTCAAGGATTTCTCTTTGACCTGATTTGAGAAGGGAGCAGTGAGTCATCAGGTGTCATGTTTATGGCATACAGAAAGAACACTCCCCTTTGCTTTTACCTTAGAAAATCATTTTCATAACTAAACACATTTCCCAGATACACAAGTGGTTGACATTACATAAACACATCGTATTTCACATAAGGTAGTTTCTGTTCCAACTCTGATGTTTCTAAGAGCTTGGATTAAGAAATGACACATTTTGCGCTTTTTGGTTGGTTTACCAATATTGGATTTTTACCAAAAATGACACAGATGTACACCATCTTTCTACATATATTCCAGTAAATTTCCATTTTTCTAGCATGAACCCCGTGTCTGCAATCTCCATATTTCATGGGGTTTTGCCTCAGAACATGGTACAGAGTTCTAACATCTCTTAAAATGTGCACAGAAAAATCACAAGAATAATGATATTAATTATATAATTTTGACAGGTCCGTACTATGAATTATCCATCTTTTTAAAATTATGCTCTGGCCCAGAGGGGTGTGGTTTCCCAAAGCACATGGTGGAATTTCTGGTTTGTCCACTCCCTCCAACTCAAGTTGCTCACAGAGGCACTGTCCCTCCCCATTTCTCTCAAGAGCAAGCCATTTACGACCCCCCCCTAATTTAACATTTGCCTGAGCCAAGGAAGGCTCATTGTTCTGTTTCCCTCCAGTCCTAGGTGCTCCTCCCCTGATTCAATCAGGGAGGTGTCATCTCCTTTTGGTGGGGGCAGCAGAATGCAGCCTGGCCTAGGAAGAGTGGCTGAGCAAGTTTCAACTCCTGTCGGGGGTAGTTGCCGAGCAGAATTCAATCTCTTTAAGCCAGGCTTCAGCTACATGTCACTTTTGTTCCCGTTTTTCTTAATCCGAATCAAACTTACAATTTTTACACATGCAGCTAGAATGCTGATTCTAAGTTCAAAACTAGGACATTTAACAGTTGCAAACTATGTGACACTCAACAGTAGGTCACTCATTTATTTTAAACATTTAGATTTTAGTGTCTTTCAGTCCAATTTAACTTAGGCTGCTGACATCCACAGCTCAGCCAGTTTCATTATGAACATTATTTTAGGCTTTCTTTTCCCAGATTTTGTATGCACACAAGACTACATTCTGCCAAATGTCTGCTGGTGTTCAGTGAGATTTTTGAATATCTTGCAATGTTTAAAATAGGCATTTTGAGCTTGCATTCAAAGAAACAAAGGTGATTTCAAAGCACTTTTTGAGCTAACAGGCCCTGCTGTTTTTCCTTGGGGACCACCTTTTTACCCATGGCGATTCCGGTCCATTACGCTGGCACTGGTGGGTGGCAGGTTAGGCGACCATTTTGCTGTGCGCAAAACTGTGCGGTTCTCCTGGATTCTGGCGCAATGTGGGCTTTTCGGCTATCTTGGATTTTCTAAGCCCACAGCACCAACTGTTGCAGCTTAATGACTCAAATGTGGGTCAATACCCCTGACAAGCCCCCCCGCCCAACTGCACTTTGATTGTGAGTCGACGGGGAGTCGGGTGCAAAGGATGTTTTGATCCACGCGCTGGTATATCCGCATCATCTTCTTCCAATTCCGTAGATGACACAGTTCAGCATCTTTTCCTCCATCCAGTTGGATCGATCGGTTCTCCTCACCGGTCCTGATGGGAGTATTGGATCTTTGCTCCCTGTCTCCAGGTCATCTTCCGTGGTCAGTCTCCGGGTTTTCTTTCTCCTAGGATGACAAAGCAAAGCGGCAATACACATTCCTAGACATTTTTCCACCACTATTAATGGTGTGGCGAACAGATACGTTTTGTACATCAGGATACATTTTGCAGTCTTGTTTTAAAAACAGGATATAATTAGGAGACATTTACTTGATGTTACTATATTTTTGATATGGGGAATATTTTAGGGTTGGAACTGAATTACTCTGGAGCGGCCCCCTCTGGTACTGCAGAGGTCTCCTCCAATTGCTGCAGGATGTGCCTGGGATGGCAAAACTTTAACTGATTTATATGGACCCACTTGTCTTCCCCTTCCGCCAAACTACCTTTGGGGATGCGGATCTTGTATGCAACTGGGGAGATCTTGTCTATAATTTCAAAAGGTCCCTTCCGTGAAGGCAAACATTTTCGCTGTTTGGCATGGTTTCTTTGGAAATTGTATAGATAGACCCGATTTCCCACATTATATACTTTCCTGGAAGTTTTCAAATCGTAATGGGTCTTCATGCTATCAGCTGATCTTTCTAGATTCCGCTGAGCATAGGCAAAAGCATGTTGGAGGTGTTTCCTCAAATTCTCCCCATACTCATGAGTTGTGGAGGCATTGATTAACGTCTGCTCTTGGGTCCTGTAGAGCAAATGCTGGGGAAGAACCATCTTGCGTCCAGTCATTAACTCAAATGGTGATATTTTGGTTGCAGATGAAGGGGTAGATCTGTTGGCCATTAGGACCAGAGGTAATCGGATATCCCAACTTGGCCCAGAATCTGCCACAAACTTTTTTAACATGCTCACAATGGTTCTGTTGTATCTCTCCACTGCACCCGAAGAGGCTGGCCGGTAAGCAATGTGTTGCTTCCATTTGACCCCCATTATCTCCCACATCTTTGTCATCACTTCACTGGTGAGGTGGCTGACTCTGTCTGACTCACTCCTTTGGGTAGACCAAAACGCGAAAAGATGTGGTTGATCATCAGGGTAGCTGTTGTTTCTGCCTTGCAGTTTGGGGCCAGGAGACATTCCACCCACTTGGTAAACAAGCATGTGACCGTCAACATGTACTTGTTTCCCCTAGATGAGCGAATCACGGGGCCTATGAAGTCGATTCGCAAATCTGACCATGGCAGTGTCATCCCCCTCTTTTGGAGAGGTGCCCGGTGTGTGAGGGATGTTGGCTGAAATTGTGCACACACAAGACACCCCTTCAAGTATTGGTCAAGGTCCTGCCCCATGTGTGGCCAGTATGCAACTTCTCTTAAGATCTCAAGTGTTGTGTGAAACCCCCTATGACCGGCGTTACTTAACATCAGGCTTCGGAATGAGGTAGGGACCACCCACTGATCATGGCCAGCTTGGGATTTCCTTACCAACAAACCGTCTTGGATTCGGCAAATATTTTGACATTTCATCAACACTCTAAGGTCCTCTTTCCCAATGTAATCGGTATCCGTCAGGGGAAAGTTCTCAGGGTCCTCAATGTGTTGGTAAAACTTACCAATTATTGGATCCCCCTTCTGAGCCGTAATTAAGTCAGCATCAGGGGTCTCCTTACTCCATTGTGCAGTTGAAAGATCATTGTGAGCATTTGTCTGGGACCTAGTGATAGCAGTGACCTGGATTTCCCCCAACAGGGACTCTATTTCTATTAGATCCCCTTGGATGGCCCTGGCTTTGGCCAGCTGATCAGCTAAGTCATTCCCAGTTTTGTCTGGTCCCTCTACTTTGGAATGACCCTTGATCTTTTTCCAATAGACGGTCATCCCATTCAAGGTGACCAGATCATCAATGTTTTGGATTAACTTCCCATGCTTCAAGGGTTTGTTATTAGCACATAACATGCCTCTGGTTTTCCAATTAACCAAGTGCTCCACAAACCCGTTCCGTACATAATCTGAATCTGTGATTATGACCAGTTTGTGGAGTTGATGTTGGGCAGCAGTGAGGATGGCCTGATGCACAGCCATCAATTCTGCCACCTGACTACTTCGGGGACCAATTTTGTACCCAGCGGAGGGTTCTGGGGACTCATTCACCCATGCATTCCCTACGCCAGCCACCAGTTCTTTCTCCCCATTGTTGTGAACATGGTAAGAGCATCCATCCACATAGACAGTGGGCATCCCCTCACACTTGTCTTCTTAATGCAAGTCAGCCAGACCTTGCGCGAGGGGACTCTTCTTGTTTTGGCCATATCTGACCGTCACAGGAAAGCCTTGCATTGACAGAATCCATGAAGTAATTTGGGAATTACTCACATTTCCGGCCCGGATTCTGTCACTTTGGAGATATTGCAGAGGCTGGTGTGGAGTCTCCACTATGATTTGTTCCCCCTGGATGAACGGGCGGTAATTCTTCAATGCCCACACCAATGCCAGGAGTGCCTTCTCACAATCGTTGAATTTTTCTTCCACAGAGGATAAAGTTTTGTTTCCATAGGAGATTACTTTATTGACCTTGTCATGCTTTTGGTATAATACTGCCGTCAAGCACGTATTAGAGAACCCTGTCTCCAGGAAGAACTCCTTGTTTCTGACAGGGTAAGCTAGGCAAGGCACTTGTGAGAGGCTTCTTTTGAGTTGTCTTACTGCCTCGGATTGTTCTGACCCCATTCCCACTTGACCCCTCCTTCAAAAGAGGAATCAGGGGTCTAGTGATCTCTGCGTAGCCCTCAATGAACTTTCTGATGTAATTAGTCAGTCCAAGGAGGCTCCTTAGTTCCCGCAGAGTTGTGGGATCCTTCAGTTTCTGAAGTGCTTCCACTTTCTTTTCTTGGGGACAGAGACCCTGAGGAGTAATCTCATGCCCCAAGAAATTAACACGGGTTCTGCACCACTGTGCTTTCTGAAAGGAAAGTTTTGCTCTGGCGGCCCTCAACTGTGTCAGAACATAACGGATCTCTGCTATATGTTCCTCCACAGTTGAACTTTTGTTGAGGGCATCATCTACATATGCCAGGTTACCCCTCGCACCCAGGTCGGCCATTGCCTTGTGTAGGAAAATGTTGAATTCATTGCCGGAGTTGAGGAATCTGAAGGGAGTTCGGGTCCATGTGTACTGCTGGCCCCCAAAGGTAAAAGCCAGTTTGTATTGGTCCTCCCTACTGACAGGCACAGCCCAGTATCCATTGGTTAGCTCTATTGCAGTGAATACCTGTGACCCCTGAATCTGGGCCAGCCCTTGGTCAATGTAGGGCAGAGGCCATCGGGAAGTATGGACCCGTTTGTTGAGCTCCCTAAGGTCGGCACAGAGTCTCCACTGGCCGTTTGGCTTCAATATTCCCAGCACCGGATTATTGAAGGTGCTGTGTACTGGACGGATTATCCCCCGGGACTCAAGGTTCTTAATTATTTCAGTAAGGGACTCCATGGATGCGAGAGGCAAGCGATATTGCTTCACAAACACTGGAGTCATGCCAGGGTCCCTGGGAATTGTTGTTGTGTGGATGTCGGTGCGACCACAGTCATATGAGTCTACCGCAAAGTGATCTTGGAAATCCAAGAACACTTGTTTCAACTTTTGCTTCTGTTCCAGAGTCACGCAGGCATCAGCTAGGTTGACTCTCACTTCCACCATCTGCCTGAAGCCTGGAAAGACTTCTGGTTTGCCTATCTCAGTGGCCTCCTCCAGCTGGGTGGAGAAGTCCCTGGTCAGAGTGCTGATTTGGACTGGAGGCTTCAGGTGGGAAAGGCAGCCCTCATGGACCTGGAAAATCACCTCATCCCTTCTGAAGTCACAAGTCACATCTTCCTTACCATTAGGGCAAGAAGTGTACACCAGGAAGTTCCCCTCATGCCGAGTAAAGATCCTGTCTGGTGTTGTATTGTCATCACTGTCACTGTCAAAACAGTCCTTGGGGATTGGTCCTAACAGTTCATTTCCTATATCAATGGAGAAATGTCGGTCATCAACCACCATTCCAATAAGGGTGCCTGCGGCTTGAGTAATACTCTTTAAGTCGCTGTTATCCACCTCTATTGTAATGGTGTCATGTTCTATGTTGACTAATGGTGTTGGGTTTACCCCTAACCCTTGCTGTTGGGGAGAAGCATTTAGATGAATATAAGAATCAGGGTTTTTCAATTTTCATCCTCTTTTAACTTTCACTTCCAGGGAGAATTGTCGGGTCCTTTCTGGGATGGTGACTTCCTCTTTAATCTGAATTTCAACTGCATAAGGGAGCAATTGTGCTGACCTAAATGCTTTTTCTGGATCATCAAAGCCCATGGGATTATCCGCTAATAAGCTTTGAAGTTTATTAGGTCCAAACTAATGGCAAAGCAATTGAGAATGTCACTGCCTAAGTAAAAGGCGGCAGTGACGTCTTGCACGACCCAACAATTATGGACTATGCTCTTGTTGCCAATGGAGATTTTGAGCATACACCTGCTTGGCAGGAGATGTTTGGAATTGAATGTTTCCAGATCCATTTCCCATTTGTCTATCAGTTTGAATGTGGGACTGGCTGGATCTTTTGAGAGGTGGCGGAACATGGCTTCGCTGATGAAGCTCTTACCGTTGTTCACACACACTCGGGCGAGAACAGAGTCCTTCCCATCATTTAACTGAACAGGGATGAACAACTGCTCTCCAATTTGCTGAACATCAGCCAGGCTCTGAGCTGATTTCACCTCTTTCTGGACTATAGGAGTGGGAGTTTCTGATTGTGGATTAGTAAAGAATTTCAGAGTATTTCCTTCCAGTGTGGAGTACCACCTTAAACTGGAGGGAAGGTTGATTTTCAGAAATAGAGAGGTCCCCCCATCACCAGTCTGTTGTTCTACTGCTATTATTGTCAAGTCTGGAATTTTTTTTGTTCTGGAAGTGAAATTCTACTTGGTCAGATTTTTGTTCAACCATGTGGCAGGTGCCGTTTAAACTAACATGGTTGACGCTCTGTTTTAATTTTATTGGTCGGCTAGTCTGGGTCCAGATGACCTTGTTTACGCAATCTATTAGGGGTGACAACCTTCTGAGGAGGTCATTCCCTAGTAAACAAGGGGTGCCCTCTGGAGTCACTACTATGACCGGGTGTTTCACCTTGTGTCGCCCAATTTTGATGTCCAAATCTGCAGTCCCCTCGATGGGAATTTCCTTCCCGTCAAAGTTCTGGAGCTATCCAGAAAGAGAGGTGAGAGGAATACGGTCATTCTCCTCCCTTCCTGCATTTAGTTCATCAAAGGCCCTTTTGGACAGAAGAGTAGCTTGGGATCCAGTGTCCACCAGTGCCAAAATTGTACCCTGCCCCTGTATTTGTACCGGGGCATAGTATCTTCCCTCCTTCTCCTCAAGGGGGCAGAGATAATGCACATTTTTGGACAACTGGTGAGCTAATTTTCTGGTTTTGGACATTGCGAGAGAAGAAATTTGGCCAGAATTCTCTGGAGAGTCATGGGAATCTGCAAGAAAAAGTTGGCAACTTGAAAGAGGATATTCGAGTTCCCCTGGTTCCGGTCCTGGGCCGCCCCCCCCTTTTTGGAGGCAGTCACCAGAATGGGTTTGAACCCGGGGATTTTGATGCTGTTGGTTCTGGGATAGGATGATGGGCAGCGACAGCTCAATCCCCACATCTACCCAGTCTATTGATTCGGTTTCAGGTTCCCCTGGTTCCGGTTCTGGGCCGCCCCCCCCCCTTTTTGGAGGCAGTCACCAGGATGGGTTTGAACCAGGGATTTTTGATACTGTTGGTTCTGGGATAGGATGATGGGCGGCGACAGCTCAATCCCCACATCTACCCATTCTATGGATGCGGTTTTGGGTTCCCCTGGTTCCGGTTCGGGCCGCCCCCCCCTTTTTGGAGGCAGTCACAAGGATGGGTTTGAACCAGGGGTTTTCGGTCTTGTTGGTTCTGGGATAGAATGATGGGTGGCGACAGCTCAATCCCCACATCTACCCAGTCTGGGTTGGAATCCCTTGGGACCCATTTTTCCTTGGGAGGAGTTCCCCCATCTCTGAAGGAGAAGATCCTTTTCCCAGGATCCTCTGAGGATCCCTCTCCCTCAAATTGGAAGATCTGTACCTCCTCCACAAAGTGGGCCTGTTTGGGTTCTTTGTTTCTCCTACCCCCCCTCTGTTCCTTGGGTGGGATGCTTTCAGGGGTAGGAGATTTTATTTCCGGTTCCTGGTTTTCCAGGGGCTGTTTACAAGTGGGGAAGGAAGCTTCCTCCAAGGCTTTACACCCCCCTTCCCCTTGTGCCTCCTCCCTGGGAACCGGTGGGTTATCAGGGTGCTGCCCCCGTCATTGCTCTGGAGCACCAGGCCCAGAATTTGGGGCATTCTGCGGTGGCATGCTCATCTGAGGGTTCTGTTGAGCCCTCAGTATGTGACCCAGATCCCGTGCCATATTTTGGACCTGGCGCTCTAACTGTGAAACCCGCTCAGGCTGATACGGGGTTCTGTTTTCTACCCTGGGCTGATCCCGGGAAGGGTAGCTATCCCTTCTCTGGTAATACCCCGGGTTGGGAAGATTTGGGTACCCCTCCACCCTTGGCCTCCCCTCTCCCGGATTAGGTTGTCTGGGCTCAGGGAATTGGGGAAAGAAGGATGGATGGTTTTGGGGTTGGAAATTGGGTGGATACCTGGGACAAAAGTTCTGCACAGTGTTTGGGGAATTTCTGCCCTCCTGTGGGAAGTTAGGAGGGAAGTTCCCTGGGTCAGGTGCTTGGCTGGATCCCCCCCTTGGGCTGGAGGATTCCACACATAACCCAGGATGGGTCGGTTTCCCTTGTAACAGGGACTTACATAATCAGGGGAGTGAGGGACCCCATTTGTGGGACTACCTCCTTGACTCCCTGTCTGTGACTGGCCCAAAGGCCTTCTGGGCTTAGAATTATTTGGTGCAGGCAGGTTTTTAGACCCCCCCATCTCCAAATCTAAGACGGGGGCAACCTTTACCTCTGCCACCTTGGCAGCAGCAGGGGTGCTGTTGGCTTTGGGGTTTTTGGGCTGATTCTTATTTTCCACCGGTTTCTGCACCCCATAGATACAGGTGGCTTGCTCAATGACCCAGTCTAAAGATCTTTTCTCGTGAAAATCTCTCACAAGCTGGGTTATTATGTATTTGGGTAAGGCATGGAAAAACGTATTAACAAATTCCTTACTATCGGTGCGCACCCTTTTGGTAGTCTGCGCAAAAGCACGCTTTAACTCCTGCAAAAATTCTTGTGGGGCCTAATCCTCCCCACATTGCAAATTTTAGGCTGCCATGCGAGCCTCTTGAGGATTTCTATGAACAGAAAAATGTTTCAAGATGGCCGCCCTATAGGTGGACCATCTTGAATGATTTTGGTCCTCCAGCCCCGCAAAGATCTGGAGTATTCTGGGGAGAATGTCCATTTGACGTACTGGATGCAGCTACTGCTGTCCTTCAAATGGAAAGTCTCCATCATTTGCTCAAAGAGCTCCAAGTGTTCCCAAACAGAATACTTGGCGTTCTTGTGATAAGGGGTGATGACACTCCTTATTGCCTTGATCTGTTTAAGGGGTCCTTAAGCAAGGCCCTTTTTGCCTTATTAGCCTTTTTGGTTCGGGTAACCCTGGTCCACTCATCCTCTGACTCAGAGGCACTGCTCCCAGAGGTGCCCGTCTGATCTTCTAAGTTTTCCCGGATTCTGCGAGCTTGGGAATGGCTGGCAGAATGTGGGGACCTGGTCTCCTGTGTCCTGGGCCGCTCAGAGGAGTCTTCAGATCCCTCCTTGCTGCCAGGATTTGATGGGTACCCCCCCACTGACCTAACTGGGCAGAGGTTTCAGGATGCCCTTAGTGGGCCTACTCTCCTGGGGTTCCCCACTAAATTGCACTGAGCTGGTGTGCCCATACTTGGATGCCCGCCCCTCCATTCCTGGGTGGTACTGGCCTATGAGCCCCATACTTTTGGCTGGATAGTAATCTGCCATCCCTGTGGCCCTGTGCTCATGTTGCGCCAGGGGACATGGGGGTGGTAGAGTCCAGGGACTGGGAGAGGTGGAGGCCTCTGGTACTAGGGCTCCTGAGGTTATGCTCAGGGGTTTCCCTTTCCCAGCGAACTTCACCTCTATCAGCCCCTGCTCCCTGTTGCAATGCAAGAGCCTGCGCTTTCAGTTCCTCGACCAAGGCCTTACTAGACTCCATCCGTCTCTCCAGCATGGCTACCTGTTGCTGGAGCCTATCATTGTGCTGACAGAGAGCCTCATTTTCTCTCTGCACCTCCTGATTGGTCCTGGAATACTGGGACAGTCTTTGCTGCAGGGTGGTTACCTCCAGGGTACCATCCCTACTGGCCTGCTCCTTTCTTGCCAGAGCATCTTCCACCCTCCTGGTGTGCTCTAACAAGTCGTGGTGCTCTTTTTGAAAGTCACCCAGTCCCGGGAGGGCCAGGTGATTTTCTTCCAGTTTCCTTTTTAAGTGGCTGACTTCCTGGCCTAAGGTATCCCTTTCCTGAGTAAGAGCCTGCATCTGTGCCGCCAGGTCGTCCCTCTGCCGTTGAAGGGCACCAGCTTTCTGGCGCTCTTCATCAAACTCTTCCTGGGTATCCAGGTCTTTCAAAATCAATTGATTGCTTTCCTCTTCTTCTCTGTCTAGTTGGATCTGCAGGGTGGCTACCTGCTCTGTGCATGCCTGTTGAAATTGATCTGTTGCTCCAGCTTTTTCTGGCACTGCAGTAAGGAGTCCAAACTGTCTTGGTGCTCCTTCTGCAAAGCCAGAATTCTCGTATCCTGGTCAGCCTTTTCCTGTTGCAGGATATCCATATCCTCCTTTATTTTAATGATGTACTGTCTACTCTCATTTTCGGACTCCTGGCTTCTGTGCAGCCTCTGCTCAGAAGAGTCCAGATAAGATTGGGCCTTCTGTAATGCCAGCAGTTGCCTAGTCACCAGATCTTAGCCTTCAGCACATTTGTCCTGCATGGCTCCCATATATAGATATAAATATGTCGCTATCCTGACAATCTTGTTGTGCTCATCTTTAGCTTTAGGAGCCATATATAGTTCACTCAGGGCCACATGTAAGGGACCCTGATCTCGCCATGTGTCTGACCCTGTTTCAGTGATCTGGGGTGCGATTGCCAGCAACCAGACCGCCTGGTCCTGATGAGCTCACTCACCTCTCACAAATATCTTATTTAAGAAGTGCTCTCTGGCTATTTTGATGTCTACCAGTGTCGTCATTCTGGAAGTTGAGTTCCTTCCTGACCTACAGAAGTTTTATTTTATTTTGCAAAACAGACCGTTTCCTCAGAGCGTTCCTTTGAGGAGTGCTTTACAGCATACCACAGCGTGGTGATCCGACCGGATGTATGTATCCCGTCAGTTATCACACTGTATTTAAACTGCACAAATGGTAGATCTAATCCAGAACTCCCGGTCGAGCCCCCACTCTGTTAACGGCTTCAATTCAACACTACAGCTAAGTCAATGCCTAGTCTGGGATGCTGATGCAAACCCTTATTTATATATTTTTATGACAAGTTATAATCTGGATGATGAACCCTTGTATAACGCCCCTCTCTTAGATTCTCCCTGACCCCACTGAGCCAAGAAGTAGGTTTATTTTGCAAATTAAAAAGGTTTATTTGAAAAATTAAACAATAGATATATATCACACTTTTATAAATAAATTGATAATTGATAGCACACTTGTGAATATGAACATTAATCAGCAATAGGTAATCCTACAGTAGCACAGTTCTTGGTTACTTATGAATAAGAACAGAGGACTAAGGTAGCAGATAATGCTTTATATGGTTCAAGGAAATGCAAGGTGGGACAGAATGCAACAAAGAAATAATTTCATATGATTTCAACAAGAGATAATGTGATCACTTTTTCTTTTGACAATTCACTCCCCCCCTTTATGCAATATAAGGAAATGGAAGGAGAGCACACAGTCTTCAAACATACCAACAAAAATGCAATACAAAGTTCCAATTCCCCCCCAGAAAGCTGAGAGCACCAGGGGTGATTTTTAAACACAGGCCCAAAATACTTTAATGTGGTGGCAATGAAGTGAAAAATATGCTAAAAATGCTTTTAATTCCCTCTAGAGGTTCAGGGTGAGTGAGAGATTCTTTAAATCAGTTCAGGATCACTTTAGCAATGCTCTATAAATGATTGTCAGGTTGCAAACGAATTTCAGCAAAGGAAAGCAAGAAGCTGCTATTTGACAAGTGAAGAAATTTGAGCCAAATTGCAAATTGCAGCACTTTTTCCGAGTGCGTCGAGCGCAATTACGGAAAAAGTATAATGAATAGAAAGTCAGTTTGTTGGAAGGCCTAGAATCTTAGCTTTAACATGAAAGTTAAAACTCACTCCTAGCACAAAGGTTTCAAGAGATACGGATGATTTCGTGAAGTTCGTTTTTCAGAAATGATTCAAAATGGCAAAATGACACTTTACAGGTTTAAATCGGAGAAGGAACACATGATTCCTATGATGCAGTTCTGGAGACAGGTTCAAATGTTTTGAACCAGATTATTTTAAGCTAAGAGATGGGTTTTGCACATTTCTAGCTGGGTACTCACACTATAAATTTGAAAGGAATGGCCTTGTCACGGATCTGGTCAAAAAGTTTAGCTGCGGTTCTCTCTGCTCGGCGGATCAATCAGGCATCGGGTCTGTTCACAGCGGTCTGGTCTGGGTCTATGGTTCTGCTGGTCTGGATCAAGTGGGTTCTAGATACCACACTGCTTTCTGGGTACTGGTTCTGTTCTGGATACACAGGATTCTTAGCAAGCAGCAAACCGCAAAGCCCGGCGGTTGAATAGTTTGCAAAAGATTTTGAGGCCTGCTGAAGAGTTCAGCTCTTTGAGTTTTTGTTCTGGAGTTAGTCTGGATCTCTGGAGTTCTGGTCTGGAGTTCTCCGTCAGCGTGCTGCGCAGGAATTCAGTTGAAGGTTGGAAAATGAATGTCCCTGTCTGGCTTCCAGTGGCTCTTTTTATGTCTTTTGAAAATGGGTGTGGATGCTAACTTTCTGTGCCCACCCCACTCATGATTTGATAGGTCAAGGATTTCTCTTTGACCTGATTTGAGAAGGGAGCAGTGAGTCATCAGGTGTCATCCTTATGGCATACAGAAAGAACACTCCCCTTTGATTTTACCTTAGAAAATCATTTTCATAACTAAACACATTTCCCAGATACACAAGTGGTTGACATTACATATACACATCATATATCACATAAGGTCATTTCTGTTCCAACTCTGATGTTTCCAAGAGCTTGGATTAAGAAATGACAACATTTTGCGCTTTTTGGTTGGTTTACCAATATTGGATTTTTACCAAAAATGACACAGATGTACACCGCCTTTCTACACATATTCCAGTAAATTTTCATTTTTCTAGCATGAACCACGTTCTAGCGTGTCTGCAATCTCCATAATTCATGGGGTTTTGCCTCAGAACATGGTACAGAGTTCTACCACCTCTTAAAATGTGCACAGTAAAATCACAAGAATAATGATATTAATTATATAATTTTGACAAGTCCGTACTATGAATTATCCATCTTTTTAAAATTATGCTCTGGCCCAGAGGGTTGTGGTTTCCCAAAGCACATGGTGGAATTTCTGGTTTGTCCACTTCCTCCAACTCAAGTTGCTCACAGAGGCACTGCCCCTCCCCGTTTCTCTCAAGAGGAAGCCATTTACGACCCCCCCTAATTTAACATTTGCCTGAGCCAAGGAAGGGTCATTGTTCTGTTTCCCTCCAGTCCTAGGTGCTCCTCCCCTGATTCAATCAGGGAGATGTCATCTCCTTTTGGTGGGGGCAGCAGAATGCAGCCAGGCCTGGGAAGAGTGGCTGAGCAAGTTTTAACTCCTGTCGGGGGTAGTTGCCGGGCAGAATTCAATCTCTTTAAGCCAGGCTTCAGCTAAATGTCACTTTTGTTCCCAGTTTTTCTTCATCCAAATCAAACTTACAATTTTTACACATGCAGCTAGAATGCTGATTCTAAGTTCAAAACTAAGACATTTAACAGTTGCAAACTATGTGACACTCAACAGTAGGTCACTCATTTATTTTAAACATTTAGATTTTAGTGTATTTCAGTCCAATTTAACTTAGGCTGTTGACATCCACAGCTCAGCCAGTTTCATTATGAACATTATTTTAGGCTATTTCTTTTCCCAGATTTTCTATGCACACAAGACTACATTCTGCCAAATGTCTGCTGGTGTTCAGTGAGATTTTTGAATATCTTGCAATGTTTAAACTAGGCATTTTGAGCTTGCATTCAGAGAAACAAAGGTGATTTCAAAGCACTTTTTGAGCTAACAGGCCCTGCTGTTTTTCCTTGGGCACCACCTTTTACCCATGGCGCTTCCGGTCCATCACGCTCGTACTGGTGGGTAGCAGGTTAGGCGACCATTTTGGTGTGCGCAAAACTGGTGGTTCTCCTGGATTTTGGCGCAACGTGGGCTTTTCGGCCATCTTGGATTTTCTAAGCCCACAGCACCAATTGTTGCAGCTTAATGACTCAAACGTGGGTCAATACCCCTGACAGGCAAATGCATTGTTAATGTTCTGAGTGTACATTTGAGTGAATGTGAGAGAAGTTTTATGGGTAAGTGACTGGTGGGTTAATGGGTATGAATGTGTTTTTTTGTGTGTGCACAAAGTGCTGGGGGGCCCAGAGGCATTGGAGCATTGACATTTTCTTAAAGTGACATGGTATGTTTTACTGGCATTTTTTGGCAAAGTGAACTGGATGAGTGTTATTACATGTAGGAGGAATTGCGGTTGGACATTTGTGTTATTGTGGCATGGTGCCATTTTACTTGAATTAAGTGCAAGGCTTGCTCAACATGATGTGTGTTTTTACATTGAGGACATATGGGGCATGATTTGTGGAGTCAACCGGGAAAGGTATTGCTTTTTTACTGGAATTATGGGCAAAGTCAACATGAAGAGTGTTTTTGTGGTTGGAGTGTCTGTGTGGCTAACAATGAGATTATGTTTTCTTACTGTGGCATGTTTTGTGTTTGACTGGCGTTCAGGCCCACGACAAAGCCAAAATGATGATTGTTCTTATATATTTTCGGGAGTGGTATTTATGCAGCCAGCAGGGAGATGATGTTTTCTTTCAGAGGTATGTTTTTGTTTTACTGGCATTAAGGGCAGTCGACATGAGTGTCGTTGCACTCATGGGGAGGGGCATTTGTGTAGGTAGCAGGCATACTGTGGCATTGCATTTTTTACTTGCATCAAGGACAAAGTCAACATGAAGAGTGTTCTCACATGGTGGGAAGGGAAACAATTGTGCAGCAGCAATAACATGTTTTGCTCCTACGACATGCAATATTTTTCTGGCAATAAGGGCAAAGACAAAAGGAGTATATTCTAGGATAGGCTTTCTAGCAATAATTGGCATAGCTAGCACAGACACGTTTTCTTATGGGATCATTATGGCAGTGTTACTGACCACGCACAGAGGTGGTAGGTATGTTTGGGGTGAGGGACTACCCAGGTGAAAAATGTAACCTAAGATTAAAAAAAATACTTACATATTTCACCATTTGCAGTGTGCAGCATGACCCCGCAGCAGCATGATCATCATGTGCATTGTGCATATGTGGTGGTCCAGACTGGCGCAAAGTGTAGCGCGTCCTGTACTTTTTGTGTTGTGCTTGCGAGCGGGGGTGGGGAGTTTGGGTTGGCACAGTCTGGCTTGCAGGGGGCCCCCATATCTTGCCTCACACCACTGCTGAGAACACCTTGAAGATCAGATCTGAGGATGCACACATAATCTAACTGCTCTGTGGACTTCCTTGGCCAACAGGAGAACTCCTTGCTAAAACATTCCTCTGAAAAAAAGTCATATGGCCAGATTCTCAGAAAGTAGTGTAAATGGAAGGCTTGCAGTGAATGTACTTGTTTAATTTGTGCGAGCTTCAGAAATGCTCAGGTCACCCTATTCTCAAAGGTGTCGTGAACATTTCAGGAGGGGTTAGAGAGTAACGCTGTCCAGCCCACTTGCATACTTTAGAGTTGGGATTGCACAGCCAACATTAATATATGACAGGCTCCCAGCAACTATGTGGTTGCTGGGTGCGCATTTCACCAAGGCAGGCCATTAAAGGGCTTGTCGGTGAAATGCTTGTGGAAAAAAAAGCATTTCCTTCCCCCTTTGATTGCAAGTGTGACAGCCGCAGTTCAAATCACGACTATCATACTTCAATAAAGAACCATGACTAGGTCAGAAAGGACCCTGTCATGATGTGTGCCTCCGCCTGCGCCTGTTTCAAAAGACACAGTGGGATGACCCAAATTTCTGGACATTTTTTAAGTGTATCCTATTTTTGATTTTAGGATGTGCTTTAAAATGCCTAGAAATACCTGCGTATTTGCGCAAATGAGCAAAGGAGGAAAAAGGGCATCAGAATCAGGGCATCTAAGATGCTCTCTGTCAGTAGACCTTCGTGAATTGGGCTGCTCCTTTTTTGGTGCAAGTGAGAAAGATGCACTAGCGCATCTCACATGTGCCCCCAAAAGGTTTTGAGAATCTGGCCATCCAAATTAAAGTAATCTCCCTAGAAAGCCTAATTGCTGCTGTTCGTGGGCTAGGTTAATTCCAGGCCCAGCACACCCCAGATGCATGAACGTTAAGAGGTCCCAACCACACTTTGATATTTTATTGATTGACTTTTTGGAGTGATACTTAGAATACACCTTTCTTTTTAGATTGCATTCCTGAAGCCTCATTGGACAGATGCAAGTATTTGTTTTCTCTTATCCTATTACTGCTTCTTTTCTGTTCATGTTTTTAACTGTGATGTTTCATGGGGATTCAGTGAATATGCGTGTATTACTTGTGTATGTTTCTTTCTCTAAACGTTACAGTCTTTAATCCTGTTTAGTGTTTTGCATCGTTCTTGATTAACCTTTTCCCTCCACGTAATCTTGCAGCCTTTAATCTCGAGCTTGGCTTTCGCTACCAAAAGGATAGCCACTCTTTTACGTTAGAGAGCATTTGGATCACTCCTCTTTCTGAACAGCCGAGTTTGGGTGCTATGTAAGATGGTGCACCTTAAGATGTGAGATGATTTGTTATACTTTGAGACTATTTCATCATGATGGTGACATCACTTCATATTGTTTACCTTAGAGGTGAATGATGGGTGGGTTGGGCTTACTTTTTTTTCTTTCCCAGCAACCCTCTCGAAAAACAGACGCACGTGCTTATAGCAAATCCAACTGTATCTGCTCTTTAAATTTAATAAATGTGATACTATGGAAGTTCTGGGAGCTAGACTTGGAATTACAAGAATGCTGAGGCTATGTCGACTATGTGGTAATGAAAAGATAGAAACAGCTAAACATCTAATGAGTGATTGTGAAAGCCTAAACCAGTTGAGAACTAACTATCTGAAGCAATACGATAACTCATGTAAGGTAGAACATTTTGAGACAATATGGCAGAAGCTCCTGGATGGTAATGATATTAATCTTATATATCATATGATGACATTTTACGAATTAAGTATATCCATTTTAAGAGAATTGTCTGCTGGTATTTTATTCTAAGAGGTCATCTATAAATTGTTTTAGATTGTTCGAGATTTTTAACGTTGTTTTTTAAGTGAATGTATATGAATATGTATGTAATATGTAAAGCCAGTGATGGCTGAGCACATATTTAATAACTTAATAAAATTGAATTGAAATTGAATTGAAATTAGAATTCATTTGATTTCGCTCTTTTTTTGGAACGGAGATGCTGCGATTACCCCTTTGAACATAGTCTGTGCCGAGGCCGCACGCTGGGATGCAGAGATGCTTGATTGAGCTAGACAATTACATAACGTTGCACGCAGCCGAATGTCAACATGGCCCTGATCAGCCAAACAGTGGGGAGAGCATTAGCCTCTGTGTGCAGAGAATACATTTGACATCTTATTTGGAATAGGAGTGTGCAGATGTTCAAGCTTCACTTATTCAATTCTATGCAGATCCGGAGAAACACCTGCAACATTTAGATTGACTCCATATGGATCTGGTATTGGCAATCCATTGGGCAACAGTGCATATAATAACAAAGCAGTAGCCATGTGCCCTCCAAACGATGCAGCATCTATTCCAGCAAAGAGAATGAAACTAGGATTAAGGAATGTGTGCATTGTGTGATCCAATTAGAAGCCATTCTGCGTACACAGCATGTGTGTATTTATTCCAATCACACGCACATGCTGATGGAGTGGGCGACTTTCAAGTGAAGGCCTGCCTGCATGCTGTTACTGTGTGTGTAAGTCCATGATTGTGGACTGACAATATTCATTGCTTTAGTGGACTCATAATAGCCCAACGAGGCAGCCTTTACACGTTGCACGGTCTAAATCTTCACATTACCTCTTGTCACCCACTGCTCTGTACCCCCATCACTTCTGAGAGAGTGTGACAATGTATATAGCACAGGCGAGTCTGCCTATGGGCGCTGGTGTTCTCAGACCCTGACACATAGGCTGTTGTGAGTTTAAAGTGGGGCTCTGAAACTGCAGTGTTTAGTTTCTGAGTGAACATTAAGGGGCCACGGGGTCCATTCATGAGGGCCCCAGACTCCGAAGAATTTGCCTCCTCAAGTGCCAGGCACTGCAACCTTTGGCTTTCCAGATGTTTTGAACTGCTATTGCCGTCTTCACGAGTCTGTGCGGTTAATGGCGAGGGATCATGGAAGTCATAGTCCAGAACACCTGGAGAGCCACAGGTTGCAGACCCCAGCAGTCAATTCCAACTTTTGAATTTGGGGATGGCTAAGAGGGCGTCATTGATTGGATGGATCTTGTGGGCTAATACCATCAGCTTTTTCTGGTCAGACAGACAGGCCCACATTTATGTTTGCATCTGTGGATTAAGCAGTGTTTAGACTTGCACTGGTATCCAATGTATGCACACAGATTACCCTGTTATGGTGTCTCTTGGTCTGCCATGTTTTGTCCTACTAGCATGTTTGAGGAAGAAGCCAGCAGTCTAGCAAAGATACCTTCTATAATCAAGGCGTGAGTTGATGCCAGTGCTAACCAGTAGTGCCTTGAGGACCCAAGGAATTAATGAACACATTGGGCCTCAATTTATTAACCTGAATGAAGCAGGCCTTTTTTTGTTATTATGAGGAAAAAGAGTATTTGCTGGGTCCATCCGAAGCCTATGTATTACTGGCCATGGACGGATGAAGGTTAAGGGACCTGCATAAAGGTAGAAAGGAGAAGGAAAGATGACACGTCCCAGAACAGCTCCCAGGGCAGGGGGTGGGAGATTAAGAAGCAATTTTCAGTTATTTATTTAATTAGTTAGAGCCAGATATTGCACATCTAATTATAGAGAAGGAAGTTCTCAAGAACCAGGAATGTGCAGGGAAATTAGAGCTGTGAATGAAAAGTTGGGTATCTCCCACGTCTGACTGATAGTAGTTGTCAACAAATGTGTGAACTGAGCGGAAAGGCATAGACAGAGGTTACAAAGAAGGAGAGCGAGGGGCTATCCATGTGGAGCACCCCAGGTACATTTAAAGTCAGCAGAGGAAGTTGAACATGTTTTAACCTATAGGGAAGGACAGTGACTAAATTCAAAGCTGCAGCTGCTCGAGAAAGATATTTTGATCTATGGTATCAAAGGCTCCAGCGAGGACCATTAGGCAGAGCAGAGTTGCCCTGCCTCTGTCCGCTGCCTGCAGCATATATTCCCAAATGGAGAGAAAGTCTACCTCAGGAATTTGGCCGGGCCTGAATCCC
Source organism: Ambystoma mexicanum (assembly GCF_040938575.1). Lineage (NCBI taxonomy): Eukaryota > Metazoa > Chordata > Amphibia > Caudata > Ambystomatidae > Ambystoma > Ambystoma mexicanum. Next base: position 499,117,132 of record NC_090937.1, read on the forward strand.
AATGTGAATTTGTCTAGAATGGGTGAAGTGAACATCATGGTTTTGCGACTGCTGAGCAGCGGAGGACTCCAAGGTTTTGGATGTCTGGTAGGATGACTACAGGCTTCAAGTATTCAGACATCAGACAGTTCAGGGTTGGTTTCTTGATGAGGGTGTGGATGACTGTGTGCTTGTAGAAATATGGAAACAATCCTTACTGGAAGGAAGAGTTGAGATCACTAAGAAGGAAAGGAGTAAAGAAGTCTGCATGGTCTCTGTCTACTGCGGATCAAATGGGGTGCGCAGGGCAGACAGATGGCTTTATTTTGGCAAGAGCACGAGACACATCATCCACCATAAAAGACTGAATTGTGAATCTAGGAGCATTGGATTGTCAATTCTTGGGGAATCTCAGGGACACAGCGAGTCGGCGGCACAAAGCGAAGTGTGTCGCCACAAGGTAAGTAGGGGGCTGGGGGGTGGAATGGGGTGGAGGCAGAGGCAAGTCGGAAATGTTCAGGGGAGAAAAGACCGAAGGTTATTTAAAAAAAAAATCTTCAGTCTTTTCTCCCTCAAACATTTCCATGACAGGCTTTCAACCCCGATCCGTTAAAATACACAGTGGGCACGGCCAAACGCCATTGCCACTGCCAATGGCGGTTACATTTGTAATGTAATAAGTGCTTCCATCAGTGGTGGTATCAGTGATGTCATAGATGATGTAATTAGTGATGTCATCAGGAATGTGAACTGTGATGTCCTCACTGTGGTCATATTGTGGTTACATCACTAATACCATCATGTATGACTTTACTGATGACATCACTGATGACCTCACTGGTGCCATCACTAATAACATCATACAAGACAACAGTGATTATTTAACTGATGGCATCAAACATGAGAACACTATAGGTACTTGCACATATTTAGACCACCATCACGTTTATACATATGTGATTTTAGCATTTTAGAATAGTTCATAACGAAGAGAACATACATCATATTAGTACTTATGAAGCTTTCATTTGTAGTGGTTTGGTAAAAGATGATATCTGAGTTATAAGTATAAAGGAGTGAGAGGTAGACAAGACCCACTGCCCCCAGGAGTCCTATCCCACTACCCAGGGTGAGATTAAATGGAGTAGAAGAGTTAAGTGGCAATAGAGGACAGAGTTCTATGGTAGGGGCAGAAGCAGGGCACAGCTGCGTCATGGCCAGAAGCATAGACTCCGGCATAGAGGCAGTACCGGCTGTCCAAGGTCAGGGTCTGTGATTGAAGGAACATCCATAAACCGGAAGAAAACTGTGTCCCTTTGCAGGAGTTTTACTCTGGCAGCTGGTGAGAGGAGAGCTGATGTCACCAGTTATGTCATTAGTGATGTCATCATTGTGGTCATAGGCTGCGCAACATGGGGCGTGAAGTTAAGGTGGGTTTAGGGAATAGGACGAAATGTCAGAAAAAAAATTACCGACCCCACCAAAAGACCTAAAACACACACCACGAAAAGTTCTAACTACCAAAAGTTCTGGTGGGGTCGGTGAACATTTCTTTTAAAAAAAAGGCTGCAGGGGTCTGCGGTTATCCCACCTCTACATTTGTGATGCCATCTTTGATGTCCTGGGTATTAGTCTTAGCAGTGCACAGTGGTGGCGTGAGTTATGGCTGCTTAGCTTACCATAACTGGCGAATTTCAGGGGTTTTTCGGTTTTACTTGGAACCATAACGTCTGTTTAACAGAGTTTTTTCTTTGAATTTCATAGGTTTTTATTACTCCAACATAACCATAATGTCCCTTTAACAAAGTTTTTTCAGTGAACATATATATATATATAATATATATATATATATATATATATATATATATATATATATATATATATATGGAAAATCGTTAGTTGAAGTGCAGTTAAGGTAACTAAACATGCACCAGCACTCTTGTGCCTTCCCGTTGATCTCCCCCATAATGCAATATCCCACATAATGCCATTTTGTATGGGATTGTGAATCCCTTCTCTTAGAATTTATATGTTGTTAAGACAGTTTTTCTGAAGTCCAACTAAGGGCTTAGTAAAATCGTAGAACTGAGATAGTACAAAACTCCACTCTTAGTATAAGGCTGTACCACCTGAATATATGGTAGCGTAGACAGAACAGCCAGGCTTATCTTATGGGGGAGAGAGGGCTGTAGGAAAGTACAAAGAACCTGTAGCATACACATGGTTCAACAGAAACACACCCAGAAGCATTATAAAACATAATTATTATTATTATTACAAGTAGGCCAAGGTAAACCTTGGTGGGTAAGTACTTTGTAATAGAGCCATAAACACATTATAAAAACATGAAACAATGCTTTAAAGTACACAGGCCAAAGCATAGACCCTGTTCAGAAAACAAACACTATTTCTAGGGATGTCAGACCTTATCATACACATTTACTATAGGACACACCAACTCATGGGGAGTAAAACCATCAGTTACTTTTAGATTACTTTACAGTAAGTCAAGGGTAGTAGACCCTGCCAGTTATGCAGTGACACTCAGCTAAGGAATCACATAGTAAACCAACCCTGTTACCAGGATACTTTTCTGAACAGTGGAACACACATTTATGGAACAGTATAAACCTCTGACAGCATTCAGGATAACACACCGTTATACCAGGTGAGTGAGAACTTGGGGTGTAATATACAGTAACAGTTGCTTTTCTGATCAGTGAAACACAATTTATGGTAAACAATAAACATTTTCACTACTTTAGGACTGCACCAGGCAGACCAAGGTCAGCTACATCTACAGAACACTTTTTAGGAATGGCAGACAGCTATTCTAGGTAGGTAAACCCTAAGAATGTAATATACTATTACAGCTGCTTTTCAGATCAGTGGAACATAGACTAAGGTAAGCAATAACTCTTTAACTTATTTTAGGGGGCACAAGGCAGACTGTAGGAAGAATCTAGACTCCACATTTCAACATGTAGACTCAGCATTTCAAATCTAGACTCTGCATTTCAGCATTCACATTTAAGGGGAGGGTTTGAACTTTAACTAGGGCCAAGGGCGTGAGACTCATTGCTGGATTCAAGAGTATGAGTCTCAGACTGAATTAAATAGATGCCAATGCACAGAGCACATAATAGACCATTATCACTTTGCTCCATGATGCTATTTTAATGGACTGAGCTGCATTAAAATATAATACTAACATGAATCTAATATACTAATTAACACAACCTCATTTAACATGTAACAGATTCCCATAATAACATTTAGTGGAAATTAGTCCATGAAATAAGCTGGATGCAGACTGAGCGAATTGCATAATGCTCTGAAAATGGGAAAAAAAAATTATTTAAACTTGCAGGCTGGGTCTGTGTTGTAAGCTGAGGAATGTGAAGATCCGTTATACTAAAATGATGGCATTGTATTGGAGCAGGAAGCGCAAGAAAGATGTATCAATTTTCTCTTTAGAAATGCAGTTAGCACAATGAGAAAGGCACAGAGGAAATCTCATGATGTGTTAATGGGATGATCTGGTCAAGGGGAGGTGCTCATGACTGACAAGGGGTTTGATGAAAAGGGCTTGAGGCAGAGTTAGACAGGCAATCCTTTTCTTGCACTCACTGACAGAGGAGCAGAAAGCTGGTGCTGGGCTGACTGTCTGCCGGGCTGAAATTGAGGCTGTTCCTCTCCTGGGTTGGGAATCTTTAGAAGAACTGCAAAGTCTCAGGCGACCTTAGCTGTGAATGACCCTGGAACACTGGCAAGTTGAGTCAGGAAATATTGCCAGTTTAACATAGGTAATTATCTGTTAATTGAGGTGCTTGTGAAGTGAATGATACTATGTAGCACAGGTTAGATAACTCAATTCATTTTAGGTACTGCATCAGAGATACACATTTAAATGTACATGTAAAACTGTGTTTATTTTTCTCAAAGTTTTGCTGTTATTCAGAGCATGTTTATCCTGCCAACTTTTGTTATGAAACCAAGGTTTATTTATCAGTGCTTGGCACAGATAGAGCATTGAAAGCCATTGCAGGAATAACTTTGCTCACATTGTGAATTACAACATGGGTGTACATGTCACTCTGTGTAACTTGCATAATTCTAGTTTATGATAAACAACACATTTGAAAAGGTAATTTAACCTCATTGTATTTCTTCTGCATTCAGTCTCTTTGCTTTGACATGCATAGAGAGATAAACATGCAGTAAAAAATATCTCAAAGCAAAATTAGCCGCAGTAAATTGTTTTACTTAGAGAGGATGAATGAATGTTTTGTATTTCTTTTGCATGCATCAGCATTAGCGTGATGTTGTAAATAAAGAATCACAGGAGAGCATAAGCCATTTATTCAGAATGAAATAAGTCTAGTATTAGTTTATTGTTAGTGACCCTCGTGAAATAATTATTAGGCACTATTCTGAAATTAGTCTCACCATCATAGAAAAATACCCCAAAAATACCACAAAATCCTAGATATAACCCCAAAAATATATCCTACAGATTTGGTGTGTTGGGGGCCAGTACTACAATAACAATATATGATATGCCTGGAATGTTTGGAATCACAAAAAAAAATGTGAATCTGGAGGAATCATTAGGCCTATTCATAGTACAACAAATACCCCTATATTAGGTGTGCTAAAACCCAATGGCCAATGGCGCTTGTGTGCAGATCTATGAGAATTAAACAAAAAGGTATCTGTTTCAAGTTGGCACTTTCCATTTCTTGATCAGAGTCTTGCACAAGTTCAAAGGTATTTACCACATTAGACCTTAAAGCTGGATACTGGTGTGTGACACTGTCAGGAACCGAATCCTGCAACGTATCCCCTGTTGTCAAAAAATGTCAGGGGGCTCCTTCAGGGAGAGACCTTCCCCCATAGAGCGCAGTCTGCAGAGTAGAAAGAACTTGTCAGACCAGGGGCTCAGGTGAAAAGGCCTGGCAGCAACTGAGCTACGGTGGGGAAAAACACAAAGGTACACTGGTCAAGTTAAGGAACAATAGCAGATAGCGCTTCTCCCACAACACATTTCCCAACCCTTACCTTCAATCCAAACAGCAGGTCAGAAAACCTACGGATGCTGTAATGGCCTTGAGTGGTGCAAGAGAAACACCAGATGCTGTGCAGAAATCTTCTTAAGTGGTGAAAAGTGTTGAAGACCTGACCCGGGTGGAACAAGGGCGCAGCTAATTGGAACCAGAGTCAATATCAATCCATATGAAGTCCCAGTGAAGAAAGTTCCCAGTGAAATCCATGGAAAGTAAAAGTCACAAAATCCAAACAATCCTTAGGAAAGAATCATGATGCAGTCCAGTATTTGAAGTGTCCAGAAAACTATGCCAAAGTGTCCAAGAAGTAGTTGAATGAAGGCGGAGATCAGGTAAGTGGATAAAAGGGTTGAGTTAGTGCAAGAAGAAGTAAAGGGGCAGTGATACTTGCCGGAGAAAACAAATAGAGCTTAAGGAGAAAGCACATAAGTGATGATAAGGGTGAGGAAAACACTGAGCTGTTGGATGTGAGTATAAAACACCTAAAACTATTACTAAGTGTCCAACAGCTGACTGAATAACGGTACCTTTTCTTGTGCATGGGAGCGAGTACCAAGAACTCCACAGGAAAGTATGTGCAAGGCACTTAAGGGACCAAAAGCCTGATGTAGAATGA